>NC_136311.1:3240207-3575207 GCF_964198595.1 Lampetra fluviatilis
GGGCAAAGGTGGTGCATCAGCCAGTCATCTCGGTCATCTCGGTCAGTCGACCAGTGGCACCTGCTGGGTCTGCCCCGTGACCTCCTGCCAGCGGGCGTTGGACACTTCACGTGGCCTCAAGGTGCACTTGGCCTGACACAAGCGTCGTGGTGACGTCACCGCCACTTAGTGGTTGTTGTTGTTGTGTGTGAGTGTGTGAGTGAGTGTGTGTGAGTGTGTGAGTGAGTGTGAGTGTGTGTGAGTGAGTATGAGTTTGAGTGAGTGTGAGTGAGTGAGTGTGTGAGTATGTGAGTGAGTGAGTGTGTGAGTGTGTGAGTGTGAGAGTGTGAGTGAGTGTGTGTGAGTGTGTGTGAGTGAGTGAGTGTGAGTGTGTGAGTGAGTGTGTGTGAGTTAGTGTGAGTGAGTGTGTGTGAGTGTGTGAGTGAGTGTGAATGAGTGAGTGAGTGTGTGTGAGTGAGTGTGTGTGAGTGAGTGTGTGTGAGTGAGTGTGAATGAGTGAGTGAGTGTGTTTGAGTGAGTGTGAGTGTGTGTGAGTGAGTGTGTAAGTGAGTGTGTGTGAGTATGTGAGTGCACTCATCACTACGACACGAGTGTGAGTGAGTGTGAGTGCGTGTGAATGTGAGTGCACGCATCACCACGACACGAGTGTGAGTGTGTGTGTGCACGCATCACCACGACACGAGATGAGTGTGGGTGTGTGAGTGAGTGAGAGTGTGAGTGTGTGAGTGTGTGTGAGTGTGTGAGTGTGTGTGTGAGTGTGTGAGTACACGCATCTACAGCGATGACCAAACCGAGCTCGTTCATTCAGACTTTCTCATCTGCGCCGCGGGACTGCATCGTTACCTGGTTTACAAGCTGGGGGGGGCGGTGGTGGCGGGGGGCTCATACGCCAACTCAGGAGAGGCGGTGTAGGGGTGGGGGCATGCTCCGCGTTAAACCAACTCCGAGCAAACGTGAAAGGCGACAGCGGGTCCCGCGATGCTGCCGTTCGTGTTAAACACCGCGCCAGCGGACGCGTGCATTTGACTCTGCGAATTTAGAACGTGGGGGGGGGGGGGGCTGAAGCTTCAGTAGGGGAGGGGGGGTCAGGGTTCAGCTCACTTCAGCCCCCCAGATGCTGCGGGGGTGATCTGCGCCAACCTCGTGTCCGCTGCCCGAAGTCGAACCGTGTCGCGTTGCCTCTCCGGCCAGACGCAGCTGCCCAGTCTCCGATCTCCCCCTCGGCTAACCCGGCTACCACGGGGGTCCCGGATGGATGTGCCCCCCCCCCTCTCCGCGCCCCCCCCTCCCCCAGGAGCCTTCCTCTTCCCCTACATGGTGATGGTTGTGTTTGGGGGGGTCCCTCTCTTCTACATGGAGCTGGCGCTGGGGCAGTTCCACAGAACGGGAGCCATCTCGCTGTGGAACAAGATCTGCCCCCTCTTCAAAGGTACGGGGACAGGGGCGGGGAGCGGGGTGTCAGGACATTCGGGCACACAGCGGCAGCGTAGTGCACAGGCGGTGGTCTATACAGGTACGTCCGTCATACAGGTGTGTCTGCAAACAGGTGTACAGGTGTAGATGTTTATAGCTGTACAAGTGTGTCTGTATACCAGTGCAGTGCAGGACTCAGGAGACGATAATTGTGGAGGCACCTTCTTTCATCAACACACACGATCTCGACTACACACACCCGTCACTCGCTAGCCTCAACACGACACTGGCCGTCGAGCAGCGCGACGTCGAGCGACTTCATCAGCGACGACGGCGACGAGACGATCCGATTGCCACGAACAGCCCCCGAGCTCCCGCTCTCGGCTACTTTTATTATCCACACAGCGCGGCCTCGCTCAGCCCTGGCCACCCCCCCCCCCTCCACCTTCTCGAACCTACCAGCAGGTTCCAGGGGCCTCCAGGTGGACCCCCTCCATGAGCCTGGCCCCCCAGTTCTTCCATTCTGCCGACACACACAGCCGCGTGTACTGTCGCTCACCGGCGGTGTGCTGTCTCTACACTGCAGTTGCCGCTGTTGGTCACCAGGCGGCGCTATTACACTACACGAGTATACAGGTGTGTCTGTATACAGGTGTACTGGCATACAGGTGTGTTTGTCAACAGGTGTGTCTCTATACCCATGTGCTCGTATCTCGAGGTGTCTGTGTGCTGTACCCCCCCCCCCGCCCCCCTAACACCCGGGATCCAACCCGCAACCCCCCGGCGCCAGGCGTGGGCTACGCGATCTGCGTGATGTCGCTGTACGTCGCCTTCTACTACAACACGGTGATCGCCTGGGCCCTGTTCTACCTCTACTCGAGCCTCACCACGGAGCTGCCCTGGGCGCACTGCGACAACGCCTGGAACACCCCCGACTGCTCCGACTACTTCCTGCGCAACAACTCCACGTGGGGGGCGCACTCGCGATCGCCCGCCGAGGAGTTCTACACGTGAGCTGCGTCGGTGGGGGTGTGTGGGGGGGGCGGGGGGCGGGGGGTGTGGGGGGGGGGCGGGGGGGCAGACAGGGTGACACTGGAGTCACGTGTGGGACATGGGCGGGCGGGACGTGCAGGGGGCCACAGAACGCGTGGGACAAGGGGACGGGTCAGTTAATTTATTAGGTGTAGTAGCCTTGTGAGCCGTGCGGCTCTTGACTCGGGTGCAACCGCAACAAGCAAAAATATGAACAAGAAACATCTTAAAGTGACTACGTGCAACAGAAAAATCCAGGGAAAAACATCAAAGTCTTCCAGAAAAAAACACTGCGTTTCAACGCTGTGTACAAACATCCCAGTGGGATGCAAGTCAAACAATAACAAGCATAAGACAATTTTGATTAAAGTTAACAGTCTAACTCTGTACTACAACAAACAAATATGGGTAATTCTAGATTTGAAGCTTTCGTGACTGCAAGGAATCATCTTCTTAGGTTTTTTCGGTAAAGTCACGTAGAAAGTAAAATAAAATAAAAACAAAAATCACGACGTTTCGGAGGCAACACAAGTCTCCGTCATCAGGTGGGACCGTCACAGCCGAAAAAACCTAAGAAGAAAATATGGGTAAACCAAAACGTTTACGAAGTCACCAAAATAAAGCGATAAAAACAATGTAACAGTGATCATAGGAACTGTGATTCAAATGTAACAATAAACGATCTACACATAACATGTACGACCAAACGTTGCAGCCATAGCTGGCAGCATGAGTCCCTCCATAACAGCAGGAGTATCAGTTAGGAGTATCAACATTTTTCAATGCACAGCAGCGGACCATGCGTGGAACGCATCATCGCTACGACTACCATCACCAACATCATCACATCCCTTCCAAGACAACGATCCCCCGTGTAGCCCTATCAGACTGTTGAGCAGCACCTACGAAGGCCGGTGCCGCGCACGAGGGGTGGGTGACCAACACCACGCCTCCGATTAGCACGCTTGGCTACGTACGGTGCGAAGGAAGTTCATCATACATGCCGCACCTGACCGCCTGTGTCTCCCGACTGATAACACTGGTCAACAAAAAAAAAACGTTTTTTTCTGGCCTGGACTTTGCTGTTTTAGACTAATTTCAGCGTGCTGATTCCAAATCTGATTTGCTCTATCACATCTCATTTTTATGCTATCGGCATACCCCATTTTCATTGATTTTACCCGAAATTAACTCTGTCACTTATGATTGTAAGTTGTTGCGAGTCAGTGGCTGCTTTAGTGTTAAAATATGGTGCTGTTTTTTTAGGATAGTGTGTTTATAATATCATTTTATGTAGATATCCACATTTATTTAATATTTTTCTGCAGTTTTTATTGAAAATGCAATATTTGATATCTCAAAAACCTGATGTGATAGACAAAAACTGATGCAAGATTTGGAATCAGCACCCCAATATTACCGTTGGAATACCTTATGCCAGAAAAGTGTGTTGACCCGTGTAATATTTAAACACTGCACCAGCGACCTATTCGCATATTCACTGTCGCCGGTGTTGGCCGTGAGCGGGACTTGATCTCGGGTGACCGGGTTCGTAGCGGAGCGCGCTATTCACCGTGCCACCGCTCCCCCTTCCACGCGCCACACTCTACCACATTACCACGGCCACCACCACCACCACCACGGCCACCACCACCACCACGGCCACCACCACCACCACGGCCACCACCACCACCACGGCCACCACCACCACCCCCACCACGGCCACCACGGCCACCACCACCACCACCCCAACCACGGCCACCACGGCCACCACGGCCACCACGGCCACCACCACCACCACCCCAACCACGGCCACCACGGCCACCACGGCCACCACCACCACCCCCACCACCACCTTGCAGGCGGCACGTGCTGGGCCTGCACAACGCGTGGGGGCTGGAGGACGTGGGCTGGCTGCGTTGGCCGCTCGTGGCGTGCGTCGCGCTCGTCTTCCTCGCCGTCTACTTCTCCCTGTGGAGGGGGGTGCGCACCTCCGGCAAGGCGAGTCCCTGGGGGGGGGGGGGGCTACGGGGGCGCTTGGGGGGGGGTCTTGAGGCGTAAGGGGACCCCCCCCTCTCGCCCCAATCTCCATCTGTTGGTAAGTGGTGGAGATGGGGGTTGTTGTGCAGAGTAGACAGTGGGGACATTGCTGTTTGTCAATTCTGGGGGGAATGGAGTAGTGTAGCGCGGCGTGGTGGAGCGTGGCGTGGTGGAGCGTGGCGTGGTGGAGCGTGGCGTGGTGGAGCGTGGTGGAGCGTGGCGTGGTGGAGCGTGGCGTGGTGGAGCGCGGCGTGGTGGAGCGTGGCGTGGTGGAGCGTGGCGTGGTGGAGCGTGGCGTGTTGGAGCGCGGCGTGGTGGAGCGTGGTGTGGTGGAGCGTGGTGGAGCACGGCGTGGTGGAGCGTGGCGTGGTGGAGCGCTGCGTGGAGGAGCGTGGCGTGGTGGAGCGCTGCGTGGTGGAGCGCTGCGTGGTGGAGCGTGGCGTGGTGGAGCGTGGTGGAGCGTGGCTGAGCGTGTCGTGTGGGCTGCAGGTGGTGTGGTTCACCGCCACGTTCCCCTACGTGGTGCTGGCCGTGCTGCTGGTGCGCGGGGCCACCCTGCCCGGCGCGTGGCGCGGGGTGCGCTTCTACCTCACCCCCAACTGGGACCGCCTCCTCGACAGCGAGGTTCGTGGAGTGGGGGCCGCGAGGGGGCGGCTGACGGGGGTCCCCTGTCGGGGTCTAATGTTGGGACCCGGGTTGTGTAGATGATGGGTGGGTGATGATGAGTGGGTGATGATGGGTGGGTGATGATGAGTGAGTGATGATGAGTGGGTGACGATGGGTGAGTGATGATGAGTGGGTGATGATGGGTGGGTGACGATGGTTGGGTGATGATGGGTGGGTGATGATGGGTGGGTGATGATGGGTGGGTGAGGATGGGTGGGTGATGATGGGTGGGTGACGATGGGTGAGTGATGATGAGTGGGTGATGATGAGTGAGTGATGATGGGTGGGTGATGATGGGTGATGATGATGGGTGGGTGATGATGGGTGGGTTATGATGGGTGGGTGATGATGGGTGATGATGATGGGGTGGGTGAGGATGGGTGGGTGATGATGAGCTGGTGAGGCGATGGTGAGTGGGGGTGAGCTGGTGAGGTGATGGTGCGTGAGGGTGAGTTTGTGAGGTGATGGTGAGGTGATGGTGCGTGAGGGTGAGCTGGTGAGGTGGGGGTAAGTGAGGGTGAGCTGGTGAGGTGATGGTGAGTGGGGGTGAGCTGGTGAGGTGATGGTGAGGCGATGGTGCGTGAGGTGAGGGTGAGCTGGTGAGGTGAAGGTGAGCTGGTGAGGTGATGGTGCGTGGGGGTGAGCTGGTGAGGTGAGGGTGAGCTGGTGAGGTGAGGGTGAGCTGGTGAGGTGAGGGTGAGCTGGTGAGGTGAGGGTGAGCTGGTGAGGTGAGGGTGAGTGGGGGTGAGCTGGTGAGGTGATGGTGAGTGGGGGTGAGCTGGTGAGGTGAGGGTGAGCTGGTGAGGTGAGGGTGAGCTGGTGAGGTGAGGGTGAGCTGGTGAGGGTGAGCTGGTGAGGTGATGGTGCGTGGGGGTGAGTGACGACGGTGACTATGTAAGTCGTGGCTTTGTCACCGCACGTGTGAACTCGTGTGATTCCCATGATGCATCGCGGCGTGATGAGGCTCGCGCGCGCAGAGTTAATTGCCCCCCGCTAATTCATGCCCCAGAGGTGGGGGAGGGGGGAAGGGGGGATAGAGCCCCCCCCCCCCCCCTCCGTCACCTCCCACCAGAGGGAAGCGCCGGTCCCAACTTAATCTGAACACCTGTCTAGAAAATATAATCATACTCCGGTGATGGAGCGCTCAAACATCATCGCCGTCACCGCCACGACCATCACAAACAACCATCTCCGCTTTCAACCGGTGCCACTTGGGTGACCACCCCAGGGCGCTGTTGCCAACCGAGACTCGTGCCGGGGGTCTCTTTGAGTGTCTCTCTCCTGGCCGCGCACAATGAATGATGAGCTCGAGTCGTCGTCGTTGTCTCAGGTGTGGGTCGCAGCAGCGGCTCAGGTGTTCTTCTCGCTGGGCCCCGGCTTCGGGGTTTTGTTGGCGCTGGCGAGCTACAACCCCTACCACAACAACCTGTACAGGTGCGAGTCGCAACACACCTGCGCCGAACGCAGACACCAACCGCGACAACCACAATCGACGCGAATGACCCCCCCCCTGTGTCCCTGTGCTGCGTAGGGACGCGATTGTGACCAGCTCCATCAACTGCGCCACGAGTTTCATCTCGGGCTTCGTCATCTTCACTGTGCTGGGATACATGGCGGAGAGGCGCGGCGAGAAGGTCGAGGACGTGGCGAAGAACATTGGCGAGAGCTCCACCACCACTTACACCACCACCACCTCCACCACCATCACCTCCACCACCACTTCCACCACCTCCCCCACCATCACCTCCACCACCACCACCACCATCACCACCACCTCCACCACCATCACCACCACGACCACTTCCACCCCCTCCGCCACCATCACCTCCACCACCACCTCCACCACAATCACCACCACCTCCACCACCATCACCACCACCACCTCCACCATCACCTTCACCACCACCACCTCCACCACCTCCACCACCACCACCACTTCAACCACCACCTCCACCACCATCATCTCCACCACCACCACTTCCACCACCTCCACCACCATAACCTCCACCACCTCCACCACCACCACCACTATCACCTTCACCACCACCTCCACCACCATCACCACCATGACCACTTCCACCCCCTCCGCCACCATCACCTCCCCCACCACCTCCACCACAATCACCACCACCTCCACCACCATCACCACCACCACCTCCACCATCACCTCCACCACCACCTCCACCACCACCTCCACCACCACCACCACCACCATCACCTCCACCACCACCACCTCCTCCACTACCACCACCATCATCACCTCCACCACCACCACCTCCTCCACTACCACCTCCACCACCACCTCCACCACCATCACCTCCACCACCACCACCTCCTCCACTACCACCACCACCATCACCTCCACCACCACCACTTCCACCACCACTACATACCCTCCATCACACCTAACCTTCCACCACGATTCACCACTACCTCCACCACCGCCAGCTGAGGCGATGCGACAGGAGGAGGGATGAGAGGGGATGAGAGGGGATGAGAGGGGATGTGAGGGGATGTGAAGGGATGTGAGGGGAGGAGAGGGATGAGAGGAATGAGAGGGGATGAGAGGGGATGGTTTGCGGGGGTTTCATTCTCGGCGCTTCCCCCTTTCCTGGTGGGGGCACAGTGAGGGGGGGGGGCTCACCCCCCCCCCCCAGTCGAGTAATGGACGTCCCACTCCCTCCCCCGCAGGCCCGAGCCTTCTCTTCATCACCTACCCCGAGGCGATCGCCACCATGCCCGGCGCGCCATTCTTCGCTGTCATCTTCTTCATCATGATGGTCACCCTGGGGCTGGACAGCACGGTGCGACGCGGGTTCCCCTCCATCGCCTCACGTCACTCACCTCAGCTCACCTCAAACACCTCAACTAACCTCACCTCACCTGACCTCCGTCTGAACTCACCTCGCTTCAGCTGACTCCCCTCAAACACCTTACCCGACTCACCTCCACCTTGCCGCACTTCAACGCAACTCATCTGACTCACCTCAACTCAACTAACCTCACCTCATCATGGGACCTCCTTTGTCAGTACCAAAATATGATCACAGGTTTTCCCCCATTTTTTCTGGCAACAAAACAGTTGTGTTAGGATGTTTTAAACACCAAAGTGAAACCTTTTTACAAGGAATAATGGTCTGCATTAACCACAATGCTTGTGGTCAGAATGCAAACAAAAAACGCACTCTGATAATATATGCATTGTCCTTGAAACTTATTGGTCCACACCAGAGACAGCTTTCTTTTGAGCCTAGTCTCAAACGGTGTTAGACCCGAGGACGCCTTTTGGCCTTTTGGCGTCCTCTGGTCTATGATCACAGTGTGTTTTTGTTTGCATTCTGACCACAAGCATTGTGGTTTAATGCAGACCATGATTCCTCGTAAAAGGTTTCAGTTTGGTGTTTTAACCTCACCTCACCTGACCTCCAACTCAACTCAGGTCACCTCACCTGACTTCACCCGACCCTGGTCAGACACCATATGCACATCACCTGCTATGGCGCGCACACACACACGCAGACACAGGTCCACCGTGTAGCCTACGGACTGTGAAGCAACGCGGTGCCCGCGAGTAGCGCCCACCTGCGGAGGCCGGCGCGTCGCACGAGCGAGCGGGTAGAGCGACGCGACCGTCGGCGCCATCGCGCTCGCTGCTCGGAAGGGCACCACACAGGCGCACAAGTAGCTACACATGTTGTAGTAGTAACTACACATGTAGTAGTAGTAACTACACATGTTGTAGTAGCTACACATGTAGTAGTAGTAGTAACACATGTTGTAGTAGTAACTACACATGTAGTAGCTGTAGTAGCTACACATGTAGTAGTAGTAGTAGCTACACATGTAGTAGTAGTAGTAACTACACATGTAGTAGTAGTAGTAGCTACACATGTTGTAGTAGCTACACATGTAGTAGTAGTAGTAGCTACACATGTAGTAGCTGTAGTAGCTACACATGTAGTAGTAGTAGTAGCTACACATGTAGTAGTAGTAGTAACTACACATGTAGTAGTAGTAGTAGCTACACATGTTGTAGTAGCTACACATGTAGTAGTAGTAGTAGCTACACATGTAGTAGTAGTAGTAGCTACGGGCCCCGTACTTTCAAGGGCCCCGCGCTAAATGCTTTCAAGCTATAAATTCCGGTTCAGTGATTCTGCACTTGCTCTATTACTATAGTACTATACCGCCTTCGACTTTTACGAACGACAGGGTGTTTAAGGTTAGCGATTTGTCGAATTATCTGGCTGTATAGCAAAGGAAAAAACACAATTACTTTACTATGCAAGTGAATCATTTATTTGTTTGAATATTTACGTGTCATATTTTTTTTTATTTAGGGCCCCTTTATAACATGTGCTCCAGGCCCCGCGCACTAGCTTCTTAGTCCGGCACTGCTCACGAGGGGTAGCCAGAGGAGGGAGCGCGCTCCAGAGGAGGCCGCCCGTCTCGGATGTGGAACGACGACGACGACGATGCGATCGGCTCGCGTGCAACGGTGTCGCGCGGACCGGTTGCGTTGCGTGGCCGTGAGAGGCGGCGGCGGCTTGTGGAGGCCTTCATCCAGCAGTGGATAGATGACGGCTGATGGCGGTGACGTTGGCGACGACGTGTGTAGTTCGGAGGGCTGGAGGCGATCGTCACGGCGGTGACCGATGAGTTCCCCCGCGTGTTCTCGCGGCGCCGCGGACTCCTCCTGCTCCTCGTGGTGTTCACCTGCTTCCTGGGCTCGCTGAGCACGCTCACGCAGGTGAGTGTCTCACTCACGCAGGTGAGAGTCTCACTCGCTCAGGTGAGTCTCACGCTCAGGTGAGTGTCTCACTCGCTCAGGTGAGTGTCTCACTCGCTCAGGTGAGTGTCTCACTCGCTCAGGTGAGTGTCTCACGCAGGTGAGTGTCTCACGCTCACGCAGGTGAGAGTCTCACTCGTTCAGGTGAGTCTCACGCTCAGGTGAGTGTCTCACTCGCTCAGGTGAGTGTCTCACGCAGGTGAGTGTCTCACTTACGTAGGTGAAAGTCTCGCTCGCTCAGGTGAGTCTCACGCTCAGATGAGTGTCTCACTCGCTCAGGTGAGTGTCTCACGCAGGTGAGTGTTTCACTCACGCAGGTGAGAGTCTCGCTCGCTCAGGTGAGTCTCACGCTCAGGTGAGTGTCTCACTCGCTCAGGTGAGAGTCTCACGCTCACGCAGGTGAGTGTCTCACGCTCACGCAGGTAAGTGTCTCGCTCGCTCAGGTGAGTCTCACGCTCAGGTGAGTGTCTCACTCGCTCAGGTGAGTCTCATGCTCACGCAGGTGAGAGTCTCACTCGTTCAGGTGAGTCTCACGCTCAGGTGAGTGTCTCACTCGCTCAGGTGAGTGTCTCACGCAGGTGAGTGTCTCACGTACGTAGGTGAAAGTCTCGCTCGCTCAGGTGAGTCTCACGCTCAGATGAGTGTCTAACTCGCTCAGGTGAGTGTCTCACGCAGGTGAGTGTCTCACTCACGCAGGTGAGAGTCTCGCTCGCTCAGGTGAGTCTCACGCTCAGGTGAGTGTCTCACTCGCTCAGGTGAGTCTCATGCTCACGCAGGTGAGAGTCTCACTCGTTCAGGTGAGTCTCACGCTCAGGTGAGTGTGTCACGCTCACGCAGGTGAGTGTCTCACGCTCAGGTGAGTGTGTCACGCTCACGCAGGTGAGAGTCTCAATTCCACAGGTCGGTCATGAACTCACGCAGATGACATCGAGTCACCCTCGCGCAGGTGAACCTCGCTGAGTAACCGCGCATGAATAAAGGTGGCCTATGCACTGGCAGTGGTGGTGCTGCCCGCGTCGCGTGGTGTACTATGCGTGGCGCTGTGCATGGGGACGTGATGGTCTATGCGTGGTGCTGTGCATGGGGACGTGATGGTCTATGCGTGGTGCTGTGCATGGGGACGTGATGGTCTATGCGTGGTTGTTGTGTGCTGTGCGCGTCACGTGGTGTACTATGCGTGGCGCTGTGCATGGGGACGTGATGGTCTATGCGTGGTGCTGTGCATGGGGACGTGATGGTCTATGCGTGGTTGTTGTGTGCTGTGCGCGTCACGTGGTGTACTATGCGTGGCGCTGTGCATGGGGACGTGATGGTCTATGCGTGGTTGTTGTGTGCTGTGCGCGTCACGTGGTGTACTATGCGTGGCGCTGTGCATGGGGACGTGATGGTCTATGCGTGGTTGTTGTGTGCTGCGTGCGGTACGTGATGTACTATGCGCGTTGACGCGGGGCGAGAGGTGGCATGCTCCGCGTGATGCACGTGCTGTGTGTAGAGTGGCCTGTCTTGAGGCTTGAGGTGGAGTAAGCGTTCAGATGGAGACCTCGGTCACCAAAAAGAGTGAAGTCAATAGAAATAGCGACAACAAAAAAACAACCGCATCGCGTGGTACATTGAAAGCATTGCGCAGACACAAATGGATGTGAGACGCGAGTTGACGATTGCACTCCCTGCAGCGCAAATCGACTCGGCAAGATTATTTTTAGACTGATCATGGTACAACTACCAGAAGGAATTATGTAAACATTAAAGCAGGTGCAGGGTGACTGTCGTACTGAGATTTTATCGGAGGAGCGTATCATCTTGATGTCAAACGAAGTCATCGTAAATAATCGACAGTTTAAAATCAAACTGTGACCGAGGTGGAAGAGTTCGATACGGGGCGTTGGGGGGTGCTGTGCTCAGCGTACTCTGCGTGCTGTGCGTGGGGGCGCTATGCGTAGTGCGCCGTGCTACGCTATGCTTCGCGTGCTGTGCGTGATTCGCTTTGCGCGGTGTGCTGTATGGGCCATGCTACGCGTGCTATGTCACACGCGGCATGCTATGCGCGCTGTGCTGTGTGGCCAGGGAGGCGCCTACGTGGTGAAACTGCTGGAGGAGTTTGGCACCGGAGTGGCCATCATCGCTGTGGTTTTGTTCGAGTCCATCGCCGTCTCCTGGTTCTACGGCACGGACCCCCCCACACCCCCCCCCCCCTCCTGATCCCCCTTTCTTCCATCCTCACTCCCCCCCCCCCCTTTCTTCTCCCTGGCCCCTGTGCCTACCCGATATCCCTCCCTTTTCATCCGGACCCCGACGGCGTGACCCCTGATATCCGCACTCAGTCAACCTGCCGCGTCACCCACCAGCTGGACTATCCAGAGTGGCGTCTTAGATGATGGGCCTCCTGTGTGCGTCTGTGTGTGTCTGTGTCTGTGTGTGTCTGTGTGTGGCTGTGTGTGTGTCTGTGTGTGTCTGTGGAGAGGGTGTGTGTCTGTGTGTGGCTGTGTGTGTGTCTGTGTGTGTGCGTGGAGAGCGTGTGTGTCTGTGTGTGGCTGTGTGTGTGTGGAGAGGGTGTGTGTCTGTTAGTCTCTGTGTGTGTCTGTGTGTGGCTGTGTGTGTGTGTCTGTGTGTGGCTGTGTGTGTGTGTGTCTGTGTGTGTCTGTGTGTGTGTGTCTGTGTGTGGCTGTGTGTGTGTCTGTGGAGAGGGTGTGTGTCTGTGTGTGTGTGTGGAGAGCGTGTGTGTCTGTGTGTGGCTGTGTGTGTGTGGAGAGGGTGTGTGTCTGTGTGTCTCTGTGTGTGTCTGTGTGTGGCTGTGTGTGTGTGTCTGTGTGTGGCTGTGTGTGTGTGTGTCTGTGTGTGTCTGTGTGTGTGTGTCTGTGTGTGGCTGTGTGTGTGTGTGGAGAGGGTGTGTATCTGTGTGTGTCTGTGTGTGTGTGTGGAGAGGGTGTGTGTCTGTGTGTGTCTGTGTGTGTGTGGAGAGGGTGTGTGTCTGTGTGTGGCTGTGTGTGTGTTAAGAGCGTGTGTGTCTGTGTGTCTGTGTATGTGTGGAGAGGGTGTGTCTGTGTGTGTGTCTGTCTGTGTGTGGAGAGGGTGTGTGTCTGTGTGTGTGTGTGGAGCGTGTGTGTCTGTGTGTGTCTGTGTGTGTGTCTGTGTGTGTCTGTGTGTGTGTCTGTATGTGTGTGGAGAGGGTGTGTGTCTGTGTGTGTCTGTGTGTATGTGTGGAGCGTGTGTGTCTGTGTGTGTCTGTGTGTGTTTATGTGGAGAGGGTGTGTGTCTGTGTGTGTCTGTGTGTGTGAAGAGCGTGTGTGTCTGTGTGTGTCTCTGTGTGTGTCTGTGTGTGTGTCTGTGTGTGTCTGTGTGTGTCTGTGTGTGTGTGGAGAGCGTGTGTGTCTGTGTGTGTCTGTGTGTGTCTCTGTGTGTGTCTGTGTGTGTGTGGGGAGCGGCTGTCTAGCGGTTAGCGCGCTATGCTGCGAACCCGGCGAGTTCGATTCCCGCTCAAAGCAAACACAAGTGACGATTATCTGAACCGGTCATGGGCCTCCCCTAGGTCGACTCAGCCGTAACTGTGTAACTGGTGTGGTGTGTAAACATCGCCACTGGGGAAACAAAAGCGGCTGGGAGTGGTGTTGGCCACCCACCCCCTCGTGTGCCGTACCGGCTATCATAGCTGTGCTCGCTAACAGCACTTGCCCCAACAGTCTGTACAGGCTATACGGGAGATCTTTGCCTTGTGTGTGTAAGGCGGCCGAGCGCGGTGTGCCGATCACACCACCCCCTCGTGCGCCGTGCAGGACCTACATAGGTGCTCGGCAACAGCACTTGCCCCAACAGTGCGTGAAGGCTACGCGGGGAATGTTTGTCTTCGTATTGACCGGAGTGTGTATACAGCCCCGCGCCTGACCCACCTGTCCGCTCCGCAGGTGTCAGGCGGTTCTCGTCCGACATTAAGGACATGCTGGGCTTCACGCCCGGCTTGTTCTGGCAGGTGTGCTGGGCGGCGTTCTCCCCCATCTTCCTCTCCGTGAGTTCCACACATCAGGTGCACTCACCTGGTACATGTTTCCTCTACGACACGCGCTTATGAAAATATCCTAGTCCGGTCTTATGCACTCATTTTCAGAGTGGGGGGGGGGGACAGCACATTCACCGGTGAGACACCATCAGTGTGAGGGCCGCCACACGTTTGAAACCATTGGAGGTTGCAAGTGGCCCGCGGGTCTTGCAATGAAGAACACCGCCCTGTTCACTCGGAGAATATTTCCACACGCTTTGTGGTAGAATTCAATATTTTTATGAAGAGTATTATCAACACACCTGGGAGAGGTTCTCAAACCACCCCATGTCATGTTTTAACTCACCTGCTACAGATTCCCAAATACGCCTGGAGCCGAGATATCCTTCTTGAAGACTGCTGGGTCTTGGTTTTGAGTGTTATTTTATATTTAACGAGGTTTATCATTGTTTGTCGTTGATTCTGAGATCACTTTGTTTTTTAAAATCAGTAACCAATTCTAAACGTCGACGTGTGGTGCGAGAAGGCAAAACAGTTATAGATTCTGAGATATGAGAATGATGATCAGCCATAGACCTCGTCCGTGCAAATTTCCCTCTGCGAGGATGCAAGATCTTCCTCGTGAGCTCTCCCCTCTCTGCCCTTCCGTATCTCTCCCTTCTCTTTTTTTACGATCAGTGGAAACAATAAGATGCTCGGTGTATTCGGCACTTTGCTTCGTTCATCATTTCGATTTTTTTTTATTAACATTTTTAAACTCTGCTTCTCGCCCCCTTTCCCCCGACTCTTCCCCGCTCGCTACCCTCTCTCCATCGCTCTCTCCGCAGTTAATCTGCTTGAGCTTCCTGCTGACGACTCCGCAGCTGCGGCTCTTTGACTACACGTTCCCCCCGTGGAGCATCTCCGTGGGCTACGTGGTGTCGGCCTCCTCCTTCGTGTGCGTGCCGCTCTACATGATCTACGCGCTGGTCCGCGCGCCCGGCACACTGCGGCAGGTGAGGGGGCGGGGTCGGCTGAGGGGTGAGGTTCAGCTGAGCAGTCGAGGTCAGATTCTTGTAAGAGGTTGTGGTTGGGATTGGGGGTCTGTGTTGCCATCAGGGGCAGAGTCGGGGTCATGGTTAAGAGTGAAGGTCAGGGTTGACCGGGACCTCGTTATTTGTTGAGTGTGGTAGTCCAGCAGCCTAGGGGACCCACGTGGAGTAGCCAGGGTTGGTGGATCACGCAGAGATCGCCAATCTGGGTGAGACCTCAATAACACACTGGATGTCTATGCGGCCAAATAGAAGGCAGCACAGCAAGTCGGTTCATGTTTCCACAATCTGTGGGTGCAACGGTGAATGTTATTCGCAGATCGGAATTCGTTTTTTTTTCATGAGCAGCGTGCCACGGTTTCCTGCCACACGCAAAGCACTCAATAACGAGGTGACCAAGCACTCCGATGCCGTGACCTTCCTGAAGACAAAAGAACGAGGTTCCCGTCGAGGCTGTCCAGGGTAAATAGACGACCACAATATTATTATTAAAACGAGTGGAGCCGCCCTGCCCGGGTCACCACAACTTCCCCCATTTGACAGAGCCGCCGCTTATCGCGACCCATTCCCCGCTCTTATCGCCCCCTTGGGCGCAACGCACGAACGCGCTCATGAAGACACGCGCAGCACTGGGCGATTCCGTGGCCGTGGTGGTGGTCAGTGCGGCCCACACGAATTGGCAGCGGTGTCACAAGCGTACCCCACCAACTCACGCTTTGGGGCTTTTAAGTTGAAGTAAAAAAAAAGGCCACCATCGATACCTCCACCGCCATGGCTTCCACCTCCCAGATTCCACAGCAGTCGGCCACTCGTGACTGACTTGCACGGTCTGATCTTAGTCTCAGAGCCGTTCGTGGAGTCGTACACTGCGGCTGTGGATATCAATGCCCCCTCCCCGCCCCCCCATATCAGGGTCTCCAGTCTAATGGACCTTAGAGTCACCACCGTTTCAGATTTACTTTCTCAAACAAGCGGCATTTTATCGTATTAGGAAAAAAAACCCGGTTAGAATGATTAGGACAAATAAATAAGAAATCACTTCCCTGGAAAAAAAATTATCGCGCTCAAGACTCGGACAAATATTTACCCACGCCTGTACTACTTTGAGAACAAGCACACTTAACAGGCGATGCGATTTGAGGAATAACATAATGATTGTGTTCATTGGAACGAGTTGAGTAATTCCTTCCACTTACAAACACGGAAACGCAGCAAAGGACTGGAACCAGGCCACAATGAACACGCGGGACATGGGCCTCGAGATTACAGCTTTGCCCCTCAGTCTCCAGCCTTGCGGCTAGGACCACAACCTTAAATTTCGATTTAAAGCTTTCGTGACTGCAGGGATTCATCTTCTTGGTTCTTTCGGTAAAGTCACGTAGAAGGGAAGTAATAAAATAATACAAATAAAACATAATAAAATAATTTTCACGACAGTTTAACACGTAGGCTTTCGCGACCACTATTATTCATAATCAACGTTTTTGGGTTTAGATCGCGTTATTTATAAATGTGTCGTAACCCTCCACCACCCGACACGGCCAATCAGTAAAAAAGTGTCACGTTGACAAAAGACAAATAGTTCACTGCTTTAGCCCACCGGTGTGTTGAAGCGTGGAACCACAACATTTACAATTTGAGTACGACGTTTCGCTGGTAATTGCATCCAGCATCATCGGGCAATTCGCCCGATGATGCTAAAGCAGTGAACTATTTGTCTTTTGTCAACGTGACACTTTTTTACTGATTGGCCGTGTCGGGTGGTGGAGGGTTACGACACATTTATAAATAACGCGATCTAAACCCAAAAACGTTGATTATGAATTCTCACGACGTTTCGGCCACAACGCAAGCAGCCATCCTCAGGTGAAGACCAGGTTTGTCGGGGAGACAGCGTTCAGACACTGGTCTTCACCTGAGGACGGCTGCTTGCGTTGTGGCCGAAACGTCGTGAGAATTATTTTATTATGTTTTATTTGTATTATTTCATTACTTCCCTTCTACGTGACTTTACCGAAAGAACCAAGAAGATGACCACAACCTTGTCCGTTGCCTTGGCCCTGACACCTCTTAGCCTTACCCTTGAAAGAACCCCACCTTGCCCCCTCGTAGACCCCGACTCTGCTGGTTGTGAAATGCTGTCCTTGCCCCTGGGAGACTCCAGCCATGACCCTGAGTGTCCGTGTCCCCACAGAGGCTGCGCGCGGTGGTGACGCCAGAGGCGAAAGGGAGGTCTCAACCTGGCCTCGCGTCTCCCCTCGTAGTCACGTCCCACGCCTGAGCGAGGCAGCAGGGGGCCTCTGGGCTTGCCCTGAGAGGGAGAGAGAGAGAGAGGGGGAGAGTTCTCGGCCTTGCCCCCTGAGATGCTCCTGCGTGGTCCAGTGGGAGACTGCGGCTTCAGCAAAGAAGAGTTGAGAGTGGTTGGGCACTGCCAACTTCTGGATCACCCCCACCATGAAATTGCAATCCGGCGACGAGGAACTTAATTAACAAAACGATAGCATCACACATCACAACAACAATGACACACGTCGATTATGGACCGATGTATACAATCAGGGAACAACTAATGCGTGGTAATTGTTCCCACAATTTATTTAGGGAGCTGAGTGGTTATGAGGTGCAGGATGATGAAGGGGTTGAGAATGAGACGTGTGAGTGGGTTGTGGAAGAGATGCAAAGAGAACATGGGATTGGAGATTTTGAGTGGCACAATGAGGAGATTCATTATGAGTGGGCTTGGAAAATGTTGAGGAGGTTCGGGAATCTGGGGAGCATGGGGAGGGTGGAGAATTGGGCCCAGGAATGCAATCGTTACGTGGATTATGCATTCACCTCAGAAACAATTCTACCAATGATGCAACGTGCCAGCGTCACCTTATACGTTTAATTCAAATGTGTTATTTGGTAACACTTTCTGACTATGGAAGGGATTGTCTTTTACTCAACAGCTCGTAATGGTTAACTATGCACATGCAAAGCTATACGTCAGGACACATACACAAAAAAGTTGGCATTCTTTTCAGACCCCGTGCCGTGACGTGCGGTCTCCAACTCACGTGGTGTAAATCTTGACTCGCTTGTGTTGTCATCGAAACGTCCGAGATTTTGTTTATTTTATTTTTAATTAATTTGAACCTATTTACGTGACTTTACCGAAAGACCCAAAGAATAATCACGTGGTGTACTCCGACTCTCCGGCCTCTCTCCTCGTGTGCGACGAAAGAAGGGCCATCGCCCCAAATGTCGCCTAGTGTATACAGCAGAGGTGGGACAAAGTCATTGTTATGCAAGTCCAAGTCGAGTCGCAAGTCATCAAATTCATGACTCGAGTCTGACTCGAGTCCAAGTCACATGACTCGAGTCCACATCTCATAGGTGGGACAAAGTCATTGTTATGCAAGTCCAAGTCGAGTCGCAAGTCATCAAATTCATGACTCGAGTCTGACTCGAGTCGAAGTCACATGACTCGAGTCCACACCTCTGGTATACAGTACTCGTCATTGTAGAGCTATCGTGTTGTTGAGGAGTGTTGTTGAGTTGTTGAGTTGTCATTTGTGCTTGTGCGCCACTGCCAAACGCAGCAGCAGCAGTAACACTAAACAATGCTTCATAGGGAGGTTTGCCGGTGAAGAGGTTGAGGAGGTTACGGTGCACGTGATGCAGGAGGAAGAGAATAATGAGATAAGGCCCGGGCAGCCTTGTTTAGAGATGGGAAACATCGTGGAGGTTTTGGTAGCTGCAGAGCTTGAAGAGGAGGATGGTGTTGAGGATGAGGTTGGTGTTGAGGATGAGGATGGTGTTGAGGATGAGGTTGAGGATGAGGATGGTGTTGAGGATGAGGATGGTGTTGAGGATGATGTTGAGGATGAGGATGGTGTTGAGGATGAGGATGATGTTGAGGATGAGGATGGTGTTGAGAGTGAGGATGGTGTTGAGAATGAGGATGGTGTTGAGGATGAGGATGGTGTTGAGGATGAGGATGATGTTGAGGATGAGGATGGTGTTGAGGATGAGGATGGTGTTGAGGATGAGGATGGTGTTGAGGATGAGGATGGTGTTGAGGATGAGGATGGTGTTGAGGATGAGGATGGTGTTGAGGATGAGGATGGTGTTGAGGATGAGGATGGTGTTGAGGATGAGGATGATCTTCTTGGTTCTTTCGGTAAAGTCACGTAGAAGGGAAGTAATAAAATAATAAAAATAAAACATAATAAAATAAAATAATTCTCACGACGTTTCGGCTACAACGCAAGCAGCCGTCTTCAGGTGAAGAATGAGACACTACCAAGCTAGGAGCTTATATATAAGCTGGGTTGGAGGTGGAAGAGCGCCTTAACAAAAAGAATGTGCATATGAAGAGGAATTTAGCATATTCATGGTAAATGCGTAGGAGGTGGGTGGGGGGGTTTCATAGTCATATTATGCCCATGCATTATGCAGGATCAACAGCACCAAGGGGGGGGGGGTGCAGGGAGTAGCATTAACAAAGGAAAGGAATGTTAATAGTATGTAGCTGCAGTTTCTAAACAACCACGTAGAAAACTAAAGTATAAACTACATAAAAAAATAAAGTATAAACTGCATAGCACCATCAGTATACTTACTATACTCTACAATAAGCTGAGTTACTAACAGCAAGTAATACATTACAATTCTACGTCGTAAAAATGATATAATATGCTTCCATCTAAACTGTATTCTCTTACATCACACGAGCATACACCGTACTATATACTGCCATAGATAAACCCAACATTAAATTATATACTGTATTGCTATAAACCACCTTATACATTTTAATATAACACTATGTATTATTCTACTCACCCTAATGTGTATCACACTGCTATATGTTTACTATACAATTACGATACTATATATTACTTTGTACATTGTATTAAGCATATAAATGTTATACTATTTGTTATTATACACTGTACCATTGACCGTCGTGTCAATGGGTGAGTC
The DNA here is from genome assembly GCF_964198595.1 of Lampetra fluviatilis. NCBI lineage: Eukaryota > Metazoa > Chordata > Hyperoartia > Petromyzontiformes > Petromyzontidae > Lampetra > Lampetra fluviatilis. Next base: position 3,260,141 of record NC_136311.1, read on the forward strand.
GTGGGGGGAAAACTTGCAGCGGAGCGAAGAATCCATTCCCTGCGGAGAATACAATGCCAGTGAGTGGAACGCGGTCTGAAAGTCACCGTAAACGTGAACACAATCAGTTAAGATCCGAAGTGGTTTATTACGTCCTTCCAATGATTGCTGAGCCAGAATCCATCTTCTCGGTTAAAATTGTCTCTGTGTTTGTATATGTGGATCGCCTCATGAACGAATCTCTCATGGTAGCCAGATGGCTTGCAGAGAACCTCTGTCTTGGAGAAGTCAATGTCATGTGAGCCCACTGAGTTGTAACAGTGATCTGCCACGGCTGAGGTGTTTGTCCTACCGTGTTTCAGGTCAGCTTTATGTTCACGGATGCGGTCCGAGACATGTCGTGAAGATGGATTCTGGCTTAGCAATCATTGGAAGGACGTAATAAACCATTTCGGATCTTAACTGATTGTGTTCACGTTTACGGTGACTTTCAGACCGCGTTCCACTCACTGGCATTGTATTCTCCGCAGGGAATGGATTCTTTGCTCCGCTGCAAGTTTTCCCCCCACGACTCACCCATTGACACGACGGTCAATGGTACAGTGTATAATAACAAATAGTATAACATTTATATGCTTAATACAATGTACAAAGTAATATATAGTATCGTAATTGTATAGTAAACATATAGCAGTGTGATACACATTAGGGTGAGTAGAATAATACATAGTGTTATATTAAAATGTATAAGGTGGTTTATAGCAATACAGTATATAATTTAATGTTGGGTTTATCTATGGCAGTATATAGTACGGTGTATGCTCGTGTGATGTAAGAGAATAAAGTTTAGATGGAAGCATATTATATAATTTTTACGACGTAGAATTGTAATGTATTACTTGCTGTTAGTAACTCAGCTTAATGTAGAGTATAGTAAGTATACTGATGGTGCTATGCAGTTTATACTTTAGTTTTTTATGTAGTTTATACTTTAGTTTTCTACGTGGTTGTTTAGTAACTGCAGCTACATACTATTAACATTCCTTTCCTTTGTTAATGCTACTCCCTGCACCCCCTGCACCCCCCCTTGGTGCTGTTGATGGTGTTGAGGATGAGGATGATGTTGAGGATGAGGATGGTGTTGAGGATGAGGATGGTGTTGAGGATGAGGATGGTGTTGAGGATGAGGATGATGTTGAAGATGAGGATGATGTTGAGGATGAGGATGATGTTGAGGATGAGGATGGTGTTGAGGATGAGGATGGTGTTGAAGATGAGGATGGTGTTGAGGATGATGTTGAGGATGAGGATGATGTTGAGGATGATGATGATGTTGAGGATGAGGATGGTGTTGAGGATGAGGATGGTGTTGAGGATGATCTTGAGGATGAGGATGGTGTTGAGGATGAGGATGATGTTGAGGATGAGGATGGTGTTGAAGATGAGGATGGTGTTGAGGATGAGGATGGTGTTGAGGATGAGGATGGTGTTGATGATGATGTTGAAGATGAGGATGATGTTGAGGATGAGGATGGTGTTGAGGATGAGGATGGTGTTGAAGATGAGGATGGTGTTGAGGATGATGTTGAGGATGAGGATGGTGTTGAGGATGGTGTTGAGGGTGATGTTGAGGATGAGGATGGTGTTGAGGATGATGTTGAGGATGAGGATGGTGTTGAGGATGAGGATGATGTTGAGGATGAGATGGTGTTGAGGATGGAGTTGAGGAGGGGATTGATGAGGCTGCCTGGACGCTGCCACACGCAGGCCAGTGCCTTAGCCCACAGTTCGGCAAGTGCCCTCAGCTGGTGCCTCGGGGATCACGTGGGAACCGCGCCCGTTCCCCAGCTCTTCGCAGCCACTAACTCATCTCTAGAAGCTCGCTTCACACATTTACGCTCCATCATGTATCGCAATATATATTATTGTATCTAGCGCGCTTCGATTGGGTGTACTTCATGAGCTAGCGAGTGACCAGATGGCGGCATGGTGAAGACCGAAGGCCGTGCTAAATCACCGTGGGCGTCCAGGTGCAGTGGTTTTTTTACATTTATCGACAAAAAACGAGGGCACTTTTAAGGCAACCCGTCACCGGCAACCACGTCGGCTTGTCACGAGAAATTGCCGCGCGGCGGTGGCCGTGCACGCCCCTAATCCAGAGCAGCGGGGGGAGGCGAGGGTTGGTGGATCACGCGAACGTTCCCCGGCTCGCCGGCAGAAGGCGACAGAGCGGAATGCGGACAAGCGCCAATCCGGTCCATCTGTGCAGGATCGAGTGTTGCCCCCTCGCACGAGTCGGTTTCTCAGGCTACTCCGGTTCCCCTCCCACGTGCACGAATACGCGTCGATTAGCTGAACACATCTTAATACATCGTGGGCCCCAGAGCTCAGGCAATTGTTCGGAGCGCCGGGCTCGTCGCCGCCGTCTGTCCGCCGCTGCTGCCTTCCCGCTCGTCTGCGGCTCCTCTGCGCGTTACAAATTTGTAAAACAAAAAAGCGTTGCGAGATGCAAAGTGCGTGACGCTCTGTGAAACTAACGCGTTGTGGTCATGGATGTCATCGGAGAGCCACTTGGTTTCATCTAGCCACGAGCTAAGGGGCCGTTCATAAATGACGTCACGCACCTAGGGGGGAGTCAGACATTTGTGACGATGTGTGACGAGGGGGGGGGGGGTTTGAGAAATGTGACGTCACATCAAAATGCGCAACTTTAAATAAATATAGACAACACGTTCTACTTAATTAAATATACTTTTTAATAAATGTTTTCTCCTACAACATCAGAGTGCAGCGCCACATTAAATACGCACTACAATGACAATAGTTTAAAGCGATTTTAAGCATGTTTTATTTGGGGGGGGGGGGCAGAGCATATTTGAGGGGGGAGGTCTGACTTTTTGTGACGCCGTGTGACTAGGGGGGGGTCAAAAATCGTCAAAAATCGCGTGACGTCATTTATGGACGGCCCCTAAGCTGGTTTACGAATCGTATATTGGTCAAAAATCGTCAAAAATCGCGTGACGTCCTTTATGGACGGCCCCTAAGCTGATTTACGAATCATATCTTGGTCTGCGGGGCACGCAAACTCGGTGTAGCCGTGCCAACTCTTTGCTGACCGAGAGTCGCCACGGCAGTTCTCCACCGGGGGAGGGCAGCGATCAGACTTGCTGACGTCCGAGCCACTCTACAATCGACAACAGAAAACGGTTTGCGGCGACCGGTTTCCGCGTGACGATCGACGGCGACGATTGCCCTAGAATCGCCCGGATGCGTCGCGGTGTTCGCGTGGCGTGCCGGTCACTCGCACAACGCCGTCGCTCTAGAGAATTACAGCCCGGACGAAGAAGACGATGATGGTCAAAGCTTGTTTATGATTATATCTTGCCGCGTGTTATACATACACACACACACGTTCTGTAACCACGTGTCAGACTTGTTAATGATGTTACGTCGCTTAGTGGAGATGGCTCCGCGCGATAAGGGCACGGGGGAGTAATGCAGGCAGTGGCCGGTTGCATAATCGCCTACCTCGAGTGATATTTTCCTGTCGCCTGCGCTCTGTGTTGACGTGAGCGAAGCGGAAATGTCATTGAAGGATTTTTGTTGTTGCCCAAGCGGCCACTTGGAGCGTGCGCCAAAAGGAACGCATCAGCAGCCATCACGGCCAGAGGGTCGGTCTCGCAGCCCATCAATCGTCGCCCAAGTCCGTTACACGCTCCTGATGATGACTACACACGCCCGACGTAATGTTAAGGAGATCGAATCCGCCACGAATCCTTCACGTGCTGCGCAGAAGGATTTCGTGGCGTTTGTTGTTTGTATTTGCGCGCCACTGCCAATGCATTAATTGGCAAAAAAAATATTTTATATGGAGAAAACCGCAGAGCTTGGGCAATTGTTGGTAACGCCGCCTCCTCGCCGCGTGGCTTCCTTCCAGTTTCTCTGTGGTTCTTCAGCGATTGCGAGAGACAACAACTTGCACGAAGGAATATAAAACTAAACATTGACAATGCGTCTACTTTGAATCGGCGTACCTTACATTATGCGTGACACACGCGTGGACACGCATGTGCAGGTACATACGTACACGATCTCTCTCTCTCTTGCACTGAACCATTGCTTTCTATGCACGTGTTTATCAATCATGAGGCGCGGGCAGTGTGTAACGACTTTATATTTTGTGTTCTTTAAAATAGCGGTTGCTTATCACAGGCCACTAAAAGCCCAAAATGCCAAGCCGCCAGCAACCAACGGCACTACGTTAAGTGTAATGTATAGCTACTATAGTTAATACGTTACTTTCTTTGAGCAAGCTGATTTGCGAGAAGGCAGATTGGATGACGTTGGGAGCAGTGGCGTGGTGGGGTCTCGATGGGGCTTCGGGGCACTCCGCCCCACGGAGCCTTAAGTTGTTTACGGCAAAAGGGTTTTTAGCAGCACAGACGCTGCTGAAACATAGATCACAACGAGGGTGTGGTGAGGAAGCAGAGACATTTAGTGAGCCCGTTGAGTCAACAGGAGCCGTGGACGTTGCGGAACAGAGCAAGTTTGCTTGGCTTTTTGTTGTTTAGCCGATAATTCAACGTCCCCGCTCGTGCACGCTCGGAGGCCGCTGCCGGACAGTTGAGCTGCCGTCCACAGAGGGGCTTTGTAGGGAATCGTGACCCCCCTTTTCCAGAGATCCCATGAATTGTCACGATTCGCGATTGACTCCGCTGATACTCAGGCATTGGAACGGTCTTCGCGGGTCTCGCTACCAAGGGGGAAGACCTAAGGCGAGACGGTGGGGAGACTGTGAGCGCAGATCGTGGGGGTCATTACGTGTCGCCTTTGCAGCAGCAGCTGCGAGATCTGTCCGGAGGGTTGAGAGGGTTGGCGAGGAGGCGCGGTAGCGACAACGGATTTGGCCGGGATGTCATCATCCCTTACTTGCTTAACGGGCACTGCCCTCGTCTGTACTGCCTCGTGCGCACGCGGTTGTACTGCCTCATTCCCAGCATTAGCCAGAACAAGCACAAACGAAGGCAATGTCAATAGTGGATGTGAACACGAATGCCTCGTTCGATGGCTGAGCACGAGAGGGCGCTGTAACACAGCGTGTGGTGTCGCGAATTCCACCGTGCGAAGCGAGCGGGTCAACCTCGTTTTGTCGTGAACTTGTAACGACGCGTCATTGATTCAAACTTTTTTTATTTTACCAGGTAAGGCCCACTGAGCTATATAGGTCTTTTTTTCTGAAGCGAGCTGGTCACAAATGATAGCTCAACGAAGTGGCATATCGTGTGGAAATGAATAGCAGCCAAATACTCTAAATGCACATTTCCAAATGTGGAGGGGAAAACCGGAGAACCCAAGGAAAAATACACGCGACCACAGGGAGAACATGCAAACTCCAAATATACAAGGGTCAGGGTCGGGATAGAACCCACGACCTCCTGTATACCAGACGAGGTAGTTAATATCTCGCCACCGCGGTACCTCGATTAATCGATCAATATCGATTCTTAAGCTCAAGATACATGCATCAAACCGAGTGAGTCAGAACATTTGTATTAGTATACGTTGTGTGTAATGGGTTTGTATTAGTATACGTTGTGTGTAATGGGTTCAGGTGCCACGTCCAGCCACAAGAGGCCGCTACGAAATGTATGACCGGGGTACGGGAACTGTTATAGACTACAATACAACTGGGATGGGTGACTGCCTGGAAAGCTCAGCTGCTTTGAGCCTGGTTCGTACCGTACTTGGATGGGTGACTTGGAAACACGAGGGGTCGTAGACTTGGGCCGCTAGATGGTAAGAGCAGCACAATAGATTCCTGAATCCACCAGTGCGAAAGTTTAAACGTCACCACTCGTATAATGCGTGGTAGCTCTTTTCCTGGGTTCTTCAGTTTCTTCCCAAACGAAACCAAACTCAATTTCATGGAATCGACCACATTTTCTAAATTTTGAAAATTGCACCGCACATTCCTCAATTGGGATTATACCCAGCAAATCATCGCCCCTTACTGGCAGACTGATGCTTCCGGCCACTTGAATTCTCACCTGGTGCATCTAAATACTGTAAACGTGAAAACTTTAAATCTTTTGACAAAAATAATCTCGAGACTCAATTGGGCTTTACTGGGTAAACAAAATACGTGTTTGATTATCACTCACACCCCCCTCGGTGAGCCAGATGACAATAAGTTCAATTCCTCGGTGGTTACTTCCTCATCCCAGCCGCTGTGGTGGGAAGTGAATTCGGGACCCCGGGGGCTGGAGACCCCCACGATCCCCGCTGCTCTCACTGGGGGGCCAAGACCCCCCCTATACACTGGCGGCCTGCGCGTTACCTTTCCTACTGGCGTAACATCTTATGTATTCAGACTATTTTCTTACTGCAAAACACTATATAATAAAGTATACAATCTCATTATGCGTCGTTGCAGATCATGGCTACTGTGTAAACTGATGAGACCCAAAAAGCCTAAACCGGTCCAGAATGTGCTCGCTTTAGTACAATGCCGCTGGATTAATATTGAACCAAAGGCCAAGCGGGCCGATTGAAATTCTGGATGTCTCCTAAATAATAAAGAGACTCGAAACAACAAACGCGTCCCACGCGCGCGGACCGACACGTGGGGCCCGTATCGCACGTGTCGCCTCCATGTCACTGCCAACCCATCCCCTGCGGCCCAGGGCTCCCAGCGTCGACCCCGGCGGCCTGGACGAGCCCCCGCAGGTACGGCGAGTCTGGGGCACCCCCCTGATTCCAGCGCGGGTTGTCCCGCATCAGCTGCCGCGCCAGCTGATCGGCGGGGTTGAAGCGAGCCCGGGGCCCGCTGCCTTCCCCCCACGCCGCGTCCCTGAGCGCGGCCCGAGCCGGGCAGGGGTCGGAGTCCCCAGGGCCGCACCCGAGGAACTCCACGTCGCCTCCTACCTCGGGCTGGGACCCCGGGTCCAGGAGGAGGGCTGCGGAGCCCGGCTCGCGAGGGTCCTGGGAGGGTTTCCCCGTCAGGCCCCTACGCTCGGCCTCCACCAGGAGCTGCTCCATGGCGGGCACGAGTGTGGGCAGCAGCTCCTGCAGCAGGTCGAGGTTGTGGGGTGGGGCAGCAGGGTCCGTGCTGCTCCAGTCGTGGGCGAGAGGGTCACTCGGGAGCGGGATGTACAGACGTCCTCCCAGAGGACTCGCCAGCGGCGTCTGGCGTTCGAACGAAGGTGCCGAGTCTTGTTGCGACGGACGTGAGTGTCCCCGTGCGGAGATCTCCTCCCGGACTGTGAGGTTGGTGGCGTCTTGTGTTCGATCCTGAAGATCGGCAGCGTCTTCCTCTTGCCCTCGACGGCTGGTGGCGTCTTTTGATTGATCCCCAAGGTCGGGCGTGTCTCCTGGAACATCGGCGGTGTCTTTTGATTGATCTCGATGAGGAATGTCCGTCTGATCTTGCGTTTGAGGCGTGTCGGTTTGACCTGTGAGCTGAGACACGTCGGTCTCATCTTGAAGATGGGAGATGCCTTCAGCCTGGTCTTCGACAGTGGAGGACACCTCCTGTGCGTGCACCAGGGGACCGGGGGCATCTTCCGCGAGCTCTCGATGACCGGAGAATCCTTCGGCTTCTTGCGAGTCCCCTGGCGTGGAGGTTTGGGCCGTGGCTCGCTCCATCCTTGAGCTGCCGCCTTCCCCCAGCCCCTCCATCTTCACACAGCAGCAGCAGCGGCAACAGCTGGGCCGTCACCTTGGCGACCGCCTCTGTTTACCTCTCGTCGCCTAGCAACCTGGCACGTGCCGCGAGCCGGTGACGTCACGCGGCCGCTTCCGATCAGCGACACCCCCCACCCCTCCACTATTGGTTTCGCGGTATCGATCCTGGTTATTGGGATTATTACGTTACTATTAGATTATTGAATCGATTGTTTTTTTAATATCATATTCGCCTGTAATATGTTCGTATTAGTAAACGTGCAGATTATTTTATAGCGAGATAAAACAAGTGCAAAATAGGAGTGCAAAATAATCGATTATTGTACGAAAGATGTTAAGCGTTAATCGTGAACGTTGAATCGCTTTTAATCGATTAATTGTTCCTCGTCTACCCCAACTCCCCCGCCCCCACCCCCCATCGAACCACGTGACCCTGCGCCGCTCTCCCGGAAAGGAGAAGACGCGGAGAGGGGGCTGAGCGCGTCTTCTGGAAGAGGAAGATGTCTACCGGCGACTGGGGCTACGCGCGTGCGCAGTGGATCAGAGGCGGGAGAGGGGGGGGAGAAAGGGGGAGGAGAGGGGGGGAGGAGAGAGGGAAGAGTGGGGCGAGTCGGGGGAGAGAGGTGGAGGAGGAGAGGGGGGAGAGAGTGAGCGGGAGGGGGGGTTACATAAAGCAAAGTTTTAAAAAAAAATACGAAATGAACGAAGCAAAGTGCCGACTACACCGAGCATCTTCTTGTTTCCACTGATCGTAAAAAATAAAAAAAGAGCAAAAAAAATAAAAAAAGAGGAGGGAGAGGGAGGAGAGAGGGAGGAGAGGAGGGAGAGAGGGGAGAGGGGGAGGAGAGAGAGGGGGGAGAGGGGGGAGGAGAGAAGGAGGAGAGAGAGGGGGAGAGGGGGAGGAGAGAGTACAGAGTGGGTGGGGACCACAGAGGTAGCGAGGGGGGGGGGCGAGAGGGCGTGGAACGTGCGTGGAGGTGGGGGACGAGCTAGGAGCGAGAGAACGGAGTGCGGGGTGGTGGAGAGGCGGAAGGGAGCGGAGAGCGCAGAAGAGAGTGGTGGGGAGGAGGATTGAGATTGGACATCGTGCAGCTGAAGCGGGGAGGGTTGCAGGGACAGGAGGAGGAGGGGAGAGCTCGGGGAGAGTTCGGGGAGCGTTGGGGAGAGGATGTGAGCGGCATGGCCCTGGTGACCGTGCAGAGAGCCCCCAGCCCCCTTCCCGCTGACATCTGCCCCGTGGACGAGGTGAGGGCAACTTCGGGGGGCGACTCCGAGCAACTCGAGGCGACTTGTTGGTTGACGAACTCGAGTTGTGGTGACTTGGGTACTGAGGTTGAGGCTCGGGACAACTTGGGAGTTCGATGGGAGCCGAGGTCTACGAGTTCCGAAACTTGCGTCCTAGCGACTTCTGTTCGCTGTTGTTGTTTAGTTGTGTATATGTTGGGGGGGGGGGTGTCAATTGTGTGTTCTTTGTTGTATTCTCGCATTTGCTGGTGTCTGTGTGTTGTCGTGCGTGTGTGTGACCCGAATCGTATGGGGAGCGGTGGCGCAGTGGTTAGCGCGCTACGCTGCGCTATGAACCTGGCGACCCGGGTTCGATTCCCGCTCATCGGCCAACACCCAGTGACGATTATCTGAAACGGTCCTGGGCCTTCCCTAGGTCGACTCAGCCTCAAATGAGTACCTGGTGCGGTGTGTAAACATCGTCACTGGGGAGACAAAGGCGGTCGGGCGTGGTGCTGGCCACCCACCCCCTCGTGTACCGTTCTGGCCTTCATAGGTGCTCGCTAACAGCACTTGCCCCTACAGTCTGTTAAGGCTAGACGGGGGATCTTTGTCTTGTGTGATCTGCATCGTACAGTACAGTAGTTGTGTGTTGTACCTGTTGCATTGCAGTGGGTGTTTGTCGTGGTGGAGCGTGTGGTCTCCTGTGATGTGTAGTGATTGTGTTGTGTGTGTGCTTGTGTAGTGTTTGTGTTCCTGTGCAGTGTGTGAGAGTTGTTGTGTGGTGTGTCTGCTACAAGTTAGTGTTGTTACGTTGTTGTTTAGTGTGTGTACAGAATGTAGGCATCTCCTGTGTGGACCCCACTTCACGTGTCTCTTGCTGTTGTATATCGCGTGTGTGTAGTGGTGTGTATATATATACGTGTTGTAGGAGTGCAGCTGGTGAGGGTCAGGGTGTGATGGACACGGAATGATCTAGCCGTGTCGTGCGTGCGTGTGTCCCCTCGCCTCCGGTGTCCGTGCAGAATGCCTCTGACATTCCTGACATGAGCCTTACCGCGTGGTGGTGACCCCCCACCCACCCACAGGTCACGTGGGTGGGTGGTGACCCCCACCCACCCACCCTCGGGTCGTGTGGGTGGTGACCCCCACCCACCCACCCTCGGGTCGTGTGGGTGGTGACCCCCACCCACCCACCCTCGGGTCGTGTGGGTGGTGACCCCCACCCACCCACCCTCGGGTCGTGTGGGTGGTGACCCCCACCCACCCACCCTCGGGTCGTGTGGGTGGTGACCCCCACCCACCCACCCTCGGGTCGTGTGGGTGGTGACCCCCACCCACCCACCCTCGGGTCGTGTGGGTGGTGACCCCCACCCACCCTCAGGTCGTGTGGGTGGTGACCCCCACCCACCCACCCTCAGGTCGTGTGGGTGGTGACCCCCACCCACCCTCAGGTCGTGTGGGTGGTGACCCCCACCCACCCACCCTCGGGTCGTGTGGGTGGTGACCCCCACCCACCCACCCTCGGGTCATGTGGGTGGTGACCCCCACCCACCCACCCTCGGGTCGTGTGGGTGGTGACCCCCACCCACCCACCCTCGGGTCGTGTGGGTGGTGACCCCCACCCACCCACCCTCGGGTCGTGTGGGTGGTGACCCCCACCCACCCACCCTCGGGTCGTGTGGGTGGTGACCCCCACCCACCCACCCTCGGGTCGTGTGGGTGGTGACCCCCACCCACCCACCCTCGGGTCGTGTGGGTGGTGACCCCCACCCACCCACCCTCGGGTCGTGTGGGTGGTGACCCCCACCCACCCACCCTCGGGTCGTGTGGGTGGTGACCCCCACCCACCCACCCTCGGGTCGTGTGGGTGGTGACCCCCACCCACCCACCCTCGGGTCGTGTGGGTGGTGACCCCCACCCACCCTCAGGTCGTGTGGGTGGTGACCCCCACCCACCCTCAGGTCGTGTGGGTGGTGACCCCCACCCACCCTCAGGTCGTGTGGGTGGTGACCCCCACCCACCCTCAGGTCGTGTGGGTGGTGACCCCCACCCACCCACCCTCGGGTCGTGTGGGTGGTGACCCCCACCCACCCACCCTCGGGTCGTGTGGGTGGTGACCCCCACCCACCCTCGGGTCGTGTGGGTGGTGACCCCCACCCACCCTCGGGTTGTGTGGGTGGTGACCCCCACCCACCCTCGGGTTGTGTGGGTGGTGACCCCCACCCACCCTCGGGTCGTGTGGGTGGTGACCCCCACCCACCCTCGGGTCGTGTGGGTGGTGACCCCCACCCACCCTCGGGTCGTGTGGGTGGTGACCCTCCAACCCACAGGTGACGTGGACCTCTGCGTATACACTCACACACTTCACTGCGGTCGAAGTGTGAGGAGGCCCCCACAACAATAGTCGTGTATATTCAAGCCCCTTGACATGACTGATACGATCAGCAGAGATCTTTTCTGTTGTGTACTCGGTTATAAAACAACCCATGCCTCCGGCGTCTAGTTTTTAGCCACACGCGCACACATGCCGCCGGCAGTGGCGTGATTTATCCCCAGGTAATAATGGAGTGAGTTGGCGGTGCCTGAGATCAAATCGCCGGAATGCGCCCATATCTACAGGAAATCTCCGAAACTAAAGCTGCCTTTGAGCCTGTATCTCGCTTGGAACAGTAGTTGCTCCTGTGCCCATCGGGTTGTCGTAGGCTGCTGTGGGGCCTCCGTGGAGAGCAGCAGAGCGCCGTACGGCAGAATCCCTGGTTGTACTGCACTTTACATGATTCCACTCCTACGTTGACCTTTCCTTCACCAACCAACCCGCACTAACCAGCGCGGTGAATGTCAGTCTTCTCAAATATCCCATATGACCCTTGCAGCCCTAGATTGACCGAAGGGACTCTACATGATAAGGTGTATTGGGGAGTTATTATCACGATACTGGCATGTACACCATGGAAGGTCTTATTGCCTCCGTAAATGAAGAGAGCAAAACAGAAACGGGTTGAACGTGACAATTCTTGGATGAGTACGCTTCAAAAGGTAAACTACCTATTTCATATTCTTTGGGTCTTTCGGTAAAGTCATGTAGATAGGTTCAAAGAATATACCAAAAAAACTACGACGTTTCAATCGCAACAGAAGCGGTCATCATCAGGGAAAGGGGGTTAGCCTCTAAAGGCAAACTGTTTATAAAGGTTTAAAGATGGGTGTAGCCCAAGTGTGTCAGCATCATAGGTAGGGCAGCTAATGTTAATGTCGGGAAAACAACGACACCAGCAGTGGGTCTCCACCAATCAAAGGGCCGCCAGGCAAACTTTGCACCTCGCTCCACACACACACACGCTGCTGACGGTGGAGGTTGCTGCTAGAGGTGATGGTAGTAGTGCGTAATGATGGTGCTGGTGGTGGGCTTCCACCAATAAAGGGCTGCCAGGTCTAAAATGGAAACATTACAGCCAGTTATGACTTAAACTGGTTGATAACGTCCTTCCAGTGATTGCTGAGTTTGTACCCATCTTCTCGACATTAACATAAGCTGCCCTACCCATGATGCTGACACACTTGGGCTACACCCATCTTTAAACCTTTATAAACAGTTTGCCTTTAGAGGCTTATCCCCTTTTCCTGATGACGATTGCTTGTGTTGCGATCGAAACGTCGTAGTTTTTTTCTTTGAACCTATCTACGTGACTTTGCCGAAAGACCCAAAGAATATAAATTCCTTCAGTCACGAAAGCTTTAAGTCAAGATTTAACTCCCTATTTCATGTGAGTTATCTGTAATTATTTCCGAAAAATACAGTAGGCCCATTCAACTGTGCTTTACATTTACGCTTGAACGGTTCCACTGAACCAGAATGAAGGTCATGGGGAGCCCAGTGCATTTCATGCAAAAAGGGTGGGGTTAACTGAGTCACGGGCCACATTTTCCACAGGGTCCTGCACGGAGATGTTTGGCCGCCACTTGCAGTGTCGTGGTCAATAATGGGAACCCATAACTCTGTTTCCATTCATAAGACGGGAGAGCTCACACGACTATACACAAATATCAACATTTCTCATTCGTATTAAAATTCTTCCAGTATTCTTTTAAAAGTCCACGTTTCAATCCAGCTGCTGGATGAGGGCCTCCCCAAAGCATGCGGGTCATGTGGGTTATTTGACCAGACTCAAGCACGCTGATCGGCGAGCGTTCAAAGCATGTTCATGAGGACATGGACTTAAAATACAACAATGCATGTTCCTGCGTTGCCGTCTGATGCCCATCACGTAGCCCCCACACCACCCTATGACGACCTCCGAGTGCAATCTAGTCGCCCATTCGAGCACCATCCAGACCCATCGCTGCTTGGCCTCCCGAGATCGGGCATAATCACCCGGTGATTTGGTCAAAGGCAGTCGGGGAGCGGAGAGGCCGATTGGGAGGTGGCTGTCGCTGCGCGACCTCGTGGGGAGCTTTTGTCGCAACTCCTGGTGGGCTCGCACGCCTCTCTCGTTGACCGGCGCTGGAATTTTTACAGATGCTAACTGCGGTATTTAACGTCTCGCTGACCTCCCTAGCAACTGACTGTTCCAAAGTGCTCCGACACATTCGTCAATAACGCTGCCTTAAAAGGAACTCTATGATAGGCGACGATTTCAGCAGTGGTCCTCATAAACACAGAGGGCCATTTCCCACAACATCATCTGTTATTTTTTTTGCTTTCAAGGGAGTGTTATTGACAAATGTATTGCGTTTGCTTTTATTATATGTGCTTTTGCGCCGCTGGCAACGCAGCATCACTTAATAATTGGTCCAAAGTGCTTTCGCACTGTGAGCGTGGCAGTAAAGATTAGCGCAGCACGCCCATTGTAACCAGCTCCACATTGTTCTCGATGTAATAATAGTGCCAATCGCGTTTACCCAGTAAAAGCCTCTCTGAGTCACAATACTCGTTTTCAAGAGGATCTGTAACTGTTTGGTCGATTCCATTCATCTGGGAGGAAACTGGAGTGCGCAGAGAAAATTCCAACGTGAAATTGTAACTCAAAACTGCCATCTCTTGGCCACCTTACTGCCCTAGCAAGCCTGAGTGGTCACCCATCCACGTACTATTCAGGCTCGGTCGAACCTGGTTGGCCTCCGAGATCTAATGAGGTCAGGCGCTTTTAAGGTGATTTTTTTTCGTGGTCACTGTGTGTGACACCGCAGCCCAGTTGCGCTGACCCCTGTTGAGTGTAAATCTACCGAAGATGTTTCCTTGTGCATCCAGCCACTGGGCCACAAGGCGATGGCTCTCAGAGCACCGACGACGCTCCCCCTCGACGCGGGGCTCTGTTGTTGTTCCTCGCACGTAGTCATCGGATATAGTCCCTCGACGCGAGCGCTTAAACAATGCCTGTTGAGACGGGCAATGTTTTATTGATTGGGTAAACCTCCATGACTGTGCTTGTGCAGTGTTTCCCGTCTATTGTGTGGCAAAAGGGTGGATTGCGGTGGGGCTATTTTTTTTATTAAAGCACGCAAAGAAGCAAGGAGAGATGCATGCTTGGAATTGCACTTAGAGGACAGGGAGAGGAATACATACTGTGGAGAACACACGCAGGACAGAGACCGCTTATTGAACGTGAAGCTAAATTGTCCACTCTTCAGGACACGTTCTTAGGAGGCGACAAACGCCGGTGATTGAGCCTCGTGATGAAGTGACAGCTGGAGGAACGAAGACCCTTGAGAGGATAACCACCGTGGAGATGGAGCGATGAAATTGGCTCGGGAGACAAGTGCTCGATGGATGGTTAGGTAACAGGCCTGTGAGGGATGACGTCGGCTTGCTTAAACCCGCTGGATTTATCACGGCCTCCGCAGTAAAATTAGTCAGGAAGTGCGTGCAGGTCTGGGTGCGATGTTAAAGTTCGTCCGTTGATGGTGTCAACGAAAAGAAACACTTGAGGAAGGAAAGAGGAAACCCACCTCAGCCGTCCCTCCCTGGCTACGACTCGGGAACGGTGTGCGGTGGTGCGAGGTGAAGAGGGGGGTGAGTGTGATGGATGGGACGGATGGAACTTGAGCCCGTGGACCTGGGCATGGGCAGATAACCTAAAGGGGAGATAAAGGAAACGCACAATTTGAGAATTCCTGTACAGCGAGGAGGGAAATGTGTTGACACTGCACTACCTATTTCATACAAAACAATATAACTCTTCCTTCGTATGTTTTCTTTTCCACATGCAACTTTTTAAAGTATTTTTCTTACACAACCCATTGGCTGCACAGCCTTCTGGGAGGGCATCTCATCAGCACCGCTGGTTCATCTTTATCAACAGCACAAGCAAACTCTGGCCTGGTTTTGACATTCACCGTCTCATCAGCAACGTCAAGCTTGCCTGAACCACTGCTGGTGCACTGCCCGATATTAATAGGAATAGATCCTCGTTCACAACATGACATAATCATTGAGGGACGTTATGTGGAATGTTAACACCGCCTATCTGGCCGTTGCCTGATGATGCTCGTTGTAATTACTGGCGAAACATTGTATTAGAATTGTAAATGTTGTGGGTCTATTCTCCAACACACCGGTGTGTACCGGTGTGTATTGTATTAGTAACGAATTGGCATGTTTTGTTTCCGTGACAAACCTTACTAATTGGCTGTTTAACGACACATTCATATTTATGCGATCTACCAAAAAAAAAACCTCTTATGGACCGCCTATCTCTTAAACACGTGTCTGTTTGCTCTCACGATAGATCCCACGACCCACGTGCTGCACTGTACAACAGCGAGCCGCTGTGTGACCCCCGGCTAAGAAGACTCGCGCACAATCCATTCGTTTATACGAACCGCACGAGGGTAGCGAGGTCGCTGCTATGGAGGCATTGCCAGGTCCTTGCGAGACGCACTCTCATTATTTACAGACAAGTCACACGCAGGGAAAGAAAGAAAGGCAGTGCGCATTTTGTCCTAATTCAATTACTCTTTGAGTATACGGAGAAGATCCTTTGCAGGTGAAGTTACGCAGGTGGCCCTGGAGGTGGGCGATTGCACGGATCTACTCGGCGCCTTCGTCGCAGTTTGAATTTCATAAAGAATCTAAATGCGAATGCATCTCCACAAGGTGCTGCACAAAATAACAAGCTGTGCGTGTCCTTGTGGGGAAAGACCAGGCAAGGTTTTAATGCTTTTCAACTTGGGCTGAAAGCATTTACGGACCGTCGGTTTTGCTGCCCTTGAATTGTGCTGGTCTGTTTAGGATCAGTGTCATTTGAAGAAGGGACGTTGCCTGAAACGTTACATGTTATATATGTTTCTAATTTTCTTCTAGACAACTGTTATTGATGAATGTGTTGAACTGGTGCATACGCTCTGGCCGGCTGTCCCCAAACGGGGGTCACGATAACTCTTGTAAAGGTAATCCGAGAAGCCTTCGTGAAAAGTTGTGATACTATTCGAGACTCACCTGATTAGAAACCGGCCACATTCGCCAAAGGGTTGCCCAAAACAGCAGCAGAGAAGAAGCGACATCCCTTTGGATGGAGGTTGACTGGGGGCTTTGTCAGGAGTCCTTGGGTGCTTGAGCCAAGAGTACGCATAGGGGTGTGGGGTGAGACCGAGCATTGGTGGAGGTGAGTCCACGGGGTGATCTTGAACAGGGTTAGGGTGATCTTGAAGAGGATGCAGGATGTTTGATTGACTCTGCCGGCTCAGTGCTTCTGCTACTCGGAGCGTATCTGCGTATGAGTAGCACGGTGGGAACTGAAGCCTCCGCTTGTGATTGTACAAGATGCCTTTTGTGTTTAGGCAGCTGGCAAATTAGAGACATGCAGGCCTGGAAGTGGTCCCACAAATGGTCCGTGCTGGAAAGGACATTGAGTTCTGTTTGCTGTACGAGTAGCACTCCTGACTTGACTTTGTTAGGTCATTTTAAAAGCATTTCCTCTTCCCCTGCCTTCCAGAAATTCCAGAAAAATACTTGTCCGGCATTTATCACTGCATGTCTTACGTAACTTAAGGTCGTTTGTACATCTGCAGCGTTTGTGTATGGAGTACGTACGAGCTTGTCTCTTGTCATCCTTCCTGTTTTAAACCACCGCATGGCAAGACAAAGCATTTCTCTTCCTCCTGTCTTTGCACTGCTCAACTTTTGAACTATTATCGTCACTCTTTGTCTCTTTCCTAGTTCCTCTGGCATTGCGGCTCAATTTAATGAACACTTTCGCTCTTATCTGCTCTGCCATCATTCACGTTTTTAGTTGCTGTCTGCTTTGTTTTTTGTGGACTTCGGGCCAGAGAGATCAAAATGTATCCGAGGGCGAATGCTTAACCTCCCCCCATCCCTCCTCCAGCGATTTTGATAAATTGCCACCGTTCAGAATATCCATAACAGAAATTTATTTGGGTTAGATCGCGTAAATATAAATGTTTCGTTAAACCCACCACCACCCGACACAGCCAATTAGTAAAGGTTTGTCACGTGAACAGAACGTGGCAATTCGTTACGAGGACAGCACAACGGTGTGTTGGAGAGTACACCCACAACATTTACAATGATCGGTTCGATTCAAGACTTTTTTTATTTTTAAGATCGTGGTTGCAGGAGGCATGCAATCCCAAAACACACAACGTATACAAGTTCGATTCTTAAACGCAATTTAATTGATTGGATTTATCGCAGGCTTGTGAATCGAACTCAATCCAAGTACCGCTCCGCTCCTGTCTTCCACCACGCGTGCCGTTTCACAAACTCGCTTTTGCTTTCGGTGTCAATTTTGCCGGTCCCATTGCTTCCGTGCCTTTTGCCAGCGCCGTTGTTTCACCACCGGTAGCCGATGACGACAAGTGACGAACTTTTGAGTTCTTTTTATTTGTGCGGCACCACTGCTGACGGGATATCAAATAATTTGATTCATTTTGAAAACAAAGGCACTCGAAACTTCGTGGAATATTTATCACATATTGGTGCATTCTGGGGTAAACATTTGCACTTCAAAACAATTGCGACACTGCAGCACCAACTTTGGTGTGGATTTTGGTTCGTAAAGGAAACGCACATTCCTATTCTTGGCCAGGTCAAAAGTTTAAAGTAGCACCTTTATCCATGTGCAGATAGTCTTTGCACGTGTGTGTAGCAAGTGGTCGTGGAGAGCAGTAGTGTAGTGCTTATCGCACTGTGCTATTCATCTGGCGACCCGAGTTTGATTCCCGCTCACATTCGACATCGGTGACGAAGGTCTGAGCCAGTCCTGGACACCCCCAAGGTCGACTCATCATCCTCACTTGAGTACCTGGTGTGTAACCATCAGCAAGTGGGAAGACAAAGACGGCTGGGCGTGGTTCTTACCACATGACCTACTTGCCTGCCTTGCCGGCATTTGTAGATACTCGCTATCACCACTTGCCCCTGCAGCCTGTGTAGGCTACACGGGGGATCTTTCCCTCTGCGTAGCAAGCCCTTGGTGGGTAAGCTTGTTTATCAAAACGGTCCTCGCATTCGGAATATTTTTTAGCCGACATACAATTCCAGTATAACAGTCGCCACATTGTCCGATGTGGCCCTGAGTGTGGGAGAGCCCACACAGTCAGCAGCGACCTTGAGCGGGCGGCCGCGATGAGCGTTCTCAACGGACGCTCTGTGTCCGCGATGAATGCGGTGGCTCTGTGCGTCGCTCCGGCTCGACTTGTCGATGTAAAAATCAAGCGTCGGAAAAATTGTCGGCAAACTCGTTGGCGTGTTTAAGTGGGGGGGGGGGGGGGAGGCGCTCGTCACTGGACCTCCGTTCAGTCCACCGCACGTCGATCTTTGCCGGTTTGGCAGGGAGCCGCTGCCGTGCCCGTGGCCTAGTCACTCGATGATCCGATTGAATTGCTCCGCTGCACCAAATAATTATCCTGTGGCATCCGTTGTTGGGCGTCCAAAGTTAAGCCTTTCTCAAAGTTACCCAATTTCGAATCTCCGCATTATTAAATAAGTCTAGGTACGTGTTATCGCGCACTCTTATGAGTCTGGTCCATGACGAATGAGCGCTAATCACAAGTATATCTTTGGAAGAATACTGCAGATTTTTTTTTTGGAAAACTGCTACAGACGTAAGGATGGATCCCAAACATCTGCTGCTGATAACTGGTTCCAAATCTTCGGGCCGGAGACCCCGAAACCGCACCGGCCGTATCGCTCGAAGTTTAAATTTCGATTTAAAGCTTTCATGACTGCAGGGAAGTTTGCGCGCAGGTACAGCGGCAGGAGATGACCGTGGGTCACGGATCATAGACGGCGCGTTGAGAGGGAGCCGTGTTTGTGAGCGTGGGTTTCTATAGAGCCCCCACGTCGTTCGCAGCGTTCCACGCCGCCATGGAAGTTGATTAAGAGAGAATGACTCCTTTTGGCACGTTCTGCTGCATCCGATGCTGCGGGTGCATCCGAGTCGAGTGGAGGAGAGAGTCGGAGAAAATGTTCCATCGGTGTCTGTGCCAAGCCGTAATTCCTGCGTTCCATCATGCATGCTTGCCAAGCCTACCGATTTAAGTGCTAGGCTGCCAATTGTTAAACCCTTTGACTGCATGCCGATTTTCAAAGCAAACATTGCGCATGCAAAAAAAGACCAAAATTTTGTATAACGGTACGGTTAGCTATGAAAATTGTAACGTGGTTAAAACGGTTAGACCAAAAAAAACCATCCGGCAAGCTCCATTGGAACCTCATTTGCCAGTAAAAAATATGATAATTGGTTTTTTACCCTTTTATCTGGCAACAAAACTGACACCTTTTTTTACAAGGAGTCATGTTTGCATAGACCACAATACCTGCAGTCATAATGCAAACAAAAAACATAACTGATAATGTATGCACTGTCCTTGAAGGACAAAAAACAACTGATAATGTATGCACAGTCCTTGAAGGACAGTGCATACATTATCAGAGTTATCCATTATGACTGCAGGTATTGTGGTCTATGCAAACATGACTCCTTGCAAAAAAGGTGTCAGTTTTGTTGCCAGATAAAAGGGTTAAAAAACAATTATCATCCTGCAAGCTGTCACTTGGACCACGAGGGTTTGCAAGTTTGTATCGTGAACGTTGCACGAGCCACGCCGCATACGGTGCTTGACAGACGGCCGCTGACGACGCTCGGCCGGGCGCTCGCCCTCGTCGTCTGGAGGAGTCGCGATAAATGAGCGGAGAAAGCGCTCGCGTGCTTCTCCTGCTGCTGCTGCGTGTGCACGGCCGTGATAACGAGCGGTACGGGAAGTTGCTTCACGGGCCTCCCCGCTCGCTCGCTCTCTTGGTCGCCAGGAGTTCCGCGTCGCGAGAGAAGAAGCGGGGGCGTCCTTCTCCGAGACGTGAGGTTTCCCCGGGCCCGTGTCGGAACGTTCGATTGGCGATGGTGCGCTGTGGGTAAAATATTTGCATTGTCTGCTATCGTGGGTTGTGACAAATCGCCCTCGCTCTGTGACCCTGGACAGTTGATCAATTGTGATGATTCAGGATCACGATTCGATTTAAGAATCGATTTTTTTTTACATTGTGGTGAATGTGGCTGGTGGCGGTGGACATGAAGCCATTGCATACAAAATGCACGAAAAAAAATATTCTGCGATTTGGTGAATGTATCACACTAGCTTAGGGAATCGACATCAATCGACGAATGCAAGTTGCACTACACCCCTCTATTTGCACCGACGTTTGGCGTTATCTCAGTGGAGCAGGCTGCGGAAGGGCGACATCCAGTGGCACATGCCTCCACCCACTGGGGTTGCTACCTATCCTGGTGTTCCCAGGATCATCCTGGGAATTCAGTAAGTCATCCTGAAACTTGAGACATCCGTTTTGTGGTTCGCATTACAACACCCGACTCCACACAATGCGTTTACACGCTTGGTGGCGGAGCGGCGCCCCCCAGTCAACGCCACTGGTCCCCCCCGTGTGACCTGCCCTCCGTCGGGCCCCAGTCCACGGAGAGATCGCGTGTCCAACGCGGTGTGACCGAGGCACGCTGCAGGTCATGTGTTTGTGTCTTCTGTCGCCGCAACATTGCGCAGATGTTCCCTGTGCACGTTTTACATTTCTCCTGAACGTTGTTATCCATGACCCGCAGACTGTGATCCCCACTGAAAGACTTTCCGGGGGGTGCACGACCGACCCGTGATGTCGACCATGCGAACGGTTGAGAACCGCAGATTTACAAGCCGTTCGTTGCCACGTATTCCGGCATCTTAAGAGATGTTTCTTGCCATGTTTTGTCCTGGGTTTTGATACTGTACCTTAGAGGTGGCGGCGGCCCCCCTGTTTCGTACGCTCCTGCGAGAGAGCTAATGCCTCTCCCCTGCCACGTGTGTTAACACGCGTGGCAGGGGAAGACGCCACTCGCTGCAGGAATGAGGCGCGTTTGAAGTGTTGCGTGGTGACCCCCCCCCCCCCCCAGGGCTTGAACCCGCTCGTCTCGCCGAGCGGGTTCCCGTTCCCCCGTCGCTGTTGTTGCTGCTGCCCCACAACGAGGAACGGCCTCACCGCCCATTTCAGCCACGCAATCTCGTCCCGCCCGCTGGCCGGTTTCGCTGACCCCCCCCCCAAACCACCGCACTTCGAATTAAAGATTCTCATGAGATACAGTAGAGCCCCCCCTCCCCCTCTACTCTCTATGTTGAGCGAGTCATTGGTGTGTAATTGCAGGTGACGAAGCCATCTGCAGCCGACTCCACAGAGGGCGGTCTGTGTGTGCGTGTAATCGGCGGCGGGGGGCATTAGTGTAGCAGTGAGCGCACTGCGCGACTGACCTGGCCACCAGAGTTCAGTTCCCGCTCACGGCTAACATCAGTGATGGATATCTGAGCAAGTCGTGGACCTCGCCTAGGTCGGCTCATCCTCAAATGTTCACCCACCTCCTCTTGTGCCTTGATAGGTGTTCACCAGCAGTGTTTGCCCCCGGCAGCCTGTTGAAGGCTACACACGGGATCTTTGTCTTGTGTAATCGGCACTGGGCTTGCCTGAGCACGTCGCTTCACCGAGCTCTCTGCGTGCTTTGTGCGTGTTAGCCGTGGGGCGCTCGCAGTCCCGTCAGCGCAGGGCTGACGACGTGTACGGCTGGGGGTGCTACGCGTCTATCTTTGAAGTTACGAACAATTTTTTGTCACCGTGCACCACTGGATAGCGCGAGGTTTGTGAAAGACCCGCTGTTAAAAATTAGAGCCTCGCGAACGCAATCGAGATGTTGTTGGTCGTGTGCTTGGCTTCAGGCTGCTGTTGCGTGCGAGGCCATTCTGGCTGGAACGTGGCAGGCTCCTGCCTACTTGCCCGGTTGCATCCGTCGGTAAATTAATTGATCCGCGCTCTGTGCTGGGAGCACCGATGCCTCGTCCCCACCACCACCGCTTGAGAATTAGGCTGGCACGGTTTGCGAACCGGGCAAGTGGTCCGAGTACAGGAATCCGCGGCAGCCTTCGCAGCCAAGTCGGCTGTGCCTGGGCCAAGTCGCCTGCTTTTAGTGGGCCGTGGGATCTCGCTTCGTAAAGGGATTGCCTTATCGATGGTGTCGTGCCTGTCTCTGAGGCAGGCTGCGTTCTGTCTGGGTGACGGGAGGCTGCACTTTCTGTCCAGAGGAAGGGGAAGAAGAAGAATAACGAACAGAAATCGTCACTCCGTGGGCCGGACAGGTCACATGGTGGTTGTTAACCCCACGATTGCCGCCACCTACAGACAGTTTCAAAGGATTCCACAGCAAGCTAAATGACGATGCAAACCCAAATGAAACACTCGGCTCTTCTATTGTAGCTGCACACGGCTAGACCTGTGTGTCCCTGGCCGCAACACACATTACCCTGAAGCTTTGTTGGTGAGATAAAGACCACATCAAGTGACTGATTGCACAGTGGCGGCATTGCTGGGCCCATCACTTTACATTGCTTAGATTTCCTTGTTGATAAAGTTTAAAACTCACGTAGAACAGCCCAGGGCATGTATAACGTCGGTGTGAGTTTGGGTGCATGGATACATGTGTCCTCTTGATGAATAAGCTCACAATGCGTGGAATTAATCACACGTATAGCCATCGATTGATCTATGTTGTATGTGGTTCAGCTGTTCCCCTGTAGTCACTAGAGGCCGCTACATTCACCAAAATGTAAAAGAAGGAATTGATTCTTGAATGTAATCGCGACGGAATCACGCCGTTCATTGGATCGCGAGGGGTGGCAATTGTTACACCGCTAGCATGCAGCTACAAGATGAGAGCTGTTTAAACAGCGGATTCCTTGACTCTGTGTCGACTTTAGCTGTCGAATGCGTTTTCTGGGCGGTGCTGCCTGTTGCTCGGCACGATGTCCGACGTTTCGCCCCATGTGCTGAAGAAGCTCCAAGCACGTGGAGAGAGACACTTTGGAGAGCGTGCCACACGACCCTGCGGGGTCGTGCAGCCCCGTAAACACTCCTGAAAGTAAGATAAGGGAGAGCGGCTGGTTGTTGGGTCACAAATGCCTTTGGTGTTCAAGTGGGCGGTGCTGCGCACACGAGTTGCTGCATCTCTTCCCGCTGGGCCCACAGCTGCCTGGTCTCGACTCGTGTGTCAACACGCTGCCCGTTGATTCATTGGCGTGGGACGAGTGCCCTGATGGAGCGGTGGCGCGGTGGTTCGCGCGTTCGCGGTACCATCACCAGCGGTCAGAGTTCGATTGACCGCAGCCAACGTCGGTGGCGAGCGATGTTTGGACCGGTGCTGGTTGGACTCCCCCCACTTCACCAAAAGCCTCTGCGATGGGGGCAGTACGTGGGGAGGCCTTGAGCCATCAGTGGACTCACAGCGGGCTGCTGAGTGATGTGTTGTGATGATGCGGGGGGGTTCTCAATACGGGCATTCTGTGGATGTCTTCACGGCCCCCCCACCCTCTGTCTCCCGACAACGTTCGTGACTTTCACAGGGACCTTCTGCGTGCCAATTTCAATGTCAACAAGCTGCTTTGTTACGTTCGCTGCACTGGAAAACTGTACTTTGAGTGTCCTCTAAAATGGGCCGCAATGCTCATTATTGCTTGCTGCATATTTCCCTGAAGCATTTGACCGATGATCAAGATTTTTACGGGGATCTGTAGTAAAAAAAATATGCAGAATGCAGCGTTGAGGGCAGTGTGTTGGCTGCTGAGCCCATTCTGGGGAATGTAGCTGGTGTTGGATGGTGTGCGGGTGTGTGTGTGCGCGCATGTGTGTGTGCAGTGGTTATCGCACTACACCACGAACCCAGCCATCTTGGGATTGATTCCCACTCACAGCCAACAGTGGCGTATATCTGAATGGATCCTCGGCCTCTGCTATGTCGATTCAGTTTAAATAAGTACCTGGTGCGGTGTGTGAATAATCAGCACTGGAAAGACGAAAGCGGCCTGGCGTGGTACTGCCCCACCACCACCTCATTCACCGTGTCGCCTTTAATAGGCACTCGCTAACTTACACCAGCAACAATAATTTGGATTTATCTAGCATCTCAACACAACTGCATTTCAAGTAGCTGTACAAAATCTGTGTGCTCTGCACACATAGTATACATGCTTAATGAGGAATGTGTGTACAGTATTTGTACATTCGCGTGTGTGTGCGCGATCACGCGTGTGCGCGAGTCCCACGGGACACGTGTCCACTCACCCCCATGTCTGGTGCCTTCTGCAGGAGGCGGAGAGAGAAGACGAAGACCGAAAGACGTAAGTTTCTGTTGCAGCGTTAAACTCGCCTCTGCGTGCCGTCCGCAATCCGCGCAGCCGTATACTTGCAAGTCATCTTCCCGTCTCTAACTCGTCAGCGACATCATCTAACCCCGTGGTTCCCAATTTTTCTGGGTCCGCAGGCCACCGTCAACCGTTGACATTGTTTTGCGGACCGCATTGCGCGCCAATAATATATTTCTCTAAATTCAAACAGCTCTATACGCACCGCTGCGAAGTGTCAATTAAAAGGCCGCGTGCAGGATGGCTGCACAGGGTTTTGTGAATAGAATTGTAGCGTCTGTGAAAGCTCCGCAGACCTCTTCCCACGGCCCTGCGGGCCCACAGGTTGGGAGCCGCGGGATCTGTTCCGGAATGTTTCTTATGCTGAGCGCCAGCCTCCTCGTTGCGGTGCACTGTAGATTAGGCGTGTAATCACTCGCGTCCCCTGAGATCCACTCTGCCGCGATATCGGCTTGCGTGCGTGCGTGCCTTTCAAGGATCAAGCAGATTTTGCCGTTACGGCGAATGCAGTGCCTCTTGTGGGTGCAAGGTTTGGATGAACTAATTGCATGCAACATCATCAGCAGCAGCAGCCGCCATGGTATAGCCACTGCTGGATGAAGGATTTCCCAAGCCGCCATCTCTCGTGGTCTTGTGATGATACACTTGAAAATTAAAGCGGAGCTTATGCGCACGTTTCGATGCGTATATACCAGGCGTATGAATCAATGTAATGGATGAAACGATCCCTTGTGACCTGAACAGGCAATGCCACAAGTTTACAATAATAATTGCACCCTTAATTTGGCCTTGAAAAGTCTCACCGAGTCCCAAGATTCTTCTTCTGGAGAGTCCTGCATTGGGATGTTTGGCCAATTTCATTGAATACGTTTCTGGCTTGTGGGAGAACACCAGGGTCCCCAGGTAAAGCCCACACGTACGAGGGACCAACTGTCAAAGGTGTAGTCCATTGCCATTCTGCGATCTCCTGGCCACGTCGCAGCTCAAGCCAACAACAGCTGGTGTTCCCATGTAGTCTCCTGTCCACGGGTAATGCATTTTTAATTATGTGGCCAAGGTCTTTACGAGGCTGAGCACATTCAGGGTGATTTGCTCGGAGGCGCAGAGAGGCGGCAAAACTCATTCTCCTGGACCGACGAGGAGGCCAGCTTTCATCCCTCCGAGCCGACACGGCGCCCCGAGGCAAGGCAGATCGGGAGCAGCGGGACGTGTCTGCAGCGCGCTGCGGTAGCGTGCTTACGATGCACAAAACCTCCCTGCCGGTGAAGGGACATCGGTGGGCGAGTGACACGGTAGCGATGGGACCAGCAGACGGGGCGTGCGCCGCGCTTGGGGGGTTGGTTGAGTTTTCACCGTTTTCCTCCGCAGAAACTTTAGCGACAGCTTCCTGACCGTCAAGGGAGCGGCACTGTTCATCCCTGGCGGGAACAGCTCGGTGGGACACCAGTTCTCCCTGCGCTGCCACAAGGATGCAGGTGGGAACGCTGCTGACGTCTCTACACTCCGTTCGCTCCCCCTTTTTACTACAGCCCCCCCCTAACGTTCAACCAGACTCCGTTTAAATATCAACATAGAAGAAACGTGTGAGCATCATTTTGTTTTCAAATTAGTTGGGGTATTTATGTGTTGTGGATTGTAATCTGAAATATTTCAGGGCGCTGAGATTCGAGTGTTCCTTTTAATAGGCCCATAATGGCTATTTCATTATGAACCTCTTAAAAGGTCTGGGTGTCTCTGTGTTGGGGTATTTCAACACGATGTCGTAAACCTTAGAGATCTGTGTCTTTCCATCTTGAGGTGTTCCTAATATGTATCAAGTTCATAATGGCAGTGTTAGGTTCATAGTGGCCCTCAGGTTTATAATAGCTGTGGCAATGTTCATAATGGCTGTGTAAGGTTCAGGGTAAAGCGTCGGTGGTTTTTTTCAAGCGCAATTCCATGGAAGTGTTATGAGAATCAAATTCAATGGATTAATCACACCATAGTAGAGGTTTTAGGGTTCGATTGCGTAAATATGAATGTGTCGTTAAACCCGCCACCACCCGACACAGCCCATTAGTAAGGTTTTTCACCTAAACAAATGATTGGGTGGTCGCGGGATTAACGACACATATTTACGCGATCTAACTAAAAAGAACTGTATTATGGATGATATTCGTAGCGAAAGCCTGCATGTTAAACTGATTACTCACTCTGCCTGCCGATTCGTGTCTCTTCCAGAACACTTGCAGCAGCACCTGCAGGCGATGTTTAGCCACATGCGGCCAGAGGACACCATCATGCTGGTGAGCAAGGGCTGGCAGAGCACCCCCCGCCTCGCCCCTCCCCTCCCCGCCCCCCCCCTCAACCCCGCACCTTGAGCTGCTGAGACGCAATTTCATTCCGAGCCAGACATGTGACAAGCGTTCTGGTTGAGATGCTTGCAAAAGCCGCGATAGCTGAGCAAGGGATCGCGGTTTTGGCCGTCGGCAGTGGCTCCGGCGCTCGCACTGCACCCTCGGCGTGTGAAACGCATGTTGACACCGATGTGTCGGGGAAGGCGCACATGCACGCGTTGCACAGGTCAGAGCGCTGAGCTGGCATTGCTGAGAAGCTGAGTTCGAATCCAGGAAGCCACCCATGGTTAAAGCGGGTTCACTAGTCCAGTGAGTTGATGGCCCTTGCCCAGTCACCAATGGCTGACAACAAGAAAAATAAAACCCATTGCATTTGGTTTTTCAATTAATTTAGCACAATTAATTTATTTGTCACATGGAAGACACAAATATTTTTGCTTTGCGTTTATCTGGGAGTGTTATCCTCCTCGTATCAATAAAAAAGGTCACCTCCGCATATACAGTTCCCTAGCACAAGGTTTTATTTACATTTTTTAAAAAATTTAATCTGGATAATCCCTTGAGATGGAAACAACTCGTTTGCAAGGTCTTCCCGGGTTGCGAGTTACGCGTAGCGAACTCGGAAACGAAGCGCAAAGCCCTGCTTGAGTTCCCAAATGCTAACTGCCTCTCGCCACATTGCTGATGGCACAATCTAAATAAAATTGTGTAAAATATCTAACTTCCCAAAATGAAATTCAAGATCCTCTCTTGGGTTCCTCCTTACACACAGTGTGTTAATCTCACTTTGTTTTGCAACTTAATTCTCAAGGTTTTCGGTGCTTTATATATTGGGCAGCGTCTGACCGTCTGGTTCTGGTGGTTTTACAGGTTCCTGAGCAAGTAGAATATTGGAAGCCGATTCACTCACTCACTCTCTTTCGGTGTGAACTTAGGGCAATGACAGAGCCTCGCCCAGCTCACACCCTGCCCCTTCACTGCAGTAATGCCAGTAATGCCAGCAGCGAACTTAAACAACAATAGTGGCAATTAGATTTGAGACAGTCAGACTACCGCGTTGTACGCATCATCGTCTGATGTGTTGGCAATACGTTTTGTGATGCGTATGTTGTGCATGTCGTGCATGCTGTGTGCGGCGAGGTCCATGTGCGATTGTGTGTTGTGCATCGGCAGCTTGTGTGGTGTACGTGGTGTTTGTCTGTACGGATATTGCACATGTACAGCCCTTTTGTCAATCCCCTGCTGGATGAGGGCCTACTCGTGCTTGGCAGGTAGTGGACATGCTTTGACCATGCTTCACCACGCTGGTCAGTGTAGGTTGATGAAGGCAGGGAGCATAAACTTTGGAGGAGCACGGTGCAGTACAGCAAGGTGGTTTGCCACACTATCCTCTGGTGACAACGTATCTCCGCAGCAGCATTAGGCACCTGGTATGCAAGGGAGTGGCCTATCCAAGCACTATCCAGGCTCAATCTTGCTTCGGCCACATTCCGGGTGATCTGATCATGGGCTGTGTGTCTTCTCTATGGTGTGAATTGCGTTTGTGCACGTGCGTGTTGTGTACGTTGCACATGTAAATTCTATGCAATGTATGTATTGTACGCACATATTCTATACGCGTGTTGTATATGTGTTTGACGGGGGCATCGTGAGTGGTGTGTGTATTGCATCGTGCGTATTGTAAATGCTGCGTGTGTGCTATACGGTGCGTGTATTGTGCACCGCCGTGCTGCGAAGACTGGACGTGCGTGTGCTGCGTGTGCTGCGTGTGTGTGCCGCAGGCGGCACACCTGGAGAGCGTCCACCCGACGCGCGTGCGTTACATGACGCTCGTGTCAACTCACGGGAGCCGCAGCATGGAGGAAGGCTTCATCATGGGCCTGGACTTCCGCAACAAAGACAGGTACGGCGGCTGCCTGGACACGGCCAGGGCCGCCAGGGCCAGGGATAGCGTTCGCGTTGAGTCGGAGCTCGGGTCAAATGTAGGTCTTTGGCTATCAAATGCGGCTTGGAAGCTAACCAGACGAGGTCGGCGTGTGAGCTTTAGTGTTGAGCTGTGGGCCACATTAAACACCGGTTTGGGGTTTGTGGTCAGCGATGACCACGGTGCCCGCAGTTGGCACCTCCGAGCGACGCGCGTGTTCCTGTTGGCGGCGGCGCTGCTGGACATCACGTGGACCCGGCTGACTGTAACCGCGCGTGGGTTGTGCCCGCAGTGCCAATTGCACCATCGGCCTGGTCCTGCCCTTGCTGAGCGACACCATGATCCACCTTGACGGAGACGGGTGAGCACTCGTGTCCGCGTGTGTTTGCGTGTAAAGATACCGCTGCGCACCCCCTGGCTCGCTCGCGTGCTGCAAGCATAAATCGACCCTCGATGTCCTTGTACTTGATTCTGAGTTGTCCTCATCGTTGCAGCGGCTTCAGCGTGACGACGTCAGACCGGACCCACATCTTCAAGCCCGTGTCTGTCCAGGCCATGTGGTAAGGATGTTAATTGTCTCCATATAACGGCACTTCGCGTGCGGTCTGTGTGTGTAGTCGACGTATAAACCGAGTCGCGTCGGCGAAGCGGTGGCATTGCACACGGCACGCTTCGGTCGAGCCTCTGCTGTCTCCGCGTGACTCCGTCCGCGCCCCAGGTCCGCCCTGCAGTGCCTGTACAAGGCGTGCGAGCAGGCGCGCCAGCGGCACTACCAGTCCGGCAGCCGCTACGCACGCTGGCTCGCCTCCTACGCACGCAAGGTGGCCTCTGAGCAGAGCTGCCTCAACGAGTGGAACTTCATGTGCGACCTCGAGTCCCAGCGGCCAGAATCGCCAGCGCTCTTCCAGGACACGTGAGGATCCGCACCCACATCAGCTCTCACGATGATGAGGGTGATGATGATGATTACTTGAAGATGGTGGTGAGGATAATAATGATTTGATGATTATGGTTGTGATGGCGATTATGGTAGTGATAGTAGGTATGACCTCCGATGTTGCTCATGGTGGTGACGATGGTGACATTACTACTGCTTAATTCATGCAGCGGTGTCTGTTGTTGTGTGACGCGGTGGTGTGCTGATGCTGCTGCTGCTGCTGCTGCATGACCCCAGGCCCACGGAGAGCGTGTGCACGGAGCGGCAGATCCGGGCCACACTCCGCGAGATCATGGCCCAGTGCGACCTCGAGAGCGTCACCTCTAAAGAGGTGCGGCTGACGGTCCGCGGCGCTCCCCAGTCCCCCGATGTTGGCCCGCCTACTTGCGCGTCCGTATGCTTCCCGGCCTGAAATGCGGGAGGTCTCTTTTCTCCTCGGCTGTCCCTGTGTCGGCATATTTTCCCTCCGAGACATTTGTACTGCTCACTTCGTTTCTCCTCAAGTCCACGCTTAAGACCTTCCCCCTCTGCCTGTGATTGGTTAGCCGTCCAATAGCACCATCCTCCGTTTACCAACCTCTCTCCTCCTACTCCCCTCTCCTATCGTCGCTCCTTCCCTCTCGAGTGTCTGTCCTGCACGACGCACAGCGTTAAGGATGCCATCGCGTTGGATAAGCTGTACATGGAGACTGTATCGAGGGCGCCACGGTGGCGAGATGTTAACGACCTCGCCTGGTATACAGGAGGTCGTGGGCTCTATCCCGACCTTGACGCCTGCTGTATATTTGGAGTTTGCGTGTCTCTCTTCCTGTGGTTGCGTGGATTTTTCTCCGGGTCCTCCAGTTTATCCCTCCACATTTATAAATATGCGTTTAGAGTATTTGGCTGCTATACATTTCCACACGATAAGCCACTTCGTTGAACAATCACTTTTGGCCAGGTTGCTTCTGAAAAAGAGCTATAGAGCTCAGTGAGCCTTACCTTGCATATCTAGTAGTCTATGTACCTGGCTATGTGCCATATAGCCCAGCTGTCTACCTGCATGCCAGCCTGCTTAAGATCGAGTTTATTTTGTTTAACCAGGAGGTGAGAACTCAATAGACCGGGATAGCCTCGTTTGCAAGAGTGATCTGGGTCCACCAAAAAGACGTGCACAAAATAAAATAATAAAACATAATATCGAAGCGTAAAGGAAGCAGAGCAAATATGACCAGATAGAAATTGGAACAAAAAATAAAAACGCGTTACAGAAAGGAAAAATCTAAATACCACGTGGGCGACGTGAAAGAAAACGCTTCTCCTGTGACGACAGTTGGCGTGCGGACGTATTGATTGTTCCCAATGCCGAGTGGCTAACGGAGAGACGCGGGTTTTTAAAAATGCATGGCCGCTTTTAAAAAAAATTGTTCGGAGACAGATTGGCAGCTCCGTTGCTGCAGGCTCTGGGAACACTCAACCCTGGAGAATTCTGAGTATTCCAATACGTGTCCTTTAAAGGTTTCAAAAACGAGCGTTTTGTAATAAATACCTCCGCATGCAACTTGCGAGAGGAATGTGATGGGAGAGAGTTTGCGTTTAGCGGGGAGCAGGTGCATTCGCCGCGCACGTTCCTTCCGCCTGTTAACGATTTTCCGCCCCCGCCGATTTGACAGATCGTCGCGATTCGTGGTCGCGATTCGATTCAAGAGTCCGTTATATTTTAATGAAACTTTTACTGTCGCGTTTTTTTTATCGCATCTCATTTTTTCTTTTGTTCCAGCAAGTTTGTTCGGATTCCATTATCCCAAATGAGACGTGACAATATAATCCCGTCCGATTTTTATTTTTTCTACATGCGATTGGCTTGAACAACGATCAATCTCGCGCACGCGGATTGACGCATGTACCACGAGCGAAAGAATCGCTTTGTGATCGATGAATCGATACATGCCTAACCATCATCTCATTTTCTCCACCATCAGTCGTCACATGGCGGCTCACGACGACGCCGTACTAACCCTCTTCTCCTCCTCTGTCGCTCTCTCTGGTGTGGCGGTCGCTTCCCCAGACCCGTGCGTTTCTCTAAGTCTGCCTCCTCCTCCTTTACGCCGTCGACCCACCTCTTGCGTGGACGGCCTCTGCTTCTTGCTCCATCCACAGGGGGCAGTGGAAGCCCATCGCTGGTAATTTGTGTTCCTCCATCTCATTTTTGTTTGTGTCGACTTGATTCTTCCCCCTTTTGAACGTCGACAGAACGGGAACTCGGCGTCAACAGAGTTCGTGGTCCAGCTCACGACATGCGTTCCGTTCCATCTCGGTTCGTGACGGGGGTCGACCGGTCATTTATTGATTTAAAAAAACAACGGGGGGTGGGGGGGGGTAGGAGGGGAACGTGGGTGGGTGGGGAGTGGGGGGCAATACTGGTGTTGTTAAGCTGCTGGATGAGGGGGTGGGGGTGTGTCTCGTCCTGGGTCTTGAGCTTCAGGGCAGGAAGGGAGTGGGGGGGATGGGGGTGAAAGGGGCTGTTCAGGAAGGAACCCCAGATGTCCTCCGTTCCTCCTGATTGTGTCCACTCAATAGAAGTCTGCGGCTTTCACATCTTGTGTGCAAAAGTCTCTTGCTCTTGCTTGTGTACAGCTATTGATTTCTGCTGCCAATATTACCCCCTCTCCTCGTTCATCCCCTCTCCTCGGGGTCCAGCATCCCGATACTCAGGACAGACCTGGCATTGTGAATGTCCCTCGTAGAGACCCATCTTGCTTGGTCTTGACATCGAATTTCGCTCTCCAGATGTTGTTCAATTTGCCGAATGCTACCGAGGTTAATCCGGTTTGTTGCTTCAGATCTGAGCTGAGTGAGCTGTCCTTGCAGAGCGTCCGGCCGCGCACAGTTCTCGAACTGCTCGGCGTCATCACTGCCCTGTAACGGTCAGCGCACCGGACTCGCAAATCCAGGGGTCGCCGCTCCGACCTCCCGGGCGTGGCTGGTGAAACAATGGGGGAAAGTTTATTGAATTCCCTCCCGCTCTGTCCGCCCAGCGGTATAAATGTTTGATACCACAGTCGACTGGCGGGTCATGTGTGGTGGGGTAAAGTGTGGGTAGCTCCCAACTCTTCCGAAACATCTCGCCAGCGTGGACGAGTAGGCCAAAGTAACATTTGGAGGCGCTCTCCAGAGCTGGCTAGTGCAGGCCCTTCCACCAACAGTGGCGCCAGGAAGCAGTTGCAGGACTTCACCTTCGTCAACGCGAGTTGCTGCTGCCTCCCAGGAGCAGCAGTCGTGCGGCGCGTGTGACGCCGTCGGCGGAAGCCGCTTGCACTCTGCGTGGTGCGCGCGCCTTGTGCGTGATTGCGTGTGTGGTCACCTAGTTTAGTGGTACTTATGTTGAAGGTGGGGGGGTTAGAAATCCCTCGCACCCGTCCAGAGCCCCCTTTGGCCGCTGTGGTGGCTACAAACGCCATGAGGGGAATGGCCAATGGAAATTGGTCCTCCCCCCATGGCAGTGCTCACCACAGTGTTACCGTCCGGCACCACCGAGGAGATATAAGGGGTTGTGGATTTATAACCCATGGCATCTGGGTCTGTCCCGTGACCTGCCAGCGGGCGTTCGACACTTCACGTGGCCTTAAAGTACACTTGGTCTGGCGCTGTGGTTCACCTGCCACCTAGTGGCGAATGGCGGTTAGTGTGTTCTGCCTATGTTTGCACTCGATAAGTGTGTGTGGGCCCCGTGTATGCGGGCACTCTGTGTGTGCACGTGCGGTGTGTAATCGTGCGGGCGTGCGCTCTCTGCGTGTGCGCGTGTGCACAGATCCGTAACAAGCTGGAGGCGCAGATGGGTTGTAACCTCAAGGAGTACAAGGGCTACATCGACAACGAGATGATCATCATCCTGGGCCAGATGGACAGCCCCTCGCATATCTTCGACCACGTGTACCTGGTGAGCGGTGACGACGGTGCCTCCTTGTGCGCCGCGTGTCCGTGCTGCCGTCTGTACTGACGTCACGGTTCTCCCTCTGGTGTTTTGCCGCAGCTGGGGTTTGAAAATTGGCCGATGGATCTTTTATTTTCTAGCATACATTTGGCGGAGAGCTACTTCTTCTGCCGAGACTTGAATTGGGCCTCTCGTTGAGTTCACTGCCACGAGCGCAGAGGAAGGAGTCGGCATGTCCAGGCAAAGCCAGGAGGCGTCTTAACGGTTCCGTGGAAGAACCCGTTGCTTGCGCTCAGGGCATTGTGCTGGCCGTTGTTGTGTGTTGCCGTCGTGCTGATGTTTGGTGTTCACTCTATGTTCTGCCGTGCCGTAGGGGTCTGAATGGAACGCATCGAGCATCGAGGATCTGAAGAAGAGAGGGTGGGTGCCTCTCGTACGACGTCCGGTTTAAACACCTACATTGCAGCTGTGTGCGCCGTTGGTAGGACGTGTGGGATTGCGATCAGTTCGAATTAGACTCGGTTGAGGTGGCCGGTGGCTCTGGGATCAGGGCCCTGAGCTGTCACTGCTGAGACCCTGCGTTGAATCGTGGGTTTTAGCCGCCTGTGATTGAAGCACGTTCTCAAGCGTAGCGAGTTGATGGCCTCGGCACCATCACCAATGACTGCACAAAATTCCAGGTCCGAGAATTAGAATGATCGCGTTAACTGCCATGCAACGAACATCCGTATGGAAAGGCCTGTGGTAAAGTGCGGCACCCTTATTGTGGATAAAATAGATCACTTTTCGCCGTCTCGGAAGTAGTTTTATCACATCACTTTCTGTGGTCCGTTCTCCAGCACGCAGTCTTACACTCACTGCTCTCGGAGAGTTTTTAATGGATTGTTTGTCACATGACACAACACCGAGGGCATAATTGGAATAAATTTGATAAGAAGACGACATGTATTATTATTGTTTGAATTACACCTGTCTGTCTGTCTGTTTTACAACCCCATCTCTCTCGCTCTCAAGTGTCGGGTACATCCTGAACGTGACGCGGGAAATCGACAACTTTTTCCCGGGCGCGTTCGAGTACCGCAACGTGCGCGTGTACGACGTGGACTCGGTGAACCTGCGCAGCTACTGGAACGAGACCTACAACTTCATCTCCCTCGCCAAGTGAGCCGCACGCCCCTGCCGGCTCCCACGACCCCTCCAGGGCTCTACAGCTCTCTGTCTTCCAGCCCTCTGCTCACAACTACGTACAATAGTCAGTAGGATCTACACAGATTGAGGGGGGGGGGAAGAGGGCATCGGTTGGGGCGACGGGCGAGGCGCCAAGCGCCGAGAAGCCATCTGCAGGAGCTAGAATAAGGTGGCCTTAGGCCGCCGAGATTCTAGTGTATTAAAAAGTGCTCTGCAGAGCGCATGGGAGATTGCTGCCACCTCTACCGTGTGAATCGGAGGTCACTTGAAGGGAGCTCTTAGAGGTACTTGGGTAGTATCTGCTTCCCTGGGCCATTGCCTCTCACGAAGGGCTGCATTGTTTTGCGAGATATCCGGTTGGATTCTTAGCCTCGAGGCGAGAGGCTGACGGCACAATCGGGAAAACATTGAGAAAAAAATGCATCTCGGAAGTCGCTCTGCATTGTCTGCTTCTGCAGGCCATTATCCAACAACGATTGCACTGCACCATTGGAACCTCCTTTGCCAGTAGCAAAATATGATAATTGTTTTTTACCCTTTTATCTGACCACAATACCTGCGGTCGGAATGCAAACAAAAAACACAACTCTGATAATGTATGCACTGTCCTTGAAATTGATTGGTCCACACCCGAGACAGCTTGCGTTGCTCTGTGAGGGATCGGAATGAACGCTTGGTCTCAAAATATGAAGATGACGGCACAATCGGCATTACATTCAGGATAATAAAGACGACTTAAAACAACGCTCTCGTTTAGAAAAGGTTACAATCGCTTTCGTGTAGCTTCAGAGGACAGAGCGGGGGGAAGAGCGGGGGTGGAAGAAGAGGAGCTCGCAGAGCCACGCAGCCCTTACCCAGCGTAGCACGTAAGTGCGGGGGCTTTCCGACATGACACCGCGTGCGCATCCTTGTGTCCCCGCAGAAGCAAGGGCTCCAAGTGCCTGGTTCACTGCAAGATGGGCGTGAGCCGCTCGGCCTCCACCGTCATCGCCTACGCCATGAAGGAGTACGGCTGGACGCTGGAGCACGCCTACTCCTACGTGAAGTCGCGACGCGGCGTCGTCAAGCCCAACTCGGGGTTCATGCGCCAGCTCGAGGAGTACCAGGGCATCCTGGACGCCAGGTAGTACCAGGGACGCTCGTGACGCGTGTGGCCATGAGGCTTCTGTGGTTCAGTGTCAGATGTTTGCCCTCTGATAGTCGGGTATCAAATGTTCTGAGATAGTCCAGTGTCAGATGTCTGCCTTCTTTAATCCAGTGTCAGATGCCTGCCTTCTGATAGTCCATTCCCAGTTGTTCCTTGGTAGTCTCGTCTGGTGTCTATTCACTGATAGTCCAGTGTCAGATGTCTGCCTTCTTTAATCCAGTCTCAGATGCCTGCCTTCTGATAGTCCATTCCCAGTTGTTCCTTGGTAGTGCCGTCTGGTGTCTATTCACTGAAAGTGCAGTCGCGGATGTCTGCCCTGTGATAGTCCAGATTGGGATGTCTGTTCTGTGATAGTCAAGTGCTGGATGTTCTCGGGTAGTCCAGTCTCAATGCAATGCAGTGTGGATTTATGAAGCATCTAAATTAGATCGCATCTCAGACGCTGAACAGAAACGGCAGGCGAATGTTGTTGAGAGAGAGAGAGGCAGTCCGTAGCATGCAGAAGGAAAGGGGCAGGTTGTGAGCCTGGAGTTAAACGGGGGACAGGGAGTCGGCAGCTCGGATAATGGAGGTACCGACAATGAGAAAACTGATAGAAATAAGTAATATTTTAAAATACTATTTTTTAAACACGCTTTAATGAAATTTACCGTACTCGTAATGGTAGAACTCCACGACTCCAGGAAGTGGCCGCAAAGCTTGCCATAACGTAAGGGGCCGTGGTGATTTACAGCCAACGTTAGTTGAGCGTGGACAATTAGACCCAAGCCAAAACATAACATTAAAAATTTATGTTAAAAAATATATACTTTTAATTTTTAATGATAGAATATAGTATTGGCATCGGTATGACATAAGTATACCAAGTTTGCAGTCGATACCACATTGGGAAGTGGCTTAGAATTGAGTTACAATATTTGAGGATACGATGACAACAACAGACAGCGTGAGTTAAATAAAAGCGTGTAACAATTATTTTAGGTGAGCGAAAACCTCACCGAATGACGTATCCCTTAATAGATTAAAACTGATGCATGCATCAAAATGTTGGTGTGAAAATGGAATAAAAAATTCTCTGCTCATGTAACATTTCAGCTAATTGACAACATTGTATAAAGAAGAGATAAAGATAGAAACGATACAAACCAAATGGTGATAAAACGTCTTGAATCGATCGCAACCCCCGAGTTGTGACGATCGATGGGAGGCCGGGGCGGGGCGAGCGATCGCAGCACCCCTGGCGTGCCACGCGCAGGACTCACCCCGCCCGCACGGCCGTGCGCCGTCGCCGTTCACAGCAAACAAAGGCACAACAAGCTGTGGCGCTCCCACTCGGAGGGAGACATCTCGGAGCACGCCACCGACAAGGACATGGACCGCAGCTTCGCCCAGGGCGCGATCGACGGCGAGGGGGGCCAGCCGGCGCCGGAGGGCGAGGACCCCGCCGAGCAGCAGCAGTCGGCTCCGTGCCACCGACAGCCGTCGCCGCAACTCCTCGGCACCGAGGGCGCCGGCGCGACGCTCGCTCCGGCGCCGCGGCCCAAGTCGTGGTCCCCGGACGTGTGTCCTCCCCACGTGACGCCCTTCCAGCTCATCCGCACCGACTCAGACCCGTGCGCGGCCTCCCCCACGGAGCTCGCCGGTGGCAGGTTCGACCCGGGCCTCCCGACCTCCGAGCCCTGCACGCCGACGTCCCTGGAGATGGAGCGGCGGAGGGCGCCGTCGCTGTCCGAGTCGCGGGTGAGCGCGGGGACGGAGAGACGGAGCCACGCGGCGGATTTGTGGCGGCGGCGGCGGCTCCCGTATCCCTGTATAGCTCCAGAGCCAGTGGTGGAAATTCCAAATTCACATGGTGGAAGCTTAAGAAAAAACCTCTGTGGATTTGATTTTATCAACCCCAGAATAATTCTAGGCCGAGTCAACCACGTAACGGAGGTTGAACTGGCAGAATTGCATTACTGTGAGTTGAGTGCTGACCTCGCGAAACGCGGGCAGATTTGTAGAATGATTCACGTTACACGTTACATTACGAGTCGTTGGCTACGTCGCATTTTGATCTTACGGGTCGAATGTTAAGCAGCAAGAAAGAGGCAGCTGTGGGCGCGAATCGGGAAATGGAAATGCAGTGCAGTTTGCGAACAGCAGGGGGTGAGCGTGCGCCGCCTGCAGTGCTCGGCTGTGAGCAGCGCTACCAACCAACTCCTTAAAGTGGAAAGTCGCGAAAATACTCCTCAAAAATCCCTTGCTGATGCGAGGTAGACATTAAGCTGTCATATTATTCAGCATAAACTGATACAAGATCCTGAATACAAACCGCTGCTAAATCCGCACCGTGTTCTCGTTTCAGCAAGTCGCTCGGGTTGTTGCCCGTCGTTTTTGGCGAAACGTTGTCGCTAGGGGTAACTTGAAAAAAAAATCTCTAAACTCGGCAACCCCGCATCTCCGTCCGCCTCGCAGAAACGCACCTTCTCCTTCGAGCTGCCGACGATCCACATCGAGGACATGGAGCGCGACGCCCTGGAGAGCAGCAGCGACGACGACTTCCACCTGGCCGCGGAGATCCTGAGCTGGGAGCCCAGACCGTCTCCGCCGGCGGCGCGAGAGGGCGACGATCCCTCCGCCGCGCCGGCCGACGCCGCGGCCGCCGGAACCGCCGGCGACCCGTCGCCGCGGCGGTCCCCCGGCGCTCGGCCCTCTCCCCTGGCAGTGCTGGCGGCCGACGCGCGGCCCCTGTCCCCGCAGACGCCGGTGCTGGGCCCGTTCTCGCCGGTGCACGCCGCTCTGCAGCCCCAGACGGCGTCGATGGCGGTGAAGACGCACCGCGGCCGCATCGACTTCCTGGCGGTGATGGAGCGCGTGCGGTCGCTCTCCGAGGAGGAGGAGCTCACGTCGCCACCGCTGCGGCCCGAGATGGAAAGGAGGGCAGCCGGACAGGTACGGTGGCAGCTCCACCACACCGCAGCTCCACCACACCGCAGCTCCACCACATGCTGGTATATCTCCAGATTCTCTGGTTTCCTGCCACATGAATCCAGATAACCATGGAACTGGCCAAACATCCCAATGCAGTCTCCTCTGGCCAAACATCCCAATGCAGGAAAAAGCAAATCCTGTAAGAGGAGTCTTCTTCAGAAGAGTCTTCTTCAGGATTGGCTTTTTCCTCTGCCCGTGGCTGCCAGCCTCTTTCTCTATATAAAACAACTATCACCAGTGTTTCTGTGTGTTTAGATGCTATACGAATCCACATTGTCCTCCGTCGCATTACTGTGCTGCATTGCTGCATTGCTTTGTGTTGCGTTACTCCGCAGTACGCCGGCGCCTTCAGACCCGTGGCCAGGCGCGTGCCGCTGAACCGGTCCAAGGAGGTTGGCGATGAAGGGGAGAGGCCCTCGTGGAAGCCGGTGTGCGGGCAGGTGCGGCGTCGGGCGGAGCTGATGGAGCGCCGGTCCGGGTGCCCCGACGGCGCGACCGAGGCGCCATCGTCCGGCGCGCCAGGCGAGATTCGCCGGCCCCTCTCGCTGTCCGAGATCGCCTCTCGCGACGCGTCGTTCCGGACCACCACGGATGAGGAGGACGTGTTTGACACGTCGCCGGCGGCGACGGAGCGGCGGCACCGCGGACTGCGCCACCAGCAGTCGATCGCGCAGCTGCAGCAGGCGGGGCTGGTGCGGCGCACCGCGGGCCGGTGGTCGGGCACCGGGTCGGCACCGTACCCCGAGGAAAACGAGGAGGAGGGCGGCGGGCGCGACGCGGCGCTGCCCGGCGGTGAGCGAGCTGCGCAAGAGGTCGCCCCACAGACGGTCGCCAGCAGGGTCCAGAAGCTGAGCGGAGGAGAGAGCGGCGGCGGCGGCGGCGACGGCGAGGACGGGGGCGACGGTGGCGGCGGCGACGACGACGACGGCGGCAAGGCCTCTAGGCCGAAGATGCAGCACCAGACCTCCATCCTGCAACTGGCGGAGGCCGGGCTGGTGAGGAAGCAAGCCAAGGAGCTGCAGAGGAAAATGAGCTCTCCGCTTAGCCCCACTGCTCCAGCCAGCTTCGACTCGGCTGCGGTCGAGGAAGCCGGCGCCGGCGGTCCCGTCACGGCCGTGCCAGAAAACGACCAACGGCAGAGCCTGGCGGTGGTCGCAGAAGAGCATCCCAGAGTGGTGGCGCAAGCCGGCGCCCGCTCAGAGCCCGCGGAAGATTCCACAGACGCCCCGGAACGGCCCTGCGTGGAGTCGGCGCGGCCTCCGTTTAACGCCGGCGCTCCGCAGGACCGCCCTGTTTTGCCGGCTCGGCAGCCGATCGCAGACACGAGCATCTGCGGCCTCGGTGAGGCTGTCTCCCCCCACGAGCGCTCGTGTTCTCCCGACACCACGCGGGCCACAGTCTCCGGTGCCGGCGAGACCTCCGTCACCGCTGGTGAGCCCACCGCCAGCGCCGGCGACGTAAACGAGGGCCGCTCTGCGTCTCCCCGTGGGCCTGGTGGCCCGGGCGAGTGGTACGCGGGTGACACGGACGCCCCTGGCCGGTACGGCGAGAAGTCACCGCCCTCGCTCGACAAACCTGCGGGCGGTGCCGAAGACGGCACCTCCAGCCGTGACCTTCTTACCCAAGCGGCTACCTCGGCCGAGATGACGCCACATTTGCCTTTCGTCCACGCCCAATCCGGGGACGCCGCCTTGGAATTCAGCGGGGAGACTGTTTTCTGCGGCAGCCCTTCTGCGGAGTCAAAAACTCCGACGCCTGGCGATCAGAGAGCAACATCGAGAGTTGGAAACGTGTTGAACGCCGGCGACCCAAGCGCCGGTTCCGGCGCGTTCTCCTCGGAGCCGAGAGTGGCCGAGGATGCCTGCGCTGTGCCAGAAGTGCCGAAGGAATCCCCGGCCAAGGGTGCCGCCGCCGCAGCGGAGGAAGAGAAGGAGGCTCTGCCTCGGAGGCCGCGCTCCCCGCTCACGTCGGCTACGCAGAGCTGCACCGACGACGTGGCGGCGCCGGCGGCAAAGCCCGCGCCGCGGAGGAGACGGCAGCGGTCCAGCTCCGCTCGTCAGCAGCAGGAGCCGCAGGATCCGGGCCCGCCGGCGCAGCCGGGGACCCAGAGAAAGGGCAGCTTGTAACGTCACGAGCATCTCGCTTGCGGCGGCGGCGGCTGCTGCAGACAGACCAAAACCTCCTGACTTGCTTCCCTTTTTCCCATTTGTTGATGATGTAAACCCGTGCCTTGTAGAAGCGCGTCGGCGTGCGGTTCCCACCGTCGAACGTTTCGCGTCCCACGCCACGCACAGGCCAGACGGCGTCGGTGGCCTCAAGTGGCCGGCGCTGACCAAACCCACCGAGCCACATTCCGTCGAGCAACTCTCTGAGCTCCATGACCAAAACTGTACGCACTTTACTCGAGCCTGGGAGACCGCATTGCAGGGATTTTCATTCCTGTAGAGTTGCCGCGGTATGGTATGTCGTACAATGTAAAGGCAGAGAGCAAAGGTGCAGTGTCGCAATGTCTTCCCCATGCGCCTGCTAGCGGAAGACCCTCCACTAGCGGAGGCCCTAGAGAGCGTACACTGGATGTCTTGGGAAGATGACCGACAATTTAGCCCGATCGTAAAATACAAGTTCCGCGATAATCGCAGAATCTGTTATGTAAAGTATCGTGATTATCGTGGCTTGTGTAAGAATTGTTTCAGATTTTATATCTATACAAAAAGTGAGGTAACAAACGCACAATCATTAAAGTCCTAAATAAATAGCTATTTTCCCATAATTAAAGTAGCTTTTCGCTCAATGTTTGCTGGGGTAATTGGACACCATGGTGGTTACATGACACCGTAATCTTTCGTAGTCCCAGTCGAAATGTTCGAATTATTCCTTGTGTTAACTGACAGTGGCGTGCGTTGCAAAGCGTCGCAGGCCGTAGAGTTGTACCGATGACAACACGGCAGGCACGCGTTGTGTCACCGACAGTCAACGCAATGCACAAAACACAACAACGACGATACATTTGGTGAGACACCAAGACAGCTGCGGGAAACTGATGTTTTGCGAGAATCATCGCATCGCGAACATCGATGTGGAATTGCACCGTGTTGTGACGGTGGATACTGCGGCAACTCTCCCTACAAGGGCGTCTGGGCACGTGGCGAGCCCCTGGCTGACCGCGTGTTCCGTCGCCTCTTGACCAACTTGGCCCTAAAGAAACTTGGCCCTAAAGAAACCACAGCCCACTGCTTTGCCAGCAGTGGGCTGTGGTTGATCATCCACAGGGGGCAGTACAGTGGGGGTGATCGGGTGTCCAGAGAAGGATGCGTGTTGGTGTGGTCTTGTCGGTTGGTCGGAACGCGCACCTTCATTCACATCGGCGTTATCATACAGGGAGCAATAATAAGGTATCGATTTGTAAAATAACATCAATTTAAATTGGCGTGTGTAACAATTGCTCATTTTTCATTCTCGTGTGGGTGGAGTGGTGGCACAGTGCTTGGCGCGCACCGCGCTACCAAACCGGCAACTTGAATCAAATTCCCGACCACGGCAAACATCGGTGGTCTCCGGTCTCCCCCTTCCCCAACCTGCGCAGACCAGCTTGGTGAAGTACGGTCAAACAGCCGATGTGACCGACCCAGCGCTGAGAGGTCTTCACACAGCAGTGCATTGACAAAGGGCTGTTGGCACATGTTGTAAGTAATTGGTTCACGTGTACCCTGCAGCCACTGGAGGTGTTGACCTTCACCGCAGTGTCAGAAAAAACGTTGATTCTTGAATCGAATCGCGACCGTGAGTCACAATGTGTTTAATGATCCGGCGAAGGGGGTGAATTTTTCGCATGCTACTTCCCCAGCTATCGGTGCGCGGCTCCACGCATCGCACGACTTGAGACCAGGCTCGACTCCATCACGAATTGCTCGGCAGGAGAACTCCACAACGACCACGAGCAAGCGACATGGCGGTGGCTCTGCGCCTGAGTTGGCACCGCAGCAGCCACTTTGTCGACGCCCGTAGGGTCGCGTGGCCACCTCGCTCCACCACTCCAGGGCAGCGCAGGGTCCAGAGGTCAACGCCTCCACGCTCCACAGATGGTCCCTCCCTTTCCGTAGCCTCCAGACCCCACCACCGTGACGGGATTATCATGCCCGTCGTCCAGAGCCCCATGCCGAGTTGGATAAACACCCGTTGTTTGCGTTGCCCTTCAGCTGCTCTCGATAATGAGCGAAAGGAGTTGACTTTGGCATGGGATGCCGAGTGGACAGGTGTGATGTGGTGTGGGACGGGGGCCTCCAGTTCACTTGCCTTCAGCTTAGTGGGGGGGGGGGCCTGCGGGGGTGAGCGGGGGGGAGATGCGTACGGCACGCACATGCTCTGTAACACTCGCTCCACTTTTCCAAGAAACCCAAACCAAATCTACGCACTCGTGCTTTTACTGCGTTCTCGTCGGGGGGGGGGGGGGGAGTTTTTTTGGAATGTCAAGGGCTGCCCCGGCATTGTTACGGGAACGAACGGCGTGCGCCACGCGTGGTGTCCTCCCGGTGTGCTGTGTGCGGCGCGATGTTCGGCAAGTGCACAGTCCACCCAGGTGCGGCTCGTTTCTCGGGGGAGGCTGCCCGTGTCACATGCACAGGAATCGTCGTCGGCCGCTTGTTGTGTGGCGGGCTTAGGGGCCGTGGACCGATCGGCGATTGTGAAGAATTTAAAACAATAAAGGCGTCTTGTGGGCAGTTGTTATCGGTTTACAGTGTTGTTCTTAGTGGTGACGGTGGACATGATAGCACGACCTGGGCGGACTCGGTTTGGGTCCAATGAGGGTAATAATAGCACCGGAGTCATGGTGCGGAGGAGAACTTTTTCACGATGATGATGTTCATGGTGATGATGGTGGTGATGATAATGATGGTGATAAGGCTAAGCGAGCAGGGAGAGATCACATGACACGAGATGGACCGAACGGTTGTTTTTGGTGCCGAACCCGATATTGTGGTTGATGGCAGCAGAGTCAAAGCGCAGCTTCGAGGCCAAGCGCCTCGAGATATTTGTGAAGTGCTTGGGGGGTAGAGGCAACAATAGTGAGGGTGGCATGGAGTTGTTTCGCCGCATCACAACCGCGTTCAGTTTCGATTTAAAGCTTTCGTGACTGAAGGGATTCATCTTCTTGGTTCTTTCGGTAAAGTCACGTAGAAGGGAAGTAATAAAATAATAAAAATTAAACATAATAAAATACAATTCTCACGACGTTTCGGCCACAACGCAAGCCGTCCTCAGGTGAAGAACAGGTCTG
This sequence comes from Lampetra fluviatilis, assembly GCF_964198595.1. Classification (NCBI taxonomy): domain Eukaryota; kingdom Metazoa; phylum Chordata; class Hyperoartia; order Petromyzontiformes; family Petromyzontidae; genus Lampetra; species Lampetra fluviatilis. The sequence continues at coordinate 3,304,404 of NC_136311.1, forward strand.
TCGGAAAGACAGCGTCTGAAGGAGGACGGCTGCTTGTGTTGTGGCCGAAACGTCGTGAGAATTGTATTTTATCATGTTTTATTTTTATTATTTTATTATTTCCCTTCTACGTGACTTTACCGCGTCCAAGTCCACGATTGAATTCTTGGTTTATGTCCCCAGTAACAGTGAGCTTTGCCATCTACCAACAGACTTGGTGGCATCGTTAAATAAAACCGTTACACACGGTGTCATAAATTGTGTTTCTATGTTATATATACTAGTTCATAAAGCCAGCCAAATTATTTTCAATAAATCTAATAATGAACTTGATATGATTTTTTACAATTCGAATCTAGAATCAGACACTAACAACTCCAAAAATGTGTAATTGTCCGCAAAAAAAAACCTGTTGACTTGATTCAACTTCTTATATTTAAAGACGTACCCATCGGAAACCACTCCATTTAAATATTCCGTTATTTTATTATTAGAAAAAAAACTAATTCATTAACTAAATACTATGAGGGGAAGCTTCTATATTTTACGGATTTCGAATTGTTCACATTTGAACACCATAAAATGCGTATTTTTTCGTCCAAACCCGCTTTAATCTGAAACATCTCAAAAAAAAGATAGAATAATGGTTCTCGCTGAAATTGTATTTGCTGTTTAATGCTCTATCAAACGGTTTCTCAATTACAGGGCACAGACATGTTTATGGAGCGCTTAAAATCTAGATTTGGGATCCTTAAAATGAAAACAAACCTCGGATTTTCAGATGTTTCTTGTTTGTTTCCTAAAAGCGATCTATGTACTAAATTTCAGTTTTCTCCCTTGTCGGGAAGTACCCTGGAGGTTTTTGAAACATACGTATATACATACAGATGATTAAGGTATTTATATAGATAAATAAGATAATGCTACGTTGGGATTCATCATCTGGCTAACCCTCCAGGCATACGCTAATGCAGACCCAAGTTGAAAGAGAAAACAAGAAAACATATTGCGCCACGCTTTTCGGAGCAAAATTTTAACAAGTGTGTACAGTTATTGTCTGGTTTGAATGTATACTCGGCTATCTTTGTTCATCCAATTATATCAACATGAATCTCTCACTTATTTACTTACTCAACCCTTTCATTCACTTACCCACTCGTTCACTCCATCCGGCAATTACTGACTCACTTTTTCAATTCCCCGCTCATTAATTAAATCAATCACATGTTATCTGGCTCGCTCATTCACGCACTCGTTCGTTCAATCGTGACCCAAACGCACCCTCCCCCCCCATTCCTATTGACTCATCAACATGTCCTGTCATGTTCTCATTGTTTCTGGATTGTACCAAGTCCCTTGTTGGGGGGGGGGGGAGCCTTCGGAACCTCAGGTATTGAAGCCTGCGTGCGTGTCGTCTGGCCAGTGAAGCGTGCCCTAGACAAAGACAAAGGTGCCCCGCCCACATGCTGTTGGTGCAGGTGCTGTGAGCGGGAAACAAATGAAAACGGCAACAGCGATCGCCGATCGCCAGGCAAGGTATAGCCAGCCAGGTGCAATGTGAGGCCACGGGTAGTGTGGAAGATTCGATGCCATGGGTTGACGGAGATAACTGACAGATGCACCACCTGTGCACCCCACTGTGACACCTTGCTGCGCTTTAGCCGCCCGGCGCTCCCCTCGTTATTGTGAGCGTCGCTCCTCTGCCCTCCTTTACTGTCGGAGGGCGCCATCTGTTTTCCACGCCGTTGCGCGCCCGTTTTACCCCGCCCCTCTGTCTGACAAAACGGAAGCTGCTTGGGCATGCGGAGTGGCTGGGCATGCGGGGTGGCTGGGGGGGGGGGCATGCGATGGCTGGGGGGGGGCATGCGCGGGCGACATGGCCCAGCTCACCGAATGGACGGTGTACAGATCTTTTTCAAGGATCTCCCATATAGCCTTCACAAGCCGAAGGGGCAAGTGCTGTCTCGCACACAGCTCAACGTATACAACTTCTGCAATAAAACCTGAAGATAGCGCGGGGGGGGGGGGCGGACGAGTGGGGTTCTGTATAGGGGGGGGGGTGGAGGAGAAAATGGGGAAGTTGGGGGGGGGCTAGGCGAGGGAGAGCGAACGAGCCGGACATCGCATGGTGACGGCCGAGACACGTGCCAATGTAGAGCACCCCCCCCCCCACATTCCCCCTCTCGTCCCCCAGACCCCCCCCCTCTCCGCCACCCCTCCCCGATGTCGGCGCTAGGCACGCGCGAGTTCGCTCACGGGATCGACCGCAGTTACATCGATTGGGATCGCCTCTGTGCCCCGGAACGACGGCTCATTGTCGGGTCTCCATTCCTCTTCTACAGATCACCCCCCCACCGCCCCTTCTCCCCCTCCCCTCTTCCCCCCTCCAAGTCCCCCACCCCAACTCCCCCACCCCCCTCTTCCACCCCCCTCCCCCTCTTCCCCCCACCCGCGCGAACACCGCCCACGAGTCCCTTGTTCGGTCATGACCACGCCTTGCGTGCACCACCACCATCATCATCACCACCATCATCATCACCATCATCACCACCATCACGACCATCACCACCACCATCATCATCATCATCACCACACCATCACCACTACCACCATCACCACCATCACCATCATCATCACCACCACCATCATCACCACCATCAACACCACCATCACCACCATCACAACCACCACCACCATCACTACCACCACCACCACCATCATCATCATCACCACTACCATCACCACCATCATCATCACCACTACCATCACCACCATCATCATCACCACTACCATCACCACCATCATCATCACCACTACCACCATCATCACCACCATCACCGCCATCACCACCACCGCCATCACCACCACCATCACCACCGCCACCATCACCACCGCCACCACCATCGCCACCACCACCACCATCACCACCGCCACCACCATCACCACAATAGCGAGGCGCGCCTGGTTGCACATCGCGCGAGGTGATTCCTGGCGCCGCCCACAGCGCCCCTGTCGGCATCGTCGCCCGCTGGAGCGAATCGCGGCACCGAATCCCCCCCCCCCCACCGGTCACTGAGAGTCGGGCGGCTGGAGCCTTGAGCCGCCCGTCACAACCCACAGTCCTCCACCACCACCACCACCAGAGACTCCACTCAGTCCTCGCTCCGTCTCCATGGGCGGCACACCGCGTCCTGCGGGGAGCAGGTGAGCGTGGCACGCGGACCCCCCCCCCCCCCACTGGGTCTCGCGTCCTCTCCGCACGGTCTCCTCTGCTGCTGGCTCTGCTCGTGCTGAAGGCTTCGTGTGGCCGCGGGGCTCACGAGAAGACGGTCGTGACCGGTGCCCCATGATGCATCGTGAGCATCTTCTCCCCCCGTTGGTGGAGCGTCTTGTAAACATCAGTCAGAGCGGCGGGGGGGATAACGCCCAGAGCGCCGCCGCTTGTGCAGATGTATTGCGACGTTGCCTTGTTGGTCGCCAACCTGCTGCGTTCCGACGGCATTCGTCGCGTGAGATGCGTCCGTGGTGTTTGAGAGGCTGCGATCATCTTACCGCGTTCTTCCCCCTCGTCCCTCGGTGGAAACGGACTTTATTTTCAATCTCGCGATCTTCCGCTACCCCTACCCACCCACCCACCCCAAACCCACCGAATTGTGTCCATCGTAGACCCAATGCCGCTCTCGCCCGCGTCTCTCTCTCTCTCTTGTTACGATCAGAGGAAACAAGAAGATGCTCGGTGTAGTCGGCACTTTGCTTCGTTCATCATTTCGTTTTTTGTTTTTTTTTAATGATTTGTTTTATGTACCCCCCCCCCCCTCTCGGGCCCCCCTCTCTCTCTACCCCCATGTATCTTTCGTCTCTCTCGTCTGTCTCTCTCTCTCGGCTCTCTCTCTCGGCTCTGTTTCTCTTTTTTTTACGACCAGTCGAAACAAGAAGATGCTCGGTGTAGTCGGCACTTTGCTTCGTTCATCATTTCGTATTTTTTTTTAACTTTGATTTATGTAAACCCTCACCTCTTGCTCTCTTTCTCGCTGCGGCCATCCCAGCGTCGCGATTTCGAAATACCAAACGAAGCCCCTCTAGACTGTAGCTGCATGTTCCGTCTCGACGCGACTGGACCTCGCAACGCAGTCGCGTTGCGACGTCCCAACTCTCGCAGGGAGAATGGATGCGATTGGGGATCGAGGCTGCGTCTCCCCATTGCCCGGGTCCCCTCGAAGAGATGCGTGTACGTTGAACTTCTTTCACATCGTACGTATCCGACCGGGCTCGTCGAGGGTGCGTGGGAATACGGTCTTCGTGACCGTCTCCCCTTTATATTTGTTTAAGGGTTCACCAGCACCACCACCACCAGCACCACCAACACCACCAACACCACCAGCACCACCAGCACCACCAGCACCACCAACACCACCAGCATCACCACCACCACCACCAGCACCACCAACACCACCAACACCACCAGCACCACCACCACCAGCATCACCACCAGCAGCATCACCAGCACCACCACCACCACCAGCAGCACCACCAGCAGCACCAGCATCACCACCAGCATCACCAGCATCACCAGCAGCATCACCAGCACCACCACCAGCAGCAGCACCACCAGCAGCACCAGCATCACCAGCAGCATCATCAGCATCACCAGCAGCATCACCACCAGCATCACCACCAGCATCACCACCACCATCACCAGCATCACCACCAGCATCACCACCACCATCACCAGCATCACCACCAGCATCACCACCACCATCACCAGCACCACCAGCAGCATCACCACCACCATCACCAGCATCACCACCAGTATCACCACCAGCACCACCAGCAGCAGCATCACCACCAGCATCACCAGCATCACCAGCAGCATCACCAGCACCACCACCAGCAGCAGCACCACCAGCAGCACCAGCAGCAGCATCACCAGCACCACCAGCAGCATCACCACCAGCACCACCAGCAGCATCACCACCAGTATCACCACCAGCACCACCAGCAGCAGCATCACCACCAGCATCACCACCAGCATCACCACCAGCACCAGCAGCATCACCACCAGCACCACCAGCATCACCAGCAGCATCACCAGCAGCATCACCAGCACCACCAGCACCACCACCAGCACCACCAGCATCACCACCACCAGCACCACCACCACCAGTACCACCAGCATCACCACCACTACCAGCATCACCACCACTACCAGCACCACCACCACTACCACCAGCACCACCACCACTACCAGCACCACCACCACTACCACCACCACCAGCATCACCAGCATCACCACCAGCACCAACACCACCACCAGCATCACCACCAGCACCAACACCACCAGCATCACCACTACCACCACCACTACCACCAGCACCACCACTACCACCACCACCAGCACTACCACCAGCACCACCACCACCAGCACCACCACCAGCACCACCACCAGCACCACCACCAGCACCACCACCAGCACCACCACTACTAGCACCACCACCAGCACCACCACCAGCACCACCACCACCAGCACCACCACTACCACCACCACCACCACTACCACCAGCACCACCACTACCACCACCACCAGCACCACCACCAGCACCACCACCAGCACCACCACCAGCACCACCACCACCACCAGCACCACCAGCACCACCACCACCAGCACCACCAAACTCGCCATCGTCACCACCCGTCACGACGACGGTCGCCACATTCGCGCCTCCGATTCGCACGGTTGGCCACGTACGGTGCGAAATAAGTTCAACGTACGCACGCAAAACACTCGCCACCGTTACCGCCGCCGTCGCCGCTGTCGTCAAAACCGCCGCCACTCCGGTGGCTTGGCGAGGACGGCCTCGCTCGCTCGTCGCCCGCGGGGGAGCGACGAGAGAGGCCGCCAACAGCGCCGCGGTGTCTTTGGTGTGCGGTGTGTAAACATCGCCCTTCGGGAGACAAAGGCGGCCGGGCGTGGTGCTGGCCACCCACTCCATCGTGTGCCGTTCTGGCCATCATAGGTACTCGCTCACGCACTTGCCTCAACAGTCTGTCAAGGCTGTACAGGTGCTCTTTGTCTTTGTGTTGGGTGTGGTTTGGAAGTTTGGTGTGTGTTGTGGGGGGGGGTGTGCTAAATGTATTGTGTGTGTTTTTTTGGTGTCGTGTGCTGCCTGTGTATTGAAGACTTTTTAAGTGTGTGTGTGTGGTGTGTGTGTGTGGTGTGTGTGTGTGGGGTGGTGTGTGTGGTGTGTGTGTGTGGTGTGTGTGGTTTGTGTGTGTGTGTGGTGTGTGTGTGTGGGGTGGTGTGTGTGGTTTGTGTGTGTGGTTTGTGTGTGTGGTTTGTGTGTGTGGTGTGTGTGTGTGGTGTGTGTGGTGCGTGTGTGGTGTGTGTGGTGTGTGTGTGTGGGGTGGTGTGTGTGGTTTGTGTGTGTGGTTTGTGTGTGTGGTTTGTGTGTGTGGTTTGTGTGTGTGGTTTGTGTGTATGGTTTGTGTGTGTGGTTTGTGTGTGTGGTTTGTGTGTGGGGTGGTGTGTGTGGGGTGGTGTGTGTGGTGTGTGTGTGGGGTGGTGTGTGTGGTTTGTGTGTGGTTTGTGTGTGGGGTGGTGTGTGTGGGGTGGTGTGTGTGGTGTGTGTGTGGTGTGTGTGTGTGGGGTGGTGTGTGTGGTTTGTGTGTGTGGTTTGTGTGTGTGGTTTGTGTGTGTGGTTTGTGTGTGTGGTTTGTGTGTATGGTTTGTGTGTGTGGTTTGTGTGTGTGGTTTGTGTGTGGGGTGGTGTGTGTGGGGTGGTGTGTGTGGTGTGTGTGTGGGGTGGTGTGTGTGGTTTGTGTGTGGTTTGTGTGTGTGGTGTGTGTGTGGTGTGTTTTGGTGTGTGTGGTGCGTGTGTGGTGTGTGTGGTGTGTGTGTGTGGGTGGTGTGTGTGGTGTGTGTGTGTGGGGTGGTGTGTGTGGTTTGTGTGTGTGGTTTGTGTGTGTGGTGGTGTGTGTGGGGTGGTGTGTGTGTGTGGGGTGGTGTGTGGGGTGGTGTGTGTGGTTTGTGTGTGTGGTGTGTGTGGTGCGTGTGTGGTGTGTGGTGCGTGTGTGGTGTGTGGTGCGTGTGTGTGGTGTGTGTGTGTTGCGTGTGTGTGGTGTGTGTGGTGTGTGGAGTCGTGGCGCAGTGGTTACCGCACTACCCCACGAACCCCATGACCCGAGTTTCATTTCCGTTCACTACCATGAAGTATGTTAATCGGTTAGCGCTTAGGTCCACTCAACCTTAAATGGGGACCTCGTTTGATGTGTAAACATCAGCCCTGGGGAGACAAAGGCGGCCGGCCGTGGAGTTGGTCCCCCCTTACCCCGCTCGTGTGCTGTTGCCGGTCTTCATAGGCGCTCGCGAACAGCACTCTCTCGCCCCAGCAATCTGTTAGAGGCTATTCGGGGTATCTTTGTCCTTGTGCTATTGATATCGTGGGTCGTGTGAGTATACAGTCGTGTGCTGCGTGCGTGCTTGTTATTCATGTGTGGTGTACGTGTTGTTTGTAGGGTGTCGTGGGGTGTGGTAGGGCTTTTTGTGTTCACCGTTGTGTTGTGTACTCCGTTGTGTAGTTTGACCCTATAAGTTGTCGGTGTGTGGATTGTGTATATTGTGTATGTGCCTTGTGTTACGTGTACATTACATTTAGACTTAACATTTTCGTGACTGCAGGAATTCATGTTTTTGGTTCTTTCGGTAAAGTCACAGAGATAGAAAACAAAATTATAAAATAAAAAATAATTAAACAAATAAATTGCAAATAATAAAAGCAAAAAACCAGAATAAAAAAACGTCGCAGGTTTTTGGCTTTTATTATTTTCAATTTAGATTTTTTTTTTTTAAATATTATGTTATTTCTATTTTTTGTTTTCTATCTACGTGACTTTACCGAAAGAACCAAGAATACGTGTACATTGTGTGCGCATTTACGGTGCGATGTTCCGTTATGTTTGTGTGTTGCATACAGTATACACCAGCGTGGTGAAGTATGGTCAAATAACCCCCACGACACGGCGTGGGGAGTAATCATCCAGCAGTAGATTGAGAAAAAGATGTGCGTTAGGTGCACAGGTTAGTTAGTTAAAGTAGAGTTCAGGTCATTAAATACTCGAAGGTATATACATAGTAATGTGGGTTAATGAGTAGGCAGGTGGGCGGGGGCAGTTACTAGGTAGGTAAGTAGATGGATCACCAGGGTGGGTGGGTTCGGTCAATAAGCTATGGGTAGATACTAAACCTGCTGGATACGTTGGATAGTTACTTTGTTGAGATGTCTGGGTATCAGGAATGGGATTGGATCAAATTGAATAAAGAAACATGTGCCTAAGGCAAACGTGGACCTCAATGATGATTATGCAATTGACGAAATGTCTTCGAACAATGGTGTGCGGCAGCGTGCCTGCTTGTCTAACCAATGCTCATCAATTGGCTAAGGCTTCAATAATTTCGCGGGCAAGATTCTGCGATCAAAAGAAAGATTTTAACACGATAATATCAGTGTGAGTGTGTAGATTCGTAACATGTTTAGTTTCATCAATTCATCAATTGGTACAGTTATTCAATTAACAAAAAGAATGACTAAAATACTTCTAAACGACCGTATCCACGTAACTCAATGGGCAGCAATGCTTTTCACGATCAACTAATGTTTAACACACCCACTTTAGATGACCACCTGTTTTTGAAACACAATGAGAACTTTCGGAGCAGCTTTATAAGTCCCGATATGTGTGGTATGTGTGTGTGGGTGTGTGTTGTCTTCTGGCTCAACTCTTTGCGTTAAGCAGACGCCGAGGTGCGACGTTCCTTGTACCAAAAATGCCTTGGTTCCCAGCTGAGTCGCGTGTGTGGGCATGTCAGATTCAGGTGGAGATTCATGTGGAGATTCAGGTGGAGATCCAGGTGGAGATCCAGGTTGCGCACCAACACAAAACCGGTTCTCGGGGTGCATCCATTACTCAGGCGCTGAGCGCGGGTGGTAACCAGGAGGCATCACGGGTGGTAACCAGGAGGCATCACGGGTGGTAACCAGGAGGCATCACGGGTGGTAACCAGGAGGCAGCACGGGTGGTAACCAGGAGGCAGCACGGGTGGTAACCAGGAGGCAGCACGGGTGGTAACCAGGAGGCAGCACGGGTGGTAACCAGGAGGCATCACGGGTGGTAACCAGGAGGCATCACGGGTGGTAACCAGGAGGCAGCACGGGTGGTAACCAGGAGGCAGCACGGGTGGTAACCAGGAGGCAGCACGGGTGGTAACCAGGAGGCATCACGGGTGGTAACCAGGAGGCATCACGGGTGGTAACCAGGAGGCAGCACGGGTGGTAACCAGGAGGCAGCACGGGTGGTAACCAGGAGGCAGCACGGGTGGTAACCAGGAGGCAGCACGGGTGGTAACCAGGAGGCAGCACGGGTGGTAACCAGGAGGCAGCACGGGTGGTAACCAGGAGGCAGCACGGGTGGTAACCAGGAGGCAGCACGGGTGGTAACCAGGAGGCAGCACGGGTGGTAACCAGGAGGCAGCACGGGTGGTAACCAGGAGGCAGCACGGGTGGTAACCAGGAGGCATCACGGGTGGTAACCAGGAGGCAGCACGGGTGGTAACCAGGAGGCAGCACGGGTGGTAACCAGGAGGCAGCACGGGTGGTAACCGGGTGGCACTCAAGTGGATCAGCATCAGGATATTGATGAATACTGGACTGGACTAATCGAAGCGGGTCAGAACGTTGCAACACCAAACAATAGAAAAACGCAGTCGGAGTGCAAAGGATAAGAGAGGTAAACACTCCATAGTCGAGGTTGTTTTGGATTAGATCGCGTAAATATATAAATGCGTCGTTAAAACCTGCCACCACCCGGCAGCCAATTAGTGGGGTTTGTCACGACAACAGAACGTGGCCAATTTGTTACTCATAGGGCACACCGGTGCGTTGGAGAGTAAACCCACGACATATTCAGTTCCAGTATATTTACGCAATCCAACCCCCTCTGGTCGCGATAGCCTTAACGTGTTAAAGCAAATGTAAACAAATCACTGAAAAAATATATAAACTGTTTTATCTCCCTAGATCAAGCCCACGGAGCTATTATCTTAAGCGAACTGGCTCGTAGCTCAACAAAATTGGCTCACCATGTGGAAATGCGTAGCAGCAAAACGAGCACGGGGTTTTTCTCCTCGTCATCGCTGTCGACCGGTATCGCCGGCCCTGCCCTTGCCCAGGTGCACAATGTGGACGCTTGTTCGCTCACGAGCGCGGATGGAATCCAGAATGGTGTGGTTCCTGGGAGGGCTTTCTTCTATTTTGTAAACACGGTTTGCTTGAGCACACGACCCGAAAGGTTTTGAAGTGTCAGGCGGCCCACGACTAACGGCAAGATGGTGTTGAATTGAGCTTCGGGGGTGACATTATTATTAAAAAATAAAGTTTTTTTTGGGAAAGAGACGGTCATGGGAGTGGATGAATGCGATCGAATGGGATGCGTGGGTCCGCCTGTCTGTGGTTACGCAGACTTGTTGACGAGTCATAACAGGCGTCTATTTGGCGTGTTGTGTTTTCACATCTCGCCGCGCCTGCATTGTGCCAGCAAGCGTACAACGCCTTTCTGGTTATCGTCTTCATACCGGCGAAAGGGCACCCACCCCCGTAAGACCTCGCCTCTCAACGCGCACGACCACCACCACCGCTCCCAACTAACCCGCGCAGACGGAGGAGGCTTCTCTCTCTCTACCCCCCCCCCCGCGTGTTTAGTCGTTATTTCGGGCATTCTTTGTGGCTACGCGAATTCGCAGCCAGCAGAAAACACGCCGAGCAACGCACAAAGGCATGCCCCCCCCCACCGCGACGCGAATTACGGGAAACATCTCTTTCGCTCTCCCCACGGCAGTGCCGGATGAAGCTAGTGTGGGGCCTGTAGTACCTGTTATAAAGGGGCCCTAATTTAACACACCAAAAAACGTAAATATTAAAGCACTTACATTTTTTACTTAATTTGCCTTGCAGCCAGATAATACGACAAATCGCTAACCTAAAACACCCAGTCGTTCGTAAAAGTTGAAGGCGGTATAGCACTATAGTAATAGAGCAAGTGCAGAATCACTGAACCCGAATTGATAGCTTGAAAGCATTTAGCGCGGGGCCCTTGAAAGTGCGTGATCCGTAGCTGCTACATATGTAGCGACTTGTGTAGCGACTGGGATAATCCGGCACTGTCCCCCCCCCCATTCAGAAGAGAGCAACGGGCGGCCAATGTTGGTGCCGTATCGGCCGATCAGCCCCGGGAACGGGGTGGTCGGAGCGTCAAAACAAAAAAGCACGTGGCGATACAGTGGAGACGCAGCAGCCGCAGATGGAATCCCCCCCCCACACCCTATACCCCCCCCCACACCCCTCCCCCCCCCACACCCTCGGGAGCTTCGCTCCTCCTCGTTCGCAGTTCTCGCCGGCTCGGTGGCTCCGCGTTGCGCGACCCCCTCGGGAGCATCCACGTGGGGGGCCTCGAGCGCGGTCGGTCGGGCGGTAACGGTCGGTGGTGGGGTTGTAGGTAGGGGTAGGTATGGGGTGGGTAGGTGTAGGGGTAGGTAGAGGTAGGTGGAGGTATGGGTAGGTAGGGGGTAGGTAGGTGTAGGGGTAGGTAGGTGGAGGTAGGTGGAGGTAGGTGTAGGTATGGGTAGGTAGGTGTAGGTATTGATAGGTAGGTGTAGATACGTGTAGGTAGAGGTGGTAGGGGTGGTAGGTGTTTAGGTAAGGCGGATAGATGGAATTTGTGGGTATTTAAATAAGATGGCCAGGTCGGCAGAGGTGTGGACTCGAGTCATGTGACTTGGACTCGAGTCAGACTCGAGTCATGAATTTGATGACTTGCGACTCGACTTGGACTTGCATAACAATGACTTTGTCCCACCTATGAGATGTGGACTCGAGTCATGTGACTTGGACTCGAGTCAGACTCGAGTCATGAATTTGATGACTTGCGACTCGACTTGGACTTGCATAACAATGACTTTGTCCCACCTCTGCAGGTCGGTATTGTGTATTGATAACGTGGGTGGATATGTAGGTGCTGTATTTTGGTAAGGTGGGTGGGTAGAGTGTAGATGTTGGTAGTTTTGGTATTGTTGGTAGGTGAGAGAGGTAGATCTGCGGCTAATCTGGGTAGGTATGGTTAGATGTTTAAGTACGGTGGGTACAGTTTGTGCTTAGGGGCCGTCCATAAATGACGTCACGCACCTAGGAGGGGGGGTCAGACATTTGTGACGATGTGTGACGAGGGGGGGAGGGGGATAAATGTGACGTCACATCAAAATGCACAACTTTAAACAAATATAGACAACACGTTCTACTTAATTAAATAAACTTTTTAATAAATGTTTTCTCCTACAACATCAGAGTGCACATTAAATACGCCCATACAATGACAATAGTTTAAAGCGATTTGAAGCATGTTTTTTTTGGGGGGGGAAGAAGCTTTGTGACGTCATATTTGAGGGGGGGGTCTGACTTTTTGTGACGCCGTGTGACGAGGGGGGGGTCAAAAATCATCCAAAATCGCGTGACGTCATTTATGGACGGCCCCTTAGATAGTCCGCATTGTTACTCCCGGCGGGGTCCATATGGGCGCCTGTCCTGTGGCCGTGGAATCATTGCTTCACTTGATGCAGCTAATTCGGCTGTGACGGTCCCACCTGATGACGGAGACTTGTGTTGCCTCCGAAACGTCGTGATTTTTATTTTGTTTTATTTTACGTTCATTAATTTTAATGTTTTACCTACGTGACTTTACCGAAAAAACCTAAGAATATGAATCATTGCAGTCACGAAAGCTTCAAATCTAGAATCCGTGGAAGGAAGTCGCGCACAGAGGAAACTACCCCGACCAGCTTGGGACGAGGAGGCTCAGCTCGCTGGCCTGGCTCCGTGCGGCTCCGTGCGGCTCCGTGCGGCTCCGTGCGGCTCCGTGCGGCTCCGTGCGGCTCCGTGCGGCTCCGTGCGGCTCCGTGCGGCTCCGTGCGGCTCCGTGCGGCTCCGTGCGGCTCCGTGCGGCTCCGTGCGGCTGAGCTGGCCCAGAGTGCCTGAGCTGGTGCGGTGTGGCAGGGCCCGGCTCTGCGTGTGCTTGGGCTGGTTCTGTGTGGCTCGGCGAAGCTGGGCTTGGCTCTGTCCGGCTGCTGTGATGCGATCGCTTCTAGAGGAGCCGCCGAATCTCATCCCTCCTCCTTGACATTCCAGGCTGTATTGATATGCAAATTATTTTGTCAAGGCGCTCTTCTTCCCCCCTCCAACCCAGCTTAAATATACGCTCCAAGCTTGGTGGTGTTTCATTCTTCACCCGAGGACGGCTGCTTGCGTTGTGGCCGAAACGTCGTGAGAATTATTTTATTATGTTTTATTTTTATTATTTTATTAGCTGTACTACCCGGCTTCGCCCGGGACTTGGATCCACCACGCCCGGCCGCCTTTGTCTCCCCAGTGGCGATGTTCATACGCCACACCAGTTACTCGTTTTGAGGCTGAGTCGACCTAGGGGAGGCCCAGGACCGGTTCAAATAATCGTCACCGGTGGTGGCCTTGAGCGGGAATGGAACTCGGGTCGCCGGGTTCGTAGCGCGGCGCGCTAACCACGACACTACAATGCGTTACGCTTCCGTTGTAGGATTTGTGTGAGGCGCGCCGATCCGTTGTAGGGTTTTAGTGAGGCGCGCCGATCCCTTGTAGGGTTTTAGTGAAGTACGCCGATCCGCTGTAGGGTTTTAGTGAGGCGCGCCGATCCGTTGTAGGGTTTGTGTGAGGCGTGCCGATCTGTTGTAGGGTTTTAGTGAGGCGCGCCGATCCGCTGTAGGGTGATGGGGTGTCGAGGCCTAGTACCGTGCAGAGCCTCCGGCCTCGCCTAGATTGCCCACCCGACTGAGGCTGGGTACGGGTGCCGTCCCCCCCCCCCCCGCGCTACAATAATAGTGTGTAATCGCTATAATTTTATTATCTAACGACCCTATAATAGTAATTGCACACATTGGGGTGGGAGGGGAGTGAAGAGGACGTGAAACTTTGATGAATTTACCTCAGAGTCGCGTGTTAATGCATGCGCATATTTTTAACGGGAATTAAAAATGGCGTCCACCCGGCAGCGAATGCGTCGCTACCCGTTGCCAGGGGCAACCGCCGTCCAATGAAACTGCGTATGGTCCGGCGACACACAGACACACACACAGACAGACAGATTTGCGATTTTATATATATAGATTACTTCCCTTCTACGTGACTTTACCGAAAGAACCAAGAAGAAGATGATTCCAGGCTGTCACTGGGAACGCGTCGGTAAGAGGCGGCCGGTTGAGCAACGACTCCTTCTCTTCGTGAGCACATCTCGGTAACCATTGCTACTTGTGCGCGTGCGCCATTGCCGCCAACTCAGCAGCGCAATGCGATCGTTTGAATGTTTTTAGGAATCGGCGACCTCTGCCCCGACCTTGTTTAGACATGGGGCCGTGCAAAACATCAAGGGGAAGGGCGTGCGTGGGTGGGGTCGTGGCACAGTCTATGTTAAACATTAATCATCATCATCATCCTCAGCCATCGTCAATCCACTGCTGGATGATGGCCTCCCCAAGCCGCCGCCGCCGCCACAACTCGCGATGTCACGATCATCCCCGGCACCTGCGCATAATGTTTGTTTTATTAAAATGTTCATGTGGACAAGCAAATATGAATTCATTGTCCGCTCGTGTCTGTGTTTAATAAAAGCGATTCATTTTTAAAAAGGCCATCTAACACCAGAGCATCACTTCCGCCGGGTCTATCGAGGCCGGTGATTCAGAAATATATTTCTCCGCCCGGCACACCACATCCATCCTACATTGCGCCACGTCTGTGGCTATCATAGCCACGTGTCTGATTAGCGTACTGTGCGAAATGAGTTCCAAAAACATTTGCCAATCCACTGCTCCGGATGAAATGTGCTGTTGTGAAATTTGCAGCGTCGTTGAATTTATATCCAAAACAATTGCACAACGATCTGCACGAACTGGGTCAGTGCGTGTGGTGCTCTGTCACTGAGACGAGGGTGATCTCGAGCGCTGGCCGGCAAAGGCGGGAGCGTCTTCGTTTCTTCACGTGATCAATATTACGTGAAAACAAACACATTCCTGCGGGGGGAGCTGGTAGGAACGTTGGGTTGCTCGGTCAATGGCCAGGGTCAACGGCGACGTGGTGTATTCCGCAAATATGTCCGACTCTGAGGGCGGGCACAAGCCGGCGTGAGTAGGTTAAACGTTGAGTTTTATAAGGGCACCACGGGGTGACCAGCCCCTCCCCACCCAGCCCCACCCCTCCCACCCCCCCACCCAGCCCCACCCAGCCCCACCCCTCCCCACCCAGCCCCTCCTCACCCTCCTCACCCACCCAGCCCCTCCCCACCCTCTCCACCCTCCCCTCCCCACCCAGCCCCTCCCTCCCCATCCAGCCCCTCCCTGCACGACGGACGGACGGACACAATAATCCCCTGTGGGCTGGTGGAACCAGTGGGTTCCTACCAGTAATATTCTATCAAGGTAATGGTACTTCATATAATGCATGATCCTGACGACGGTGTCATGGGTTGCCGGTGTTTGTGATTCACATGTATCTGTCAGGTCGTGTTGGTTGTTCGGTGCTCCTGTTTGCGCGTGTTTATCTTGCACACATTGCCGTGTAGAATAATAATGTGCACTTATAAGGCACCTTTCACGACGCCTCAAGGTGCCACATGCCGTAGCATCATCTATGCTGTAATTGTCAATATTGCAATACCTTTGCCATGGGGAATATTTATTCCCCATTTTTCTCAACCGATATTTGAACACTGCATGAAACGTTATTTGAATAATACGTTCAATTTATAAGCACCTTTAAAAATCGTTATCAGGGCGCTAATGAACGAATGGTTTCTCCTCATTCATTAAGTTACTACATTTGCGTGTATACAAATGTAGTAACTTATATACTCTCTCCATCTCCTCTCTTTTCTTTACGATCAGAGGAAACAAGAAGATGCTCGGTGTAGTCGGCACTTTGCGTCGTTCATCATTTCGTTTTTTTGGTTTTTGTTCAATGCTTTGCTTTATGTGCCCCCCCCCCTTCTTTAAATGAAAGATTTCACAAAAGATTTCACGCTCTGCTCTCCTCCTTCTTAACCCTTCCCTCTCTCTCTACCCCTCTCTCCCTACTCTATGTCTATGTCCCACCTGTTTTCTATGTACATATTTCTCTCTCTCCCGCTCCCATGCGCGCCAAACACGAGCCCGTAAACAAACACGAAACAACCCCCACGCGCAACGCGCAACGACGAAGCAGGCTGTCCTTTTGTTCCCACTGGATGCACGCTGAACTTCCTTTGCGCCGTACGCAAAGGAAGTTCAACGGTCGGATACGTTCGGGAAGGGGATCGCTTCCTGGCGCTCAACTTCACTGCCAAGGGTCGCGTGTGCCCGCGGGCTCGCGAGAAGAACCCCACGATGATGACGCCGACGACGCCGACGATGATGACGGAACCACCCCCGGTGTTGGCGAGTGGTTAATGGTGGCGGTCATTAAATATTGCACGGAGTTTGACTCGGCTCTGCAATCCCCAGCGGGGGGGGGGGGGGGTCATGTCCCAATTCGGAAACCGGTTACTAATCGCTCTCTCTGCACTTTGCGTGCACTGTACTTGCATTCAGAGGCGTAGCTAGGGGGGGGCAGGGGGGTACATATGTCCCCGGGCGCCAAGGTAAAGGGGCGCCAAAATGAGGCTTACAACTTTACATTATAACTTATTGCGGCGGGCGCGGCAGCCTGAAACTACTGCACAAATCTACACCTCAACCTAAAAGTTTACATATCCCGCCACACACATGTCATGTAATTACATTTTGGTACACGGAAAATTTGAATACGGATGAGGATAAAAATGTTGGAAACTTTCTCGCGCTGATCAAACTCGTTGCTCAGTGTGACCCATTGTTAGCAAAACACGTATAGCACGCAGGAGAAAATCCGCGATCAGTTTCTTATTTGTCACCGGAAATCCAGAATTAATTTATCCACATACTTGCGTCGACTGTAAAGAACCAATTGTTGAGTGATATCAGGAAAAACGAGTACTACGGTATCTTACTTGACTCAACTCCTGATCTAGGACATCGGGAACAGCTTTCTCAGGTCGTAAGATTTGTGGATGTGGATTTTCAAACTAAAAAAGTAACTATCAAAGAATCATTTTTAGGTTATATCGAGATACATGCAAAAGATGCAGCAAGCCTAGAAAGAGTCATCGTCGAGAGACTGAAATCTGACAACATACCTCTAGCCGACTGTCGGGCACAATGTTATGACAATGCTGCTGTGATGACTGGGCATATATCCGGCCTTCAACAACGAATATGTGACAAAAATAACAGAGCATTGTTTGTCAACTTTGACAACCACAGCTTAAACTTAGCAGGAGTACACTCAGCTAAACAGGATCCACTTGTCGTCACATTTTTTGGAACAGTTGAAAGTATATATTTGTTTTCTCTCGTTCAACAATTCGTTGGGAAGAGTTAAAAAAGCTGTGCCCATCACAGTAAAGCGGGAATCTGAAACACGCTGGAGTGCACGATCAGAAGCTGGTAAAGCTATCTATGAAGGACTGGATGAACTAGTAGGGCTGCTAGACAAATTATCGGAGGACGTAACTATGACGCCTGAAACCAGAAGTGATGCAGAACAGTTACAGGTGTAACTCACTACACAAGCATGCGTATTAAATTTTAACTTCATAGTTTTATTACATTTCTGGAATGTCATTCTTGGAAAAATTTATCGTGTTCAGAAGCGCTTACAGGATCCTACTATGAATTTCAAGGAAGCAGCAACTGATCTTAAATCTTTGGAGCATGAATTTGTCAAGCTTCGTGATGATTTGAGCCAAGTTGCTGTAGAAAACGCCAAAACAAGATGCACAGCCTGGGGGATCGATGTGGACAGAAGAATTAGGCGACGTCGGAAGATGCCAGGAGAACTGGCAAGAGATGCAGGACTTTCAGCAGAAGAAGAAATTGTGCGCGTTATGAAGTGTCTTTTATCGACTTCAACAGGAGATGTCAACACGGTTTCTACGACTATATGACCTGAACACAAAATTTGGATTTCTGCTGGACGTCAAAACTCTTCTATCCGACACAGATGTCGATGCAATTCGTCGAAATTGCACAGATTTTGGAAATTTCTATGACACCGACATCAATGGCCACGAACTTTTCACAGAAATTGGAGATTGCAAAATGCTGCTCAGTAACCAGAATGAAGTTCTACCAAAAACTCCTTTGGATCTTCTTGGTTTTATTGTGTTTTATGGAGACGACATATTCCCGAATTTGCGAATTTCACTGCAAATATTATTAACAATAGCAGTTTCAATTGCAAGCTGTGAGCGGTCGTTCAGCAAATTGAAACTTATTTTGTCGTATTTGCGTGCTTCAATGGGACAAGATCGTCTCAGCGATCTTGCTCTTCTTAGCGTTGAAAGAGAAACATTGGAAAAAACAGATTTTGATTACGTGATTGACCAGTTTGCGACAGTGAAATCAGGAAAAATGTATCTTTTGTAGACTATGTCAACCAGTCTACGACAGTGACTGAGTGAGCCATGTAATATAATTTCTATAAATTTGCTTCTTTAAATACAATATTTCATTACAATTTAAATTGTTATTCCTTATTCGATGTAATAGGAAAATGTGATTAAACGGGGGGGGGGGGGCGCCAATTTTATAATTCGTCCCCTGGCGCAAAATATCCTAGCTACGCCTCTGCTTGCATTCAAGACGTCGGGGTTTTTGTTTTGCGTGCGGTCATCGCGCGAAGCAGTGGATAGACCATGGCTGCTGCCGATGATGTGTAACACGGAATTGTTATTATTGCCCTGGGGCCAAAAAAAATCCACCCTGGGTAGGCGTAGTGACTGTTGTGTTACCTGTCTGTGTGTGTGTTAACTGTCTGTGTTACCTGTGTGTGTGTTGCCTGTGTGTGTGTGTTGCCTGTGTGTGTGTTACCAGTGTGTGTGTGTGTGTTGCCTGTGTGTGTGTGTTGCCTGTGTGTGTGTGTTACCTGTGTGTGTGTGTGACCTGTGTGACCTGTGTGTGTGTGTTACCTGTGTGTGTGTGTTACCTGTGTGTGTGTGTGTTACCTGTGTGTGTGTGTGTTACCTGTGTGTGTGTGTGTTACCTGTCTGTGTGTGTGTTACCTGTCTGTGTGTGTGTTACCTGTCTGTGTGTGTGTTACCTGTCTGTGTGTGTGTTACCTGTCTGTGTGTGTGTGTTACCTGTGTGTGTGTGTGTTACCTGTCTAAGTGTGTGTGTGTTACCTGTGTGTGTGTGTGACCTGTGTGTGTGTGTGACCTGTGTGACCTGTGTGTGTGTGTTACCTGTGTGTGACCTGTGTGTGTGTGTGTGACCTGTGTGTGTGTGTTACCTGTCTGTGTGTGTGTGTGTTACCTGTGTGTGTGTGTTACCTGTCTGTGTGTGTGTTACCTGTCTGTGTGTGTGTTACCTGTCTAAGTGTGTGTTACCTGTGTGTGTGTGTTACCTGTGTGTGTGTGTGTTATCTGTGTGTGTGTGTTACCTGTCTGTGTGTGTGTGTTACCTGTCTGTGTGTGTGTGTTACCTGTCTGTGTGTGTGTGTTACCTGTCTAAGTGTGTGTTACCTGTGTGTGTGTGTGTTACCTGTCTGTGTGTGTGTGTTACCTGTGTGTGTGTGTGTTACCTGTCTGTGTGTGTGTGTTACCTGTGTGTGTGTTACCTGTCTGTGTGTGTGTGTTACCTGTGTGTGTGTGTTACCTGTGTGTGTGTGTTACCTGTCTGTGTGTGTGTTACCTGTCTGTGTGTGTGTTACCTGTCTGTGTGTGTGTGTTACCTGTCTGTGTGTGTGTGTTACCTGTCTGTGTGTGTGTGTTACCTGTCTGTGTGTGTGTGTTACCTGTGTGTGTGTGTGTTACCTGTCTAAGTGTGTGTTACCTGTGTGTGTGTGTGTGTTACCTGTGTGTGTGTGTGTCACCTGTCTGTGTGTGTTACCTGTGTGTGTGTTACCTGTCTGTGTGTGTGTTACCTGTGTGTGTGTGTGTGTGTTGCCTGTGTGTGTGTTACCAGTGTGTGTGTGTGTGTGTTGCCTGTGTGTGTGTGTTACCTGTGTGTGACCTGTGTGTGTGTGTGTGTGTGACCTGTGTGTGTGTGTTACCTGTGTGTGTGTGGGTTACCTGTGTGTGTGTGGGTTACCTGTGTGTGTGTGGGTTACCTGTCTGTGTGTGTGTTACCTGTCTGTGTGTGTGTTACCTGTGTGTGTGTGTGTTACCTGTGTGTGTGTGTGTTACCTGTCTAAGTGTGTGTTACCTGTGTGTGTGTGTGTTACCTGTCTGTGTGTGTGTTACCTGTGTGTGTGTGTGTTACCTGTGTGTGTGTGTGTTACCTGTGTGTGTGTGTGTTACCTGTGTGTGTGTGTGTTGCCTGTGTGTGTGTTACCTGTCTGTGTGTGTGTGTTGCCTGTGTGTGTGTGTTGCCTGTGTGTGTGTGTGTTGCCTGTGTGTGTGTTACCTGTGTGTGTGTGTTGCCTGTGTGTGTGTGTTGCCTGTGTGTGTGTTACCTGTCTGTGTGTGTGTGTTGCCTGTGTGTGTGTGTTGCCTGTGTGTGTGTGTGTTGCCTGTGTGTGTGTTACCTGTCTGTGTGTGTGTGTTGCCTGTGTGTGTGTGTTGCCTGTGTGTGTGTGTTGCCTGTGTGTGTGTTACCTGTGTGTGTGTGTTACCTGTGTGTGTGTGTTACCTGTGTGTGTGTGTTACCTGTGTGTGTGTGTGTGTTACCTGTCTGTGTGTGTGTTACCTGTGTGTGTGTGTTGCCTGTGTGTGTGTGTGTTGCCTGTGTGTGTGTGTGTTGCCTGTGTGTGTGTGTGTTGCCTGTGTGTGTGTGTGTTACCTGTGTGTGTGTGTGTTACCTGTCTGTGTGTGTGTGTTACCTGTGTGTGTGTGTGTTACCTGTGTGTGTGTGTTACCTGTGTGTGTGTGTGTTACCTGTGTGTGTGTGTGTTACCTGTGTGTGTGTGGGTTACCTGTGTGTGTGTGTGTGTGTTGCCTGTGTGTGTGTTACCTGTGTGTGTGTGTTACCTGTGTGTGTGTGTTACCTGTGTGTGTGTTACCTGTGTGTGTGTGTGTTACCTGTCTGTGTGTGTGTTACCTGTGTGTGTGTGTTGCCTGTGTGTGTGTTACCTGTCTGTGTGTGTGTTACCTGTGTGTGTGTGTGTGTATTACCTGTCTGTGTGTGTGTTACCTGTCTGTGTGTGTGTTACCTGTCTGTGTGTGTGTTACCTGTGTGTGTGTGTGTTACCTGTCTGTGTGTGTGTTACCTGTCTGTGTGTGTGTTACCTGTGTGTGTGTTACCTGTCTGTGTGTGTGTTACCTGTGTGTGTGTGTGTGTTACCTGTGTGTGTGTGTGTGTGTTACCTGTCTGTGTGTGTGTTACCTGTCTGTGTGTGTGTTACCTGTCTGTGTGTGTGTGTGTTACCTGTCTGTGTGTGTGTTACCTGTGTGTGTGTGTTACCTGTCTGTGTGTGTGTTACCTGTCTGTGTGTGTGTTACCTGTCTGTGTGTGTGTTACCTGTGTGTGTGTGTTACCTGTGTGTGTGTGTGTTACCTGTCTGTGTGTTACCTGTCTGTGTGTGTGTTACCTGTCTGTGTGTGTGTTACCTGTGTGTGTGTGTTACCTGTGTGTGTGTGTGTTACCTGTCTGTGTGTGTGTTACCTGTGTGTGTGTGTGTGTGTGTTACCTGTCTGTGTGTGTGTTACCTGTGTGTGTGTGTGTTACCTGTCTGTGTGTGTTACCTGTGTGTGTGTGTGTGTGTGCTACCTGTGTGTGTGTGTGTTACCTGTGTGTGTGTGTTGCCTGTGTGTGTGTGTGTTGCCTGTGTGTGTGTGTGTTGCCTGTGTGTGTGTGTTGCCTGTGTGTGTGTGTGTTGCCTGTGTGTGTGTGTTACCTGTGTGTCTGTGTTACCTGTGTGTCTGTGTGTTGCCTGTGTGTCTGTGTGTTGCCTGTGTGTCTGTGTGTTGCCTGTGTGTCTGTGTGTTACCTGTGTGTCTGTGTGTTGCCTGTGTGTGTGTGTTGCCTGTGTGTGTGTGTTACCTGTGTGTCTGTGTGTTACCTGTGTGTCTGTGTGTTACCTGTGTGTCTGTGTGTGTGTTACCTGTGTGTCTGTGTGTGTGTTGCCTGTGTGTGTGTGTTACCTGTGTGTGTGTGTGTGTTACCTGTGTGTGTGTGTGTTACCTGTGTGTGTGTGTGTTACCTGTGTGTGTGTGTGTTACGTGTGTGTGTGTGTTACCTGTGTGTGTGTGTTACCTGTGTGTGTGTGTGTGTGTTACCTGTGTGTGTGTGTGTGTGTTACCTGTGTGTGTGTGTGTGTTACCTGTGTGTGTGTGTGGTACCTGTCTGTGTGTTACCTGTCTGTGTATGACCTGTGTGTGTGTGTGTTACCTGCCTTTGTGTGTGTGACCTGTGTGTGTGTTACCTGTCAGTGCGTGTTCGGTGCGTGTAAACGATCACGTTTAGAGTGACAGGGACAACATTTAGCCGAGGTAACAATAGATCAGAGTTGTTGTGGAGACTGTGAGTCACCGCGTGTCGACAACGGTGCCGGGTGCTGCTCGTGTGGTGGAACCAAAACGACTGCTGCTGTTGGGGGATTATTCACTCCCGGAAAGCCCGTGGCGACTGATGGGATGTGTAAAAATATCCTATTTTTTTCCTTTGAATGTGCAGAGATCGATACTGGCAGGGAGGCGGGCAAATTGTCTACGCTGAGCTCTGCTGAAGTCTCCAGGCCACATTTCGGGAACATGTTTCCGGGTGTTTTTGATTTCAAGGAATGAGTCACGAAACTCGCCGGTGCCGCACGCCACCACGCAAAGGCAAAGAACCCCCGTATAGCCTCGGCACATTGTTGGGGCAAGTGTTAAGAGCGAGCGGCACCTACGAAGGCCGGCACGGCACACGAGGGCCAGCACCAACGCCCGGCCGCCTTTGTCTCCCCAGTGGCGATGTTTTCACATTTTCACCAGGCACTCATTTGAAGCTGATTCGACCTAGGGGAGGCCCTGCACCGTTGAAGATACTAGTTGTCAACGGTGTTGGCCGTGAGCGGGGATCAAACTCTGTTCGCTGGATTCGTAGCGAAAGGCGCTAACTGCCCCACTATCGCTAACCACACACACTATCGCTACCTAACCACACACACTATCGCTACCTAACCACACACACTATCGCTACCTAAACACACACTGTCGGAGGTTTAACGGTGCCCGAGGCATGCAAATGAACCGCAGTCGTAAAAGTCCCCTCTAATCTTGAACAATTGTAGCGAGTCCATTCTCATGGGTAGGCCTTGGCAAAGGTAAGGTAACAGATAAAAACAACGAGCCTACCTTTGCCCTATCTTTACCCCATACAAATTACCCGATTACAGGGTAATTACCAGAGGTGTGGACTCGAGTCATGTGACTTGGACTCGAGTCAGACTCGAGTCATGAATTTGATGACTTGCGACTCGACTTGGACTTGCATAACAATGACTTTGTCCCACCTCTGAGATGTGGACTCGAGTCATGTGACTTGGACTCGAGTCAGACTCGAGTCATGAATTTGATGACTTGCGACTCGACTTGGACTTGCATAACAATGACTTTGTCCCACCTCTGGTAATTACTGGGGTACTACTACACATGCAAAAGGTTGATAAAGGTAAATGCTAGGTAGAGCGCTTTAATCATATAGAATACTCTCGATGATTCCAATTTTACACGCTTGTTGTTGTCGTTGTATTTGTTGTTGTCGTTGTTGTTGTAACTCAATTTTAACCCACTTCCCAATGACGTATCGACTACAAACTTGGTATACTTATGTCACACTGATGACAATACTATATTCTATCATAAAAAATGTAAACATTATTTTTTATATGTTATGTTTCGGCTTGGGTCTAATTGTCCACGCTCAACTGACGTTGGCTGTAATTGGCCACGGTCCCTTAAGTTATGGCAAGCTTCGGGGCCACTACCTGGATTCGTGGAGTTCTGCCATTACTAGTACGGTACATTTAATAAAAGCGTGTTTTTAAAACAGTTTTTAAAAATATTACTGATTAAATGGAGGCCACGGACTGCTCCACGGAGCTTTTAGCAGTAAACAAAGTACCGTATTTACCGGGTAATACTTCGCGCTACCTTTACCCTATGGGGAAATTCTTCCGAGCTACCTTTAATTCTAGATTTGAAGCTTTCGTGACTGCAAGGATTCATACTCTTAGTTTTTTCGGTAAAGTCACGTAGGTAAAAAATTTCAATTTTAATTAATAAAAATAAAAAATCACGACGTTTCGGAGGCAACACAAGTCTCCGTCATCAGGTGGGACCGTCACAGCCAGATTTGCTGTATCAAGTGAGGCAGGGATTCCAAGATGCAAGTTCTTAAATACAAGTTAAGGGGGAGGGGGGCTTATCAGAATGTGGTAGCCAATGAATAGAACGTATTGGGAGGGGGGGCGGGGCTAAAAGAGGTGTGCGTAGACGTGGACGTGTTTGTGTGCAAGCCCCTGCTTGCACACAGATAGAAGAGAACGAAAATGCCCATGTTGTTTTTACCAGTGTTGGCTGACAATCAAATACGAAAAAGGAGAGTACTGTTAAACGCTGGGGATGTCAACACTCGGTAAAGTAAAAATAGTGCCTGTCAGATAAGATGGTCCAAAAATGTGTAGTTAAATCTTTTTTGCATGGTTAATAACATCTTTCCAATGATTACTAAGTTTGTACCCATCATCACGGTTGAAATTATGTCTGTGTTTGTATATCTGAATGGCTTCGTGTACAAACCTTTGATGGTAGCCAGAGGGCTTGCAGAGCACCTTGGTCTCGGAAAAAAACAATATCATGAGAGCCCACAGCGTTGTAGCAATGATCGGCAACGGCGGAAGACTCAGTTTTGCCGTGTTTCAAGTCTGACTTGTGCTCGCGGACACGATCAGAGACAAGACGTTTCGTTTCCCCAATGTAACAATCACCACAGCTGCAACTCAGTTTATAGACTCCAGGGTATTGCAAGTCAGGGATGCCCCCCCCTCCCAATACGTTCTATTCATTGGCTACCACATTCTGATAAGCCCCCCTCCCCCTTGTCTTGTATTTAAGAACTTGCATCTTGGAATCCCTGCCTCACTTGATACAGCAAATCTGGCTGTGACGGTCCCACCTGATGACGGAGACTTGTGTTGCCTCCGAAACGTCGTGAGTTTTTATTATTTTATTTTTATTAATTTACATTTTTTTACCTACGTGACTTTACCGAAAAAACTAAGAGTATGAGCTACCTTTACCCTACACTTTACCTTACCCCTTGGCATGTCGACACCTTTACCCTTTTACCCGGTAAAAAGGGTAAATTACCTTACCTTGCCGAGGCCTATTCATGGTTTCTTACAGCTGACACGATTCCTCAGTGACTCCTTGCTCAAATTGAGCATCCACCGTTTACAGCCTTGGGAGAGCAAACGGTGGGTATTTCACATTCTCATGGTGAGTCTATCCATATTTCAGCTAAGTCGAATTTTATCGACCCCAGATGTATGATTGGCTGAGTCGACCCCCAATCGGGATTTGAACCTCGCGACCCTCTCTTGAGTCACCTGGCCGGTGAAAGCCCCCTACACCTGGCGGTGGCATTCTTTAACAACAGGCACACTCATCGACTCACGTCCACGTGCAGTTAAACACACAATCCTTGTGTGTACAGACATTGAGAGGCTGTACGATAGAGGGAGGCGACACCACAACGGAGGGGGGGAACTTCAGGGATGAGACTCTCCGACTCGTGGCCGCTGAATATTGAACGTGATCAGCACCACATCGTGGATGTGACGTGGAGAGTGATCGGCGGGGCAGCCGCGGTAGGGCTCTCAGTTGGGGCGGTTCAGGGAGTAGGAGAGTCGATATCATTTGGAGTGGCGTTAAGCCTGGAGAGGAAAGGGAGCGGCTGGGTTGTGAGAGCTCCACGGGAAATTACCAGTGCCGGATTATCCCAGTAGCACAAGAAGCTGCATATGCTACGGGCCCCGCACTTTCAAGGGCCCCGCGCTAAATGCTTTCAAGCTATCAATTCCGGTTCAGTGATTCTGCACTTGCTCTATTACTATAGCACTATACTGCCTCCAACTTTTATGAACGACTGGGTGTTTAAGGTTAGCGATTTGTCGTGTTATCTGGCTGTATAGCAAATTAAAAAATACAATTACTTTACTATGCAAGTAAAAAATTTGTGTTTTAATATTTACGTGTTTTTTTTTAGTTAGGGCTCCTTTATAACATTTGATACAGGCCCCACACTAGCTTAATCGGGATAAATAAGTGTAGGAGTGCAAACAACAAGTAGCCGATTATTACAATTGTGAAGTAATATTATTTGTATTGAATTACGTTGCCCATTCTGGGTACAAAATATACACGATTGTTTAGAGTCCTCTCTTCCTGTTTATATACAACTACATTTGGGCGATGTCACACATACACACCTGCCACTCGTCCGTCTCCAGTGTACCCGCAGCAGTGTAAACACCGACACCAGCACACGGAGCAGTGTGTATACAGACACGTGCAGACGGAGCAATGTGGCACATAGACACGTGTGTACGTGTATACGGACCTGTGGACTGTATACGTGTCTGTGTGTGTGTGTACACAGATTGAGTGGGAGTGGTCGTGTAGCGGTTACCTCGCTGCGATACGAACCCGGCGACCCGAGTTCAATTCCCGCTCGTCGGCCAATACTGAACCGGTCTTGGACCTCCCCTAGGTCGACTCGGCCTCAATTGAGTGCATGTTGCAGTGTGTAAACATCGCCACTAAGGAGACAAAGGCGTTTGGGCGTGGTGCTGGCCACCCACCCCCTCGTGTGCCGTGCCGGCCTGTTTAAAAGGCACCTGGGAGCCAGAAATCTTTCTAATTGAGAGGGGGTCAAATACTTATTTCCCTCATTAAAATGCAAATCAATTTATAACATTTTTACATGCGTTTTTCTGGATTTGTGTTGTTGTTATTCTGTCTCTCATTGTTCAAATAAACCTACCATTAAAATTATAGACTGATAATTTCTTTGTCAGTGGGCAAACGTACAAAATCAGCAGGGGATCAAATACTTTTCCCCCTCACTGTATACACCAGAGAGGGGGATCTAGGGGAAAGGTGGGAAGAAGGGTCACACCAAGAACCCGCTGGTAGGATCCAGAAAGGGGGCGTGGCCCGGGGCGGAGCCAGGCCACGTGACAGTATAAGAGGGGCCCCTGTAGGGGACCTCGGGGCTGTTGTTGGAGTGGGATCTCCGTCGTGCTGCTCAAGACTTCGTCACCGTTCTTCTCCTCGTCATCGTCTTCGTCTTCACCATCTCGGGGCGCCACCAGTCAGGCAGCCTACCAACTGTCCTGACTGATTAACACGTGGGAGGCTTTCGCGACCAATATCATCCATAATAGAGGTTTTTGGGTTAGATGGCGTAAATATATAAATGTGTCGTTAAACCCGCCACCACCCGACACAGCCAACTAGTAAGGGCTGTCACGTAAACAGAACGTGGCCAATTCGTCACTAGTACAGCACACGGGTGTGTTGGAGAGCCAAGCCACAACATTTACAATTTGAGTACGACGTTTCGCGACAGTAATTACAACTAGCTGCATCAGGCGACAGCCAGATTTGTGGAGAAGTCCACCTGTTTCGTTCCTTATATAGAGGCGTTGATGTGTTGACCACCCTTCTGCGCTCTTGCACAATGATGGGAGGGGGGGGGATTACTGAGGCAATATACATTGTGCATGTGCATTATGCGAACAAATCTGGCTGTCGCCTGATGAAGCTAGTTGTAATTACTGGCGAAACGTCGTACTCAGTTTGTAAATGTTGTGGCTTGGCTCTCCAACACGCCGGTGTGCTGTACTAGTGACGAATTGGCCACGTGTGGGGGTCGCTAGCCCCCGAGATCCCTCCCTCGATAATGCTAACGGCCGGGCTAACATCAATCAATCACCCCCCCGCTGCTAGGTTCCTCACCCATGGTGTGGGAGCCGTCGCCCGAGGATTCCCCTCCACCGCGGCTCCGCGTAGTAGGCATGGTTGGATACCGCGTAATATTATGTCCCCCCTTACGCTACCACGATACCTCCCTTTCCCTAATCGCGTACCTGCGACCCACACGGAGCGAACGTACGCACACACACCGCTCCACACTGACTACTCGCGTTATGATCGTACACCTGTATCACACACGGAGTGAACACACGCGACACCCACTCTCGCACCGCTCTGCGCCGCGCTCCCCCCGAGGCGAGCCGCAGCACTACAGAACCACTGCGTACACACGCTCACCCACGCGCTCACGCTGCACGACAAGATCACGCGAGACCACGCTTCGCTATTGATGATTTATTATCTGCTACCTGGTAATTTAATGTTATGTCAGTATGAGTCGACGAGGCTGGCCTATCCTACTTCCCCTGGACCTATTCCCTATTTATCGGCTTACGATACCCTACTTCACCTTCTTACTCCCTGTTAGATGCCCACGGCGGTTCGTTGATCCCGTACTCGCAGCGTGCCTCGATGCGTCTCACGGACGTTCGGGTCGCTGGACTGGAGAGCGTCCTGTCGCCTGGCGCTGGAGAGAAGAGAGAGCCCGATTTCCCCTTTGCGCCCACTATTTATCCTCCCTACCTCAAAGGGATGTGGCTCTGAACAATGGGCTCGCGCCCCTCTGGCACGCGCACCGCGGTTCCGGGCGCCTGTGATATGCTACTTAATGCTCAACCTGCGCGGCGCAAATTCCAATCAATCCCTTTCTCACGCAGGCCCCCCCATGATCGCAGTTTATGCGGCGGCGTCCGTCACAAAGGTGCGCCGTGGGAATTTGTGCATGGCTCCCCGTGTGACCCCGCTCTCCCGATTACTCATACTAACAGCCTTATCCTTTAACTCCCCTAACAATGGTGCCTGCGTGCCCGAGCGTAATTATGCCGTCCCTCCGCTCCCTGTGCGGGGTGCCTGATTATGCAATTCAGATGCGCTGCGTGTTTTCTAATGATGCTCCTCCATCACAATGCTTATTCCCTCTGCCTGCCCCGTCGATACTTGCGTGTGTGGGGTGTGTGGGATGCGTTTCCCCCGCGGTGGCCGAGTGGCCCCTCGCTGCGACCTTGCAATCTTAAGGCCGGTCGCAGCGCCGCGGTGCAAAGTAGCGTCGGGGGAGGTCGTCCAATTCCCTGGTCGCCGGAAACCGTGAAAGTTTAATCCCGGTAAGGGCTTCTCGGATAAAAACCGGTCGGCCAGGTGACCTCCTCTCGGAGCTCTATGGGGGGGGGGGGGGGAAATGCGTGCGGGTGTGTTCATGTGAGGTGAGGTGAGGGGGACGCGGGGTCGGCTCCGTCGCTTGGTGGTGGCGAGGTCGGAGATGGGGCGCCTGCTGAACGGCTTCGTGGCGGCGGCATGACACGTTCTGCTTACGTGACAACCCTTACTAATTGGCTGTGTCGGGTGGTGGCGGGTTTTAACGACACATTTATATATTTACGCGATCTAACCCACCTCTATTATGGATGTCCTGACTGAGTAGCGTCGCCGGCAATAGACGGATTAATGATTAAGAGTGTTAACCCCGGTGTTTCTCGTTAATAAATAAGTGCCTCTAAGTCTTTTCGTCTCCGAGTTCGTCACTACATGTGCATTGTCTTTGAAACGGATTGATAAAGAAGGCTGCGTCTCTGGTGTGGACAGAGACAGCCTGTGTAGGCTACACATTGTGATCATACCTGATTGCTAATGAGCCCCAGAAGGGCAAACCTCATCGTAATCATAATAATAAAAACGTCATACAACGTACACACCTGCAAAGGATAAAGATCCCCCGTATAGCTTAACAGACTGTTGGGGCAAGTGCTGTTAGTAGACACCTATAAAGGCTGGCACGGCACGCGAGGGGGTGAGTGGCCACAGTACCATGCCTGGCTGTCTTTTTCTCCCTCGTTGCGATGTTTACACACTGAGTAGACCTAGGGGAGACCCAGGACCAATTCAGATAATTGCCGCTGGTGTTGGTCTTGAGCGGGAATCGAACTCGGGTTCCTGGGTTCGTAGCGCAGCGTGCTAACCGCTACACGACCACTCCCCACATCCACACCTACACACATACAGTCAACACTCCTACATACCTCTACAATAGGTGAACTCCCATCAGGGCCGGATTAAGATTTTATAGGCACCTGGGCTCCAGGTACTGTGAGCCCTCCAGTAATATTTTCAAAAGGAAAACAAGGTTAAATAAACTTTTTTTTTACAAGGCTAAAAGCAAATACAATTCAGCAATCACAAACGAAATATCTTTTCACTTAATCTCTGGATGCCCTCCAGCTGGCGAAGGCCCCTGGGCTTGCAGCCCCTAAAGCCCCCGTGCCTTAATCCGGCCCCGACTCCCATAGACGACACGTGCAGACACCGAACATGGTTCGCGCTGAGCACCGCGTCTCCGTGGTGAGTGACAGCAGGCACCACCATCCGATTGCTCAGTGCACCCTCTCCCCGCGCCTCTCCCCCGGCAGGTTGACCTGTTGCACGATCGCCAAGAAAGCTCTGCTCGTCTCCGTGCTGCTGCTGCCATACTTCACCTGGAATGCGTACGTGTGAGTACGGGCGGGTGGGACAGGTGCGCGCGGTGGCAGAGCGGGGGCAGGGTGGGCGGGTGAGACATCAAGGCCGGTGGTGATGGTGTTAGGGGCCGTCCATAAATGACGTCACGCACCTAGGGGGGGGGTCAGATATTTGTGATGATGTGTGACGATGGTGGGGGGGGGGGTTGAGAAATGCGACGTCACATCAAAATGCGCAACTTTAAATAAATATAGACAGCACGTTCTACTGAATTAAATAGACTTTGGGGCCATCCATAAATGACGTTACGCACCTGGGGGGGCGGTCAGAAATTTGTGACGATGTGTGACGAGGTGGGGGGGGGGTTGAGAAATGTGGCGTCACATCAAATGCGCAACTTGAACAGATATAGACAACACGTTCTACTTAATTAAATAGACTTTGGGGCCGTCCATAAATGACGTCACACACCTAGGGGTGGGGTCAGACATTTGTGACGATGGGGGGGGGGGTTGAGAAATGTGACGTCACTTCAAAATGCGCAACTTTAAATAAATATAGACACCACGTTCTACTTAATTAAATATACTTTATCATAAATGTTTTCTCCTACAACATCAGAGTGCAGCGCCACATTAAATACGCACTACAATGACAATATTTAGAAGTGATTTGAAGCATGTTTATTTTCAAAATATGGTTTTGTGGGGGGGGGGCAGAGCTTTGTGACGTCATATTTGAGAGGGGTCTGACTTTTTGTGACGCCGTGTGACGAGGGGGGGGGGTCAAAAATCGTACAAAATCGCGTGACGTAATTTATGGACGGCCCCTTAAGACTATCGTAGGTGTCAGGACTTTGCAACGACTGAGATTACCTGGCAGCGTTTCAGGCTGGTGGGGTGCGGTTAGAGCAACAGCATTGGCATTGATGATCTTTCGACTTTGGTCTCCGTGCCAGTGAGGATAGTCTTGATTGTGTGGGATTTAAGCAATGGGCGTGTTACTCATTCTTCATCGTTGAGTAACAGCGCACATCGGCGAGGCTCCCAGAATACTCGGAGCGTGGCTGATGCAATTTGCCTCCCACGGACGGATTCGCTCCCGTGGTCATGTTGTGTGACCAGGCAGGAACTCAAGAGCGTACAATGAATCTCGTTCACGAGTTTCCCGAGTCACCAAAAAGGCAATAATATCACGTGAAAACAAGGTACAGCAACGGAGCAAACAGCAACCAGAGCTAATACAACCACGTTACAGGAGAAATATGAAAGTGTGGACGAACAAAACTCAATACTGGATCGTCACGACAATACCACCGCCACCATCATCATCATGAAGATCTTAGACTGCAGTGATTCCTCTGTACCACCCTCCCTACCACTGCGTCGCCCCTTTTATGCATTCAGGAAAGTCTCAATAATATTTTTCAGGAGAGTCCTGCCACATTTGGATGTTCGATCGCTCTTCGATCAATTTCGATCGAAAGAGCGGTCGAAATCGAATCCGATTTCGATCGCTCTTCGGCAGCGGTGGTCGCGGCGTCCGTGCGGTTATTTCACGGCGTTGAGGGGGGGGGGGAGAATGCGGGGGTCTGTCTCACTGCTGCTCCGTTTCTTCTCCTTCTCCTCCTTCCGCAGGGTCCACATGACGTACCCGCGGTTCTACAGCCCCGTCGCACCGTGAGTCTCGCGCTCTAAAACCCCGCGAGCGACGCTTCGCTCGTTAAGCCTGCCAGTCTCCGTCGGTCACACGGTGGAGTTGGAGGTCATGGGTGCGGTGCGAAGGCGTTGTCCGTGTGAAGGCGTTGTTCGTGTGAATGCGTGACTCCGTGGATGGGTCGTTGGGGGGGTGTGTCTGCCGTGATGGTGCTGGCCGCGGTTGTCTGGGCGCGATGGGTGCGTTGTCGTTGGGCGGGTCTCCTTGTGCTGGGGCAGGGGGGGAGTATCCGCAAGAGCAATCCAGAAAGGTCTCTTCAATAACAGCGCTGCCCCATTGAGCCGCGTCCGAGACGTCAAAGGGCTGCACCTGCGCTCACCCCGGGGGTCTCTCCCCACATCACGACGGCGCCTGACGCCCAACTCCACCCCCTCGGAGGGAAGCTCATCAAGTGGATTCGCTCGTGTCGCAGTGCGGTGCCGTTGTTGTCGTCCATCTCGACACACGGGGGTCCTGTCAGGGATGACCTTTTGTCTGTAAGCGCCCGGCGAATTTCTCTGGTCGTTTTTTGTTGTTGTTCAAATATTTATAGTGAGGGAGCTGGAAGGAAACGCTATTTGATGGAAAAAAAACAGTAGAGGCAGCTCTCAGAGCGTGTGGGGTAGCGGTGGCGTTGTGGTTAGCGCGCTGCGGTTTGAACCCCCGTGACCCGGGTTCGATTCCCGCTCGCGGCCAACAGAAGCGACGATGATCTAAACAGGTCCTAGGCCCTCCCCTAGGTCGACTCGGCCTCATTTGAGTGCCTGGTGCGATGTGTCGATAAACATCGCCACTCGGGGAGACAAAGGCAGTCGGGCGTGGTGCTGGTCAACCACGGTCCTTTGTGTGACACGTCCCGATTCCCGCTCACGCGTTCTGAGAGCTGCCTCAACTGGTTTTTCAGCAAATAGTGTTTCCTTCCATCTCCCATGCTATAAAATATTTAAAGCACTAATGCACAGCACTGTCTGCTCACAGCACCTGCCTCAACAGTCAGTTAAGGCTATAGGGGGGGGGGGGATCTTTGTGTGCTGTGTGTGTAGCGCCCGCACGGACGTGAACTCGCTGACACCGTGGCTGGCGCCCATCGTGTGGCAGGGAACCTACGACCCCAGCTTCCTCGAGGACGCGCACCGTGAGAAGAACGTCACGGTGGCACTCACCGTGTTCGCTGTGGGCAAGTGCGTGGCTTCCAACCCAGCACCCACGTGTCCTGCGCACCACCACCACCCACGTGTCATCCGCACCACCACCACCCACGTGGCCTGCGCACCACAACCACCCACGTGTCATCCGCACCACCACCACCCACGTGGCCTGCGCACCACAACCACGTGTCATACGCACCACCACCCACGTGTCCTGCGCACCACCACCACCCACGTGTCATCCGCACCACCACCCACGTGTCATCCGCACCACCACCACAACCACCACAACCACCAATGTGTTCTCTGCACCACAACAACCACCCATGATCAATCGATCACCACCACCCACGTGTCATCTGCACCAGCACCCACGTGTCATCCGCACCACCACCACAACCACCACAACCACCCATGTGTTTTCTGCACCACAATAACCACCCATGATCAATCGATCGTTTGATATCGGATGAAACGGGCATGGTTTCACTCCAGTGGCCGGTGAGCGCCAGGCCCCACGGCTGCCCCCTTTGAGGTGGCGTTGGTTGTGTGCCATATTCAGCGGTTGGAGTTGCCACCTGTCCTGGTCTTCTCAGGACCGTCCTCCTCTTCTCAGGACCGTCCTCCTCTTGAGTGAGGCAGCTGCCCTTCCTAGAAAATCTGTTTAGCCAGGATAAAAAAAACAGTTTTTTGTACGTTGTGTAACAATGCACCCTTACAAACGATGCATTTACATGAAGATATCCCCTGTACTAGTGACGAATTGGCATGTTCTGTTTACGTGACAACCCTTACTAGTTGGCTGTGTCGGGTGGTGGCGGATTTTAACGACACATTTATATTTACGCGATCTAACCCAAAAACCTCTTATGGATGATATTGGTCGCGAAAGCCTACAAAGTTCTCCCCTCTTAAAGTAGCGCGAAATATGCTCTTCTTCTTCCTGCCATGGTATTTCCTTGTTTTTGTACCTTGAAGGTGGCAACCTTAGAGATGACTCTAACCCTGACCCTGACCCCCTCACCTCCCCGACCCCACGCTTGCACGCGCACAGGTACGTGAAGTTCCTGGAGCGTTTCCTGACCTCGGCGGAGCAGCACTTCATGGTGGGGCGGCGTGTGGTGTACCACGTGATGACCGAGCGCCCCGAAGCCGTGCCCCGCCTGGAGCTGCCTCCAGGCCGCAGCCTGCGCGTGGGCCTCGTGGACAAGCACTCGCGCTGGCAGGACATCTCGATGGCGCGCATGCAGAAGCTGGGCGAGCTCTTGGAGGACATCGCCCAGGAGGCTCAATACGTCTTCTGCTTCGACGTCGACATGGAGTTCCAAGGTGAGGAGGTGGGGGGGGGGGGGGGAGGCCTTCGGCGGAGCCTGCTGCAGGCCGGAGGGCAGGATTGCCACTGTCGGGTTGCCACCGAGGATCGACACATTTTCCGTTTGTAGACCAAACCAGGGCATATCTCCCGATCAGCCTGCAATGTAGTTCAACCGGATGCCACTAGATCTCAGTACTAATCAATTCCTGCTGCCCGAACATGGATGCCAATTAACGGGCTGTACCGGGTCAAAGCCGGACAGATATCATTGCCGTTGCCAACTTTTCTTGGTTTTCTCAACGTTGGTGAAATTTTAAATGAACATTGAACTGATTTTATTGAAATATATTGGGTAATTTCAGTTTTCCGAAACTGCATTGTTACTCCATTTTGGCCACTCCTGGCGCTGTGCTGTGATGAATGCGGTTTTATTCGGAGTGTCAAAACTATGTCCGTATGTGGAAACTTGTCACATGTCGCTGATTTTCACTTGAAACTCATTCACTGCACCTTAAATTCATTTATTTGACAAAATATAAGATGTATACATTTTTTTCATATTCTCAAGTCGGATATGTTTTGTGGAAGAACACTTACAATTTTTAGCTATCTTATAGATTCTTCAAATAATTTTTATTTGAGCAATACAATTGACCTATGAACTCACCAGCTGTCATTGGTTTTACGTTCCACCCTTCTGAGGAACCTTTTACTGTGCGGCCTCGTGACCCCGCAATGATCCCACGTTGCCCACTGTCCCCCTGCAGGCCCCTTCGGGGTGGAGGCCCTGGGGGATCTCGTGGCCGTGCTCCACCCCTGGTTCTACAAGCGCCCTCGCTCCATCTACAGCTTCGAGGGGCGGCCTGCGTCCACCGCGTTCGTGATGCCAGCCGACCGTCTCTACTACTACCACGCGGCCGTGTTCGGGGGCACGCCTGCCTCCGTGCGCCACCTCGTGCTCAGCTGCAGCCGGGTAATGGGGACGCCTGCGGGGGATAGGGTCACGTGATTCAGCGACACTCTCGCTTCGTGTTCCAGGTGACAAAGTCGCTCGTGCGGGGCTTGCTTTCTCACCGAATATTTTCTGGGTCACTGATAGACTGGAGCAGGTGGCACGTGACTGTAGTTGCCACAGCCATATAGAGAAGTATACCAGATTGTGGCGTGTGCCAGGTCCGACTTGCGAGGGGCGAGAATTATTACTGCTGAGCGATATCGATTTTATTGGCGCGACCTCTCCACAGACGATCAGCGAGGACCGTGACCGCGGCGTGGAGGCCCTTTGGCACGATGAGAGCCACCTGAACCGCTACCTGGCGGCCGAGCGGCGGCCCACGAAGGTGCTGTCCCCCGAGTACAGCTGGGACTCCAAGATGGTGCCGGCGCGGGAGGTGCGCATCATTCGCCTCGCCACCGTCATCAAGGACTACTCCAAGATCCGCGACAACTGGTGACGGACGAGAGGCGACCGCCCTCCACCACCCTCCTCCGTCCCGAACGTTACCTCACACTAGCCATCAACTCCGATGCCGCCACCACCACCCCCCCCCCCCCCCCCCCCCCCGAGTTCTATAATAAGTGTCCTTACTAATGAAGGTACCAGCGAGCTGTCGAGTACAGCTCGCAGAACTGAGCGTTTGATGACCTCACAGATTTCTGAAAGACGAGTTGTGTGAAAATTGTGTGAGATGAATCGTGTGTGTGTGTTGCAGCTCTCAACATCTCTTAAGAGTATGCCCGTTATGCAGGTTCCCTCAATCAACATTCGATCCCTCTGCACCTCACAACACCACACTCCTCCCAGGATGGGTTCTTGAGCCACGACTGTGGGAGTATGTCAGTGGCGGCTTCCCACCCCCCCCCCCCAGCCTCCCTCAGCCGTTGCTTCGGTGATGCCAATGCCCGTTTCGTGCCTGTGTTGTTTCGAAAGAGGCCAGTCCTCCGTGGAAAGAACATCGAAGATTCTGTTCAATTGTTTACGTCTAAAATCAATGTTTGCAGCCTTTATATTCTCAGGTATGTTTTACGTTATCAAAATCGTGTAATCAAAAAGTGTGTCGAGTGTAATTTGTCAAGAATTTAATTGTTCGGAGTTGCTGTGTGTGGTGAAGATACAATGACTACGCCCCCAACCCTTGGCGATTCCAATAAGATTCATCATTGAAATCCATTTAAAAAAACATTGTGGCGAAGGTAGCAGCCACTAGTAGCTGGCAGGGATTATGTGAACCTATTACGGGCAACGTTAACACATTAAAAATTAAATTCTAATGCACGAGATTCTGCACGTATCATGAGCTCAGATAATCGACCTTTGTTGATTTCACAAGTGCACCGTTACACCTCTCACCGGATTTGCACAAGACCACATGCACGCATGTTTCTAGCGTGCCTTTGTTGAACAATTACATGTGTTCACGACGTCTTTATTCCATATTGAGCAAGGCAGTCTTAATGTAATTTCTTCCATATGGGTAAATGTAAGAGAGGTCTCTTAACCTCTGGTGTGGGCACTGCAGCAGAACTGACACGCTCTTCTAAGCACAATCACTGCAGTGTTTGCTCTGCTTTACACTCTAATACAGCCTTGGCGTGGTTCCAGTGACCTCACATTTGGCTGTCTTATTCTATCCGGCAATATTTGCCAAACGGGGTTGCTTTCTGTGCGGAGGCGTGTGAACCAAATTAAATTAATCGAATTCTGTACCATGATGTCCACAACATATGTCAGTGTCAGCCTCCGGGCCATGTCAGCATGTTGACCAAAACAGTTTAAACCAAGCAAATCTTAATGTGGAGTGTAAGTGACGTTCTTTATGTACCCATTATGTTCCACAAGAGCATAGAAAGTGTCGCCAAAAGGCTTTGAGGGTCCCAGGACAAAATCTCAGGTGACATCCCCTCTAAGGCCTTCTTTACATTAATCGATTTCATCTCTCTGTTGTATATATGCAGCGGTCATCATGTTCGCTCCTTCCTCAATCCCTTAACACGCGCTCCTGCAAATGCCTGCACCATTTACTCCCACGTACCATTTTATTTTCCAGTGTGCGCGTTTTTATTTATCTAATGTTAACATAATTTGTATGGGTATTTATGAGTACTGTACATGTTAATTTTTTTACCAAGTTTTGATTTTCTTAAAGTCCCATTCATGGATAATGAAAAAAAAATGCCCACGCGTCACCTCATCCACAAATGCAGCGATGATATGTTTATTAACGTAACAACGCAAACCATTGACTAATTGAATAAAAAAGTTTTCAATCATTTCCTATCTGATACACTGCACGTGTGTACGCACTCCCAAGGCAAGTGGAATGGCAATGAGGGTTGGTGTGAGTCACGAGGTCTGGTGCTGTTGTTGCTATTTGACAAGATGGCTTGATTTTAATTCACCATGACATCATTAAGTGGGGCTTCTTTTCATGGTTATTCGTTTTACAATTGAGCTCAATTTTGTTATCAATAATCATTTACAGCCCAATGTTAATCCACTGCTGGATGAAGGCCTCCCCAAACCGTGCCAGAAATGGAAGTTGTTTGACCATACTTCACCACACTGGTCAGTGCAGGTGAGGCTGGGAAGGTTGGGAGCAGGTAGAACCCAGGACCCGTTCAGATATCACCACTGATCTTCGTTGTGGTTCAGAAGTGAACTCGGGTCACCGGGTTCTTCGTGCAGCACTTCACAATAACTACTACACCACCGCTCTCAGTAACCACCGGAAGTGGTAATGGAGCCTTGCTAATGACATTTGTGGTGGTTGACAATGGAGAATTTTTCTGGATTAACTGTAGGCTTAAAAGAGAACCTGTCGTGGGAGGTCGGAGAGCGTGACGAGCCGCTTTGGGGGTTTCATTACGTGGTGTGATTCTGTCGTCCCACACAGTAGCCCGTTTCTGGACTTAACTTTGTAGGGTTAAAAAGGAGCCTGTCTCTCCATTGTGGTGTTACAGAGGATTGCGTAGTCACTGCAGGTGGCCACGGACAGAGAGCGATTCTCGTGGAAATACAACGGCTTACGATGATGCATCCTTCATGGTCATGTTATGAGCGGTGGTTTCCAAGGTAGCCACGGTTTTGGGGAGTATTGCAAAGGATCCTTCCCGTCAATAGTCACTGTCGTGATTTATAACCACAAAGGGCATTGCTCGCACGAACTGCTGCTGCGTTGGTTGATGAGCCTGGGGCCCTGTCTGTCAGTCGAGGCTGGGTCGGCGCTGTAGGAGCGGGGAGGGGGTTAGGGATGATGGGGGCGGCCTTTGCGGTGCCGTCACTGGGGCGTCTTCTCCTTCTGCCACTGCTCTGGCGTCAGCGTCTTCTGCTGGAACGCGTGGATCTCCTTGAGCTCCTCCACAAGCGCCGCGTTCACCAGCCTGGGGAAGATTTCCCGTACCTCTGATTAGCACGGTGGGACTACGTATGGTGAGAAAGAAGTTCAACATACGGCACAAAGACAAAGACCCCCGCCCGTATAGCCTGAACAGACTGTTGGGGAAAGTGCGTTTAGCAAGCACCTATAAAGACCGGCACGACACCGCGGGGGTGGGTGGCCAGCACCACGCACGGCCGCCTTTGTCTCCCCAGTGGCGATGTTTACACACCGCACCAGGTACTCATTTGAGGCTGAGTCAACCTAAGGGAGGCCCAGGACCGGTTCAGAAAATCGTCGCCGGTGTTGGCCACGAGCGGGAATCGAACTCGGGTCGCCGGGTTCGCTACACGACCGCTCCCCACATAGTACACGAAGTGCACGCACACCGAGACGTTCGCCCTTCAATTCACTGCTCAATGATCAACGGGTAAACCGTATGAGTTGACACGGTATGGTCACCAGTTCCCACTGGTCACTTGCCACTGGTCACAGAGGGCAGCACCTGAGACGCGCACCAGGCGCCCCCTTCCCCAGCCGAGGAGGTTTGCGAGTGGTGTGATTGCGGCGAGTGATGGAAGTGAGCGATTAGGGTGAATGAAGCGTTGGTGGTGGTGGCGATGAATTAATAATGGAAAGCGAATTCAAGTGGTTAAAAGGCGAAGTCGCGATTTATTCGGGGGAAGTGGTAGGTGATGGAGACGCGGGATGATGGTGATGGCGACACAGCCGCTGTATAGGTCACTGTGCCTCTGCAGCAGCGGCTTGCCCTCAACCCAGTGACCGGATGGTTGCCGGTCACTGCGGCAAGTCACTTCCAGTCACTGGCCAAAATATGGTCACCGTTAACAGCCAGTCACTGGGTCAGTCACCCATACCTGTCAGCACCTTATCAGTGCCCTACCTTGTTACAGACCAATTCAGACCGTATTGGTCACCCCGTGCCCTTATACATCTCAACTTCCATCCTACCAAGTCCCATCACAAGGGAGAAACACAAACAAATAGACAAAACAGTTTTGCTCGTATTGAAACGGCTGTATGCCATATGGACCTGAAAACTCTATTTCCTTGTACAAGAATAAGGGTAAACCATATGGGTTGATAGGTATGATAGTGCAGTGTATATTGTAGGGTATAGTCGTGTATAGTGTAACATATAAAAGTGTATAGTAGTGTTGTGTATAGTAGGGTGTAGTGTATAGTGCATACCAGTCAACCCCTTATCAGTGCCGACCTTACTGCAGACCGATTCAGACCTCATTGGTCACCCCGTGCCGTTACAAATCTCAAAGTTCCTCCTACAAAGTCCCATCACAAGGGAGAAACACAAACCAATATTGAAACGGCTTGACGTCGAAATGGAGCTGAACACTCAATTTCCCTGCACAATAATAATAGGGGTTAAACCGTATGGGGTTGACGAGGTATGATCACCAGTTTCCACTGGTCACCAATACCCACTGGTCACAGAGGGCAGCACCTGGCGCCCCCTTCCCTAGCCGAGGAGGTTTGCGAGCGGTGGAAGTGGAGGTGAGCGATTAGGGTGGTGGTGGTGGCAATGAATGAATGGAAAGCGAATTCAAGTGGTTAGAAGGCGAGTGGTGATGTAGCGGTTGATTCGTGGGAAGTGGTAGGTGATGGCGATGCGGGATGATGGCGATGGCGACACAAGCCGCTGTATCGGTCACCTGTGCCTCTGCAGCAGCGGCTTGCCCTCAAACTTTGCCGATACGACGAGCACCTTAAAGCTCGCACCGCACATCGTGGGCGAGATGTCATCCACCTCCTGCATCATCATCATCGACAACGACGACAACAACAACGGCGAACATCAGCAGAAGTCGTCCGTACACACCCCGTTGCGATTCTAGATTTTAAGCTTTCGTGACTCTTAGGTTTTTTTCGGTAAAGTCACGTAGGTAAAAATAAATAATACAAATTAATTTTGATTAAATAATAGAAAAAATAATAGATGTATTATTTTATTTATATTATTATTTATATTTTTTTATTTTTACCTACGTGACTTTACCGAAAAAACCTAAGAGTATGAAACCCTTTGCGATCACCAAGCTCATCGCGAAAACCTGACACCGGGGCCCGGGCGCGCCACGCCGCCGCGGCTGCCCTGCCCCTGCCGCCGGCAGACGCGACCAGGCAACGGCGAAGGCTGCGGCGTTGCGGGCCCTCTGGGGAGGCCTCACCACGTAGGAGGCGTCGAGCTCCTTCTCCAACTTCTCCTTGAGCGCCTCGGCTGTGATGGCCATCGCGACGACGCGAGCCGACGCCTGGGCTCGTGGTTTAGTTGGTGGTGGTGGTGATGGTGGTGATGGTGGCGGTGGTGGCGGCGGTGATGGCAATGGATGGCAGTGGGGGGTTCGTTACCAACGCGGGTAGCGGCCACCAGGAGGCGGACGCAACGCCAGTGAGAGGAAGGAACTTAATTATAGATTAGAAGCTTTCGTGACTGCAAGGATTCATACTCTTTGTTTTTTTCGGTAAAGTCACGTAGGTTAAAAGAAAAGAAATAAATTGATTTAATGTATTTGTTTTCTTTTAACCTACGTGACTTTACCGAAAAATCCAAAGAGTAGGAAGGAGCTTAATTGTCTTTTATATTAAACCCGATCATCTGAGATTGGGAGAAATCCAGTTTAATTGTCTTTTATATTAAACCCGATCATCTGAGATTGGGAGAAATCCAGTTTAATTGTCTTTTATATTAAACCCGATCATCTGAGATTGGGAGAAATCCGGTATAATTGTCTTTAATATTAAATCCGATCATCTGAGATTGGGAGAAATCCGGTTTAATTGTCTTTTATATTAAACCCGACCATCTGAGATTGGGAGAAATCCGGTTTAATTGTCTTTTATATTAAACCCGATCATCTTAGATTGGGAGAAATCCGGTTTAATTGTCTTTTATATTAAACCCGACCATCTGAGATTGGGAGAAATCCGGTTTAATTGTCTTTTATATTAAACCCGATCATTTTAGATTGGGAGAAATCCGGTTTAATTGTCTTTTATATTAAACCCGACCATCTGAGATTGGGAGAAATCCGGTTTAATTGTCTTTTAAATTAAACCCGATCATCTTAGATTGGGAGAAATCCGGTATAATTGTCTTTAATATTAAATCCGATCATCTGAGATTGGGATAAATCCGGTTTAATTGTCTTTTTAATTAAACCCGATCTGAGATTGGGAGAAATCCGGTTTAATTGGTTCTAATTGCAGAACCGCACTTCGCCAACTTCTCACCGATGGGCTTCATCCATTCCAAGCTAAGGAACTCACTGGCGCCCACGATTGTGGAGAAGCTCGTGTTCATCAAGACCAACCTGCCCGCCGCATTCTACGACTACCCCGTGCCCGATGGCCCCCCCGAGTACGATAGCAGCACCGACGAGGAAGCAGCCTAAGCCTTGGATCAGAGTTTCGTATTCATTAAACCAGGTTTTAATTCCCCGAAATCGGGTTTAATTGTATTAGAGAAAAAACCCGATGCCTGCCGCTGGAAAAATCGGGGTTTTTTCCACCCATGGCATGGGCAGAGGGTGGAGGCGTTGGAAGAGAAGAGGAAGAGGAGGATGAGGACATGAGCATTGTGAGGGCATGAGCATTGTGAGGGCATGAGCATTGTGAGAGCATGGCTATCAGGGACAAGGGGTATGGAGATGGGAGCACCGTGGATGAGGTCAGGGTTCAAGTGGGCCATCGGCGCTGCACGCGCCCACAATTCAATTTTCCCTTCGTGTCATTGAAAGTTCGGTTCAGCCACGATCGATCCACTGCTGAATGAAGACCTTCCAAACCACCGCTATCTTTCACGGCCCCGCGATGCATCAATCCATCTCGCGCCCGCACGATGATTTAATCGATCCATCTCCACAGTGGAGGTCATCTCGGGCGCGTCCTCTCATTTTGGGCCACTCCGCTGTTAAAAGCTTCCGAGTGATGCGTCCCAACTAAGCCCACCTTTTACAACGCGATGCCGAGTTTCCACATTACCTCTAATCCATATTTTTTTTGCCTATTTCAAGATTGCAAGCGTGCACTTCACAACTTGTGCCAGTAGACACGCAACGTTGGCATGTGGTTGGAACCTCTGGCCAAAACTTTGCGTGTCTACTAATATGCTACGACGTAAAACTTACATCACGGGCATGATTCACTCCGTCTCGAAGAGAGAACGACTGAGGCACGAGGCATCCACGCCGTGAACCGGTGCCAACAATTTCCCCGACCTCTGCGGTCATCTATATATGAAGGTGTTTAAAAGTGGGAAGAAACCGGAACACCCAGATTAAAAAAAACGTGCAAGGGGGAAACACTCCATCTCACATACAGGAGACGGAGCAGGTGGAATCCACATTTTTGCTGTATAGTACCGTGATGCACTCTTCCTGGTGAGCCGGCTTGATCTCCAGGCGCGGCAGCTGAGACAATGGGGCACGTTTATTAAGTCCCCCAAACTGTCCACCCAGCAGTATAAATGCTTACACCGCTTCCTCGATTGGCAGGTTGCTTGTAATAAAATAAAATATGGTTGCTCCAACCTCTTCCAACACGTCTCGCCAGCGTGGAAGAGTATGCCAACACCTTCTGGAGGAACTCTTAAGAGCTCCCTCTATCGAGTAAAAAGTTTTCCTGGCAGCAGTGGCGTAAGCAAATAGTTTCGGTGCTGCACGGTTATTTTTTATTTCATGGTGTTTAGCACAAACGTAGCAAGACGAACATAACCAGTCAGGGTACTGTAAAACAAACACTCCAAGGCGCCACGTAGAGATGGCTAGTTTTATTCTTTATTGTATAAATACTTTGTACTGCCAGCCAAACTGTGTGTACTCAAGGCCCAGAACACTGGCAAGTGTCACTGATAGAACTACTGCGCAAATACTGCCGTCACTTCGGTGCTGGGACCTTCATCGTCAGAAAGCTGTGGCGCAATTGTCACATGCGTTGTGCACAGAAAGGAAATGAAACACAAGGCCTTTAGAAGAAAAAAAACAAACTATATACACACAAAACTATTACTGTAAGACAATCATTTGGTTCATGGAGTTTAAAGTAAATGGCTTCAAAGAAATATAAATTAGCACACACCACTTAAGGCACAACATAAACAATAACATTTAGCGTGGCTGCCGAAATCAGCAATCACTGCATGTGCAAGCATTCGTCCACTACTACTTCTGAAGTTCTTATAATCAAGTCTGCCTATAGAATTGGATCTGCCACGAGTTTATTACAACACGTAAACATTTTACTTCGTCTGCCTAAAACAATGCTTTGTTTGGTACTGACAGCTGCAAATGTCACTAGAGGCCTACGACAGAAGGCAAGATTTATTCTTCATACAACAAACGGTCTCTCGCAATACGGGCGAAAAGACAATAATGCACACAGTTCTACGGGCTGTATCAGTACGACAGCGAGACACCTACAAATCCACCGTGGCCTTGTAGTACTGCAAAGACAATCTCGATCGAAAAAGGCTCTACGCACATGATTGCAGCCACTACTCGGTTTTC
Source organism: Lampetra fluviatilis (assembly GCF_964198595.1). Taxonomy (NCBI): domain Eukaryota; kingdom Metazoa; phylum Chordata; class Hyperoartia; order Petromyzontiformes; family Petromyzontidae; genus Lampetra; species Lampetra fluviatilis. The sequence goes on from NC_136311.1 coordinate 3,349,165, forward strand.
ATCATCTTGGTCTGCACTTTTTGATCAGAAAACACGGACACAAACCGCATCGTCAGGCTTAACAACGGAATTCAGTGCCACTTGGCGTTGATGCCGTGTATTGTACAGCATATTTCATAAGCCCGCTTTTGTACAGCCTGGCAGGCCTGACAGCCAGTACCTAATGGCTGTTGATGCAGCCAAGGTCTACAAAGATCCATCTTTAGGCAAGTACTAAATCCTACAACAGGGCTGCATTACACTCCCATCAATGCAGCAAACGCAGTGCAGTGCCCTCCCCATCCAGCAACATAGCTCTGGTCACCTCACTCGCATAGATTAATCAACAGGTGCGCAATCATCAGACGTCACATACATCGTGGCAACGGTTACATCCGTTTTCAATGACACACCCGCAAGAGGCCAAGTACGCAATCCACATCCTGAAATAGTACATTTTTAAATGGAACAAAATTTATAAGTGTGCATGATAGGAATTACACAGATCATCACAAAGCAGTCGTCACCGTTGCACAAACGGACTAAACCTCAACCCGTGACCTTGTAAAGTGATGTTGCTGCTAGCAGATGATGCCGCTTTGGGGGTCCTTGGGGAAATCACAAAGAGGAGTGTGATAAATAGCAATATTAAGGATAATAGTGATATTAAGTCCCTTATCTAAACCAGGTGAGTGTACACTGGAAAGGTGTGTCAGCTCAACAGTGCTGTCAACACTGACCAGGTATTGTCACTCTTCTGCTTTTCCCTTATACCTTTCGTGTTGATTGATATAACACGGAACATTTACTATTTATTATATACCAAGTACCATCATATCTTCTTTCAGTAAAAAAAATTCTTTGGGCAGATACAACACGCCTATGAATGGAATTAAACTCGTCAACTTGTCTCCGCAGGGTGACAGGTAATTTTGCCGCTTTATGATTAATGAAAAGGGGAAACATTTTACCCGAACAGATCAGTTCCTTGTGGTTTTGGCCTTGTGGCATGACGATTGTGTCATAGGTTGGAGCTGTAGTTTATGTTCAGGCAGCTACGTGCCTTTGTGAGGTCTGGTGTTGGGCAGGGAGACACGCAAGCCTAAATCTTTCAAAACGACTATTGCTAGGAATGTCGGGAACCTCCCAAAGCGGTCACATGGTTACAGCCAGCACTCGGGCTGCAGCTGCTGCTGCCCCCTACTGATGAAGGTGCGACCCTGCTGCCGCTACGTGCGACCTCATAGGCGTGCCGCTGGGCCGGCGTACAGGCGAGACGGCGCTCGCGACGCCGCTACTTCTCAGTGAGCGACAGCATGAGCACTCGCTCCAGCTCGTCCTCCTCCTCGCGTTGCCGGCGCTCGGCATCCTGCTGCTCTCGCGCCGACATCTCCAGCACCAGGCGCAGCTGCTCAGCGTAGCCGACCTGCACTGGCAAGGAGGCCGGCGACTGCGCCGCCACCGGCGTCTGTGCCGGCGGCACTGTGCCGCGATCGTCCCCTTCACCGGCGTCGACGTCCTTCAGCAGTGCCGCCAGTGGTGCCTCATCGCTCGGGTTTGCCGTGCCCAGAATTCCTCCTTCCTTGGCCAAACCACACCCCCCTGCTGTTGCGTGCAGCAGCAAGCTTTCCTGCAGGGCCCTGCAGTGATCAAACAAATATGTTAATATCCTCCGTCCCAATTGAGCTGTTAACATAAAACAAGAGCTGTGATCACTGAGCTTCGGTAACAGTGAAAACATATAGAGACAGGAAGCTCATCAACTTTGCCGGATCCTCATAACAAACTGCGTAGCATCTGTGTGCAGCTGGCAAACAGTAATTACATAAACAAACATTTTGAGTGTGCCGCTGCGCTTGTTTTTGTCAGTAATGTTGACACGGCACACTTGGGGGATGTACTGACCTTTCCAGCTCCCTCTCTTCATCGGTGAGGTGCTGACCGCCTGGAACGCTGTTGGACAGGGCCTCCCATACGGTCACCTGCGGACGACATGGCAAGTTCTGACGTGAGCAGAGAAACCAAAGAAGCGTGGAACATGGAGGAGAGTCACAGGTAGTTTGATTGGGCCACTGAGCAACTGTGAGCTAGTCTCGGAGTTGATTTGGTATACACCGAGCCCGACGTAACTGATTTACAGACTGATTGAGATATAAGTTGGGCAAAGTTTGAGCAATGAGATCGTTTCATTTGCACGTGCTGGGTGGATTGTTACATCGAATGATTGCGAGAGATTGCGGCTGCTTGAAGAGGCTTTAGTCAAGTAGTTGATTGATGGTGGCTGATGAGCATGGGTGAAGCTGTGAAGTGGCTCAACTCCTGGGAAAGCTCACGGTGCGCAAATGGCCACTTTGCTGGTAGCCCAGCCAAACCTCGGTAATGTGGAAATAGTGTGGCACGAACCCTCGTGTCACCGTCCCACGCTCCTGCCGTCTCCACACTTCCAACGGCGCGGCCCACCTGCTCCGCCTCGGTGCCGGCCTCCAGCAGGCTCTGCTGGATGGCAAACTGCAGGAGGTCATCGTCCTCATCCCGCATGGGCTCATGCTTGCTGCTGCCCACGACGGTGTAACCACGCGGGGCCTCGAACACCGACGGGTCGACTTCGCAGCTGCGTACGCCGGCACCTTCACCCGGTGCCGGGCACGCCGCCGCCACGGCCATCTCCGGGGTCGCCTGCACCAGCGGGACTGAGCACCGCACATGCGCACACACGGAGTCTTGTCAGCACGAGCAGCGGGGCAAGCGACGTCTTGCGAACGGTACTCTTGTCACGACGACTGGTCGATGCTGAAACTGAGCGGTTAGATGTTGTGCAAATCCCCAAGTTCGGCCGCCCCAAGTTTAGTACAACTCTCAAGTTTTCGACACACGCCACTGCGGGCATCTTCAACTCCTGACAAATGTTTTTGCTAGAGAAGTCCAAAAAGTCGTGATATTTCGCGACAACATTCCGAAGTTAGCAATTCTGCTTAGTTGAGGCCATGGTGAGGCAGAGAAGTGGTGTCCACCACTCACCTGTGGGGTCCTCAGCCTCCCCGCTGGGCGACGGCGTTCCGCCTGCCATGGAGCAGCACACGCTCTCCACCGGCGAGTCGCACCCGTTCAGGTTCCCAAACGTGATGCGAGCGTTGAGCACGTGAAACAGAGGGATTTCTGTCAGAGGGACGAGGGGACAGCAATCGTTGAGAGGGTGGGGGATGCGGGATGGAGGAGTTGTCAGGGGGTGGGAGATGGAGGCTGAGAGAATTGTAAAGGGCTGGGAGATGGAGGGGCAGGATCGGGGAATGGGGGAATTGCGAGGAGGTGGTGAATAGAAGGCGGCAAGTAGAAGGTGGCGTGGAGCTGATGGCAGGCTGGAGGTAATGAGGTGAACAATGAAGATGAGACCACACAACCATGCACCTCACCGATCTTGACGGGGAAGCCGGAGGGCAGGCGCAACGTGATGAAGTCGCGCAGCTTTGCGAAGTGCGCGTTACTGATGGCCATGAGGTCGATGATGGGCGTCACCTGCTCCACTAGCGACAGCGGGTGGTTCTCGCACAGCCACAGTTTGGCCTTGAACCTGCACCCCCCCACGCACGGCAGCACACAGACGATCAAAGGTGCTCGCTCGACGGACGAGCAGTAGAGGAAAACATTGGCATGCAGTTGACGGGCGGTCGTGGCGGGGGTCGCTCACCTCTGCGTTTTGACGGTCAGCTCTATGGGACGACCAATGTCGCGCACGCCCAGGTCAAATGCCGGGTCAAAATACTCTTCGGGGGTGATGGCTGTGGGGTTGGTCGGGCTGGCCACCTGCAAGATCTCCGCCTACACCACAGTAAGAGGTGGCGGGTTATCAGCGCCATGCTTATACTTTCTACCCGGCAGCGCAAGTAAAATTAAACAGGCATGACTGCAGAGATGGGCCAGTGGGGCAAAGCACTCACCCCGCCACTGCTGGTGCCAATGTGCTGCTCCGCTATTCCCAGAAAGGACTGTAAGGGTGTCTTGGTGCCTGTGTCAACAAAATACGATGCACAGTTAGCTCAGATTTCCAACAAAGAATCAGCAGCTAAGGCCTTTGTTTGGAAATTTTACACTTGCTATTTTACACTGAGACCTCCCGCTCAATGCATGTATTTGTATAGGAGGCTGGTAGTCAAATATAAATACCCGTATATATTTGCCAATCACGCATGCGAAGGGCGGCACGCACAGATTCACATGCCTATGCGTAATGTGCAGCTTCCGTGCACTGCTTAACAAACATGATGGTACGGACGCTACATGTCAAGCAACTCCTGATACCAGACTCAATACAAGTATTAAGTCAGTTGCTTTTCCAACGCCATACAAAAGAGAGAGACCGCTCAACAGAGACGTACAATTCACAATTTGAATTCATATAGACGATTCTGTGACAGGCAGGCGTGTGAACCGTCTTGAGCGACAGCTCCCAGGGCGGACCTTTGTTGCGAGACTTGTCCTGCTCGGAGAGGTGCTCGGTGCGTGTCTTGGTGACGAGCTCCACGTTGGAGGCGCTGTAAACCTGGCACCAGACACCGCCGCGTTACTCCCGACCGCACCGCGTGCCAGGGACCAGCACTGCACCGGTGTTGTGCTCGCGCTCAGCTCGACGCTAATTTGCGCTTGGAATTTATTTACGCGACACGCCGTAGGAGACAGCTGAAGGATTCGCACCTTGGCTTCGTATCCATTCACCGCCTCGATTTTCTCGCTCCTCCAGCCCCAGATGCCCGACATGTTCCTGTGAGCATGAGAGAGACGCCGAACTGAGCTGGAGCAATGCTGGGCTAGGGTCATGCTGGGAAACTGGTGTTCCGTGTGGAGCACCGGCGTGGCATTTGAGGCCATGAAATTACGACCACCACATGTAGATGAGTGATGGTGGTTTTTAAATATATATTTTTTTCATTGTTCATATTATGCTGCCTTGGTTTCAAAATTGGTAAATTCAAAATTGCTATTTTAAATACTGTTTTTACAGATATACGGCTGTGGTTTGAGGGTAAAGCCACACACTTTAATCAACAATGTGTAGGTCTTCTCCAGTTCCGCAATGAAAACAAGCCCAAGGACGCTGGCTTATAAGTCATTTCACCGAGGGTTCAAAGCGCACCCTTTCCCAAGGCCTCAATACATCGCCCCACAAAAATCAGTCCTTGCTCAGCACAGACTGCCTGCATTAGGAAGAACCAACATGCTACTGATGTCTGAGCCGCTAGATTTATATCACGATTGGTATTTAAAAAAGAATACAAGATATAATGTGACTGCCACCAAACCCTATACAGCATTCACATCACTGATGGTAACGTATGCTGCAGGTGCTGCCAGGGCCTAGCAAAAAAGCTAACTCCCGGGCTCGCTTGTTAAGGCTATGTGGTGTTGGGTCGGACAACTAAAGGCAGCAGAGAGGAACTTGAGCCGGGGTCGGCCAGACTGGTTCATGCAACGGACCAGCACCATTGCAAGTGGTTTTGCGAATGCAGCGCGAGCAACTGGACTCTGCAGGAGGAATGAACGAGTCCCTGGGGGGGTCTCAGAAAACCCTGGACACAATCTCCAAGCGAGCTGCCCCCCTCTCACCTCTCGAACTGGATGTTCTTGGTGTCGATGTGCGTGGAGACGATGGGTGAGGTGAGGCGGCCGGCGATGTGTTCCTCGGACGGCTTCATGGTGGAGAGCAGCAGCTCGGGATCCTGCAGGTCCAGTGCCAGCGTCTCCAGGTACATCACCTGCTTGTCATGGTCCACTTCCATCACCAGCGCGCCCTCGTCTGCACATTCAGGCAAGACAATGGACGACAACGCGTTATAGAGGAAGGGGGGGCAGTGGGGAGGAGTAGGGGGTGGGGGGGGAGCGGACAGTACAGTGAGGGAGGTGGAATGGGGTGGTGGGGGAGGAGGACCCCCTCACCCTGTCCCTTGAAGATGAAGCTGCGGCTGCCACGCTGCCACGTCATGTGGTCGAATCCGAGCAGCGTGGTGTCCACGCGCAGGTTGGCGCCACACTTCCACACTTTGTAGACGTCACTCGGGCAGATCCTGGACACCAGGGGGACTGCACGCACCCGGGGAGAACGCACGGTGGGGGAGGGGGTGGGGGGGGATGACTCAGCACAGGTGAGGAGTGGTTCTGTCTGACTCCGAGAAATCGTTCTCACCCGTGGAATGTACCACATGCTGGAGTGTTGAGACTTACCCCAGCTCGTGAATTCCCACTTCATTTCCACATAGAAGTCCTGGGCCTGAAAGGGACACCCAAACATAAGTTTGAAGTCATATCAGGTACTGAAGCAGCCTATAGGAGCCATGCCAGCAATTGCGATGCTTTACGCAAAGCCTTATACCAGCCCACACTGACCAGTGCGATGTATGGTCAAACACATCTACATGGTAATCGCTGCGTGGGGAGGCCTTCATCTAACAGTGGATGATAATGAGCCGTCTATTATCATACATTTTGTAAGTAATTCACACTGGCACAGATTTAACACCTGGAATGAGCATACTTCACAAGGTGTGGTTTGATGGCACGTGGCGGAAGGTGCACGTCTGTGTTACTGTGCTAAGGTCCAAAACTTAAAAGTAACCACAAGCGACGGAAAATTAGAAACCTCGTGTGTTTTTGAAGGGTATTTTGACCTGTGACTGTGGCAATCCACAGACGCGGCGGTTTCATGAGCAGCCACACGGGCGAGCGAGGCACCGATTGTGTCGACGCAGCGGAGGAAGAGGTGGGAGGCGAGAAGATGGGAGGCGAGGAAGTGAGCGGTGATATCAGGAGAGGAAGGACGAGGGAGAAGACAAGGACACGGAAGGTAGTGGGAAGGGGCAGGAGTAGGGAATGCGCTGAAAGATACAGCCACGAATTTGAATCTGGGTGGTGTGAATCAAGGCTGTGGTACATTATACATGCAGCATGGTGATCATATGACATGTGAAGCATGCTGGAAGGATCAATCTCGTTGGCACATTAGCATATTTTCTGTCCAGAAATCACCTTCTGCTTGTTTTATTACTCGTAATGGTTCCCAAACGCTTACACGCGCTTCTGTCGAATGAGGTGCTCATCAATTACAGAAAATGTTAACATTTGTTTATGAGGGCTGGGGAGCATTCAAACGAATTGTCCTATCTCCGGATGCGTTGAAGAGGTTGGGTGAGATTCTGTGGAAAAAAACAGAGATCCTGTGGTGGAGATGGTGGTGGTAAATGGCTTGGCAGTGGTGGGCAAGTGTAGTCATAGAAGAGGTGGTGGGCAGACGTGGTGGAGTTAGATGGGTGTTGTGGTATTGGTGAATTGATGGTGATGGTGGATAGGTGTGGAGGTGAGTGTGTGGTAGTGTGGGCACCTGGGTTTGCCCCGTGACCTCCTGCCAGCGGGCGTTCGACACTTCACGCGGCCTCAACATGCACATAGCCTGGCACAAGCGTCGTGGTGACGTCACCGCCACTTAGTGTCGAATGGCGGTTGTTGTTGTTTGTGGTGGTGGGCGTGTGTGGTGGTGGTGGTGAGCATGTGTGGTGGAGGTGGGCATGTAGAGGTGGGCTGGTGTGGGGGGGGTGGGCGGGTGTTGTGAAAGTGGGCCAAAGCGGTGGAGGTTGGCGGGTGTGGCGCATGGTGGTGGTACAGGTGGTGCTGGCGGTTGTCACAATGGCAAAAGCAGCAGCACCTTGCGGAGTTTGCCGAGGAGCTCAGGAATTCCCTCGAGCCTCTTTGTGGCGCGCTGATAGTCCCGGTACTGCAGCACGAGCTGCACCAGCTCGGGGTCGCCGGTGCTCACCGCCTCCTGCAGCACTGCCGGCAGCGCGCGGGGAGAGGAGTGGCTCGCACAACGGCCCTCAAACCCTCAACACACACGGCACCCAGGCCTCCCCTGCACAAGAGACTCCTAGTCTCACTTCGTGGATGCTCACCTGGTCTGTCTATGTTAATCTTTGGATCTTTGTGTACATCTGTGGGTTTATAGGAAAGTCTAAGTTCAAGCGACTCTGTATCAATCCATGGATATCTAGGCAAGAATGTATTTCTCTTGAGTTTCTATGAAATGTGTTTTCATGATTGCATTGCACAGACTCAATGGCTCAATGTTAAGCGGCCAGCAACAAACAGCACTATTAAAGGTGAAACAGGTAATCGTTACTCTTTGGTTCTTTCGGTAACGTCACGTAGGTAGAAAAATAAAATTAAACAAAAAATAATATATCACTACGTTTCGATCGCAACACAAGCGGTCGTCCTCAGGTGGAAAAAATGATCCAGCAGTGGGACTGCTGAACCAGCGAGAGAGCTGTTACAACAAGAGGTTATTTATGTGGCGATGGGCAAGCAAGCGGGATCTGAGCTGGAAAGGAATTCCATCCCCGGACGCAAGCACGTCAGTTGTGTTAATGGGGGAGATTAGGGAAAGAGAGCTTAGGGAGAGAGATTAGCATGAAATAAGCTTCCGTCGCCGCATAAGAGTATCATCCCCGCATATGCGCACAACAGCAGTGTTAATGGGAGATTATCACTATGTTGATGGGAGAGATTAGGCAGGGAGATTAGGGGGATTAGTAAGTTAATGTCATGTCTATGTGTAACACAACCTGCGGTGCTGCCAACTGCGCTGTGAGGCAAGCGCTTCCACACAAGGAGAACCACCGCAACGGTGGTCGCGTCAGTGAGACACAAAGCCCATCACACAGCCAGAACCATCGGTACGTCGAGGCTAAGGGAGCAGAGGTGGCCATGTTAGCGAGACCCCAGCTCGTTAATGCAGAGGCAAGTTACGACTTTGCTTGGTTAATAACGTCCTTCCAATGATTGCTCAGCTTATACCCATCTTCTCGGTTGAAATTGTCTCTGTGTTTATATATCTGGATGGCTTCATAGACAAATCTTTGATGGTAGCCAGAAGGTTTTCAGAGTACCTAGGTCTCGGATAAAACAATATTGTGCGAGCCCACTGCGTTATAACAATGATCAGCCGCTGCAGAGGTATTGGTTCTGCCGTGTTTCAAATCTGACTTGTGTTCGCGAACACGGTCCGAGACATGTCGTTGGGTTTCCCCAATGTAACTGCTGCCGCAGACACAACTTGGTTTGTAGACACCAGGGTATTGCATGTCAGGACTTCCCTAACCGAATCGACCAAGCAGCTCTCTCTAAAACCTTCGGCTGCTACACCACCCAGATTTTATTGTCTTCCAAAAATTCATAAAGAAGGTACTCCACTCCGTCCTATTGTTTCTACCATCAACTCACCTACCTACAAACTGGCCCGATTTCTGTCTGAGACCCAGCATTCATTCACGGGCAAGACCACCTCAGCAGTACTTAATTCAGATCACTTGGTTTCTCTAATCAAGGACATTTTACTGTCTCCAGATGATTTGCTTGTCCGCTTCGATGTAGTCTCTTTGTTCACCAATGTACCTGTACCTGACACCATAGCAATCATTAAAGACTTGGTCCAACAGGGACTGAATCCTGATGCACCAACTTTGGTGAGGCACTGCCTTACAAACACTTACTTCATCTGGAATGGTACATTCTACAAACAAAATGAAGGTACCCCTATGGGTTCTCCCTTATCACCAGTGGTAGCGAATGTTTTCATGGAGAAATTTGAAACAGTTGCCATCCTGACATCCACCCTACGTCCTTCCCTGTGGAAGAGATACGTAGATGACACTTTCGTCATCTGGCCACATGACCAGCCAGCATGAACCATTTTTTCAACCACATAAATTCCATACACCCATCCATCAAATTCACCATGGAAGTGGAAAATGATGGCAAGCTACCATTCCTGGATGTATTGATCGAGAAGAGGCCTGATGGCTCGTTGGGACATTCCGTCTACAGGAAAACCACCCACATGGATTCCTATCTAAAGCCTGACTCCCACCACCATCTGGCCCAGGACTCCCTCATCAAAACACTACACCATAGGGCCCGCTGCATCTCCGACCAGCGCCACCTAGCCAGTGAACTGGAGCACGTACACCAAGCCCTCAAGATGAATGAATACTCAGACCGCACAATCCGCAAAGCTGTAGCCCCAACCATGGGGAGACAACCATCTGAGGACCCAATCAAAACCATCACCTTGCCATAAATAGCAGGTGTTATAAAAAATATTTCCAAAATCTTAAACAAACTCAAGATCCAGGTCAGATTCAATACAGTACACAAAATCCGTGATGTGATCCCATCTGTGAAGGATGTCATTCCTGACATGCAATACCCTGGTGTCTACAAACTAAGTTGTGTCTGCGGCAGCAGTTACATTGGGGAAACGAAACGACATGTCTCGAACCGTGTTCATGAACACAAGGCAGATTTGAAACACGGTAGAACCAATACCTCTGCAGTGGATGATCATTGTTATAACGCAGTGGGCTCGCACGATTGTGAGAGCAAGGTACTCTGCAAACCGTCGGGCTACCATCAAAGATTTGTCCATGAAGCCATCCAGATATATAAACACAGAGACAATTTCAACCAAGAAGATGGGTATAAGCTGAGCAATCATTGGAAGGACGTTATTAACAAAGCAAAGTCGTAAATTGCTGTGGTGCTTCCATTCTTCCCTGTCGTTTGGCTGTTATCTCCGACTCTCAGAGTTGCATTGCCCTGTTAGGTGCCTCTGCATTAACGAGCTGGGGTCTCCCTAACATGGCCACCTCTGCTCCCTTAGCCTCGATGTATCGATAGTTCTGCCTGTGTGATGGGCTTTGTGTCTCACTGGCGCGACCACCGTTGCGGTGGTTCCCCTTGCGTGGACGCGCTTGCCTCACAGCGCAGTTGGCCGCGCCGCAGGTTGTGTTACATTAACTTACTAATACCCCTAATCTCCCTGCCTAATCTCTCCCATCAACATAGTGATAATCTCCCATTAACACTGATGTTGTGCGCATATGCGGGGATGATACTGTTATGCGGCGATGGAAGCTCATGTCATGCTAATCTCTCTCCCTAAGCTCTCTTTCCCTAATCTGCCCCATTGACACAACTGACGTGCTTGCGTCCGGGGATGGAATTCCTTTCCAGCTCAGACCCCGCTTGCTTGCCCATCGCCACATAAATAACCTCTTGTTGTAACAGCTCTCTCGCCGGTTCAGCAATTCCACTGCTGGATTATTTTTTCCACCTGAGGACGACCGCTTGTGTTGCGATCGAAACGTCGTGATATATTATTTTTTGTTTTATTTTATTTTTCTACCTACGTGAATATGGATTCCTGCAGTCACGAAAGCTTCAAATCAAGGTAATCGTTAGAAAAATGTGTAAATCACTTCTGCTTTGCTGGATTAATCCAGGTCGCTATAAAAAATATGGACTTTTACTCTCAATGGGCTATCACCTCGCTATAAAGGCCAATCTATGTTATCTATCTTGCACACTCGTAATAATCTAGGTTATTAGAGTTGTGCATTCATAAAAGTACTGGCTGGTATATCTACGGGCCTCTGTCTGCATACACCTATTCTGCTCTGCTACACTTAATTAAATCCAGGTCTCCCTGTAAAAACAGACTTGTGCTCTCAATGGGCTGTCATCTGTTCAAATGTAGAAGTCATCTCTGATGTTATCTCTTTAATGGACATGAGGCTGACCAGGCGCCCCAGGAGTGAGCCACCCACCCGTCCAGCCCTGTGCGTTTTCATGATTGACGTCGGCGTTGTAGCGCAGCAGCACCCGCGTCGACTCCAGGTGCCCCAGTGCCACCGACAGATGCAGAGGGGTCCTACCCCGGGGGTCCACCGAGTCCAGATTGCTCTGATGACACGCACACACGCATGCACATGAACACACGCAAACACACAAATATCTCCTGAAGAGTCCTAACAGACCGTTTGAGCAGGTGCTGATCACTAATGAAGGGTGGCACAGTGCACAAGGGAGTGGCATGTCTTGCACCACGCTCGGCCGCCTTTGTATCCCCAGTGTTGATGTTTATACAATGCACCAAGTAGTTGTTGAAGTCTGAGTCAACCTAGTGTAGGCCAAGCACAGGTTAAAATAATCCACACTTATGTGAAGCCATGGCCAAGAATCAATCACTGATAGCCAGGTTCTTAAGTGCAGCCCACTAACCACTATCTTGTTACATACAGTATACACAAATGTGCGTGCACACATACAGAGCTTAATGTGGCTCGCTCTCAGTGGCCAAACCGAATCAGGTGTTCTCACTCCTCCACGAATGCAGCCATGACAGCCCTTATAAAACGCGTATAGGGAATGCCGTCTTGTGCCTCCTGTCTGCGAAGAAGGTTGTTTGGGTCTGCCCAGTTCCCTCAAGCAACGCATTCCTGGCATCAGTGCTGAGGGACATACCGATCTTAGGCAACCACCTCACATCTTGGCTCATCTGAAAACGGGATCAACCACTTGAGATGTCACTCCTGTGCTTTCTGTTCCACCGCACTGTCCCATCTCAATGGTAAAAGGCGCTTTTTGACAACACGTGTGCAATTTCTATTTGGTGTTCATATTGGTGTTTGTATGATGGCTGCCTAGGGCTTGACCCACACAGGGTGCCCGTGCATGAGGACAACATGGATGCACGGGACAAGGGTGCGGGTGTATATGTAACACAATTTTTGTTCCTGGGTAATAAGTGTTATTTTTTTATTGTTTATGCCTAAAAAGTAGAAAAAATGGCTACTATTCCCCACAAACTTTGCTTTTGTGACCAGGACTTTATGTGAAGGAATGACACAAATGCACACCACGTTTTCTCATTCAAAATAGGTACATTTTTTAATATCAGACCTTTCCACCTGCACCGTGCAATGCTCTGTTCTAATTCAACTAGTCTTTGTTTGATTTACTCAATAATCCAGGAACCAGCTGTGCGCTCATGCAGGCAACAAAAGATGCAGCAGTGCGTGGTCTGGTTGACCAACCACAAATAAAACACCACTTTTGAAAATGCCAGCGGAACCGAGCTGTGGGGCATCACAGAAGCAAGTGAGCATGGGCACTGAACACGCTGCAAATCCGGATGAGCTTTGGGTGAGAGGTGATTAAATATTTATGTATGGGGGATTTTTTTTTCGTTACAAATAACCCGCACACATTTCCAGGTGTAAGTCACTGCAGGACTATTTGAATAGCAAAACTAAAACATGAACAAAAATGTCAAAGTGACAGAGGTGTGTTAAAGATAGTGGGAAGGGTCAGTGATTGGATGGCTTGTTGATTAGAGCTTTAACGATCACTCGTGTATGGTTGACTACTTGTCTAGAAATAGGGGCACAGCTAGCATTAGTGCCTGGATGGTTTGATTGGTTAGTGGCAATAATTAGGACTAGGGGCTGGGTGGCTAGTTTGTGAGTGGTCTAGTTGGTTACGATCTGGGTTCGTACTCATGTCTGATTGGACAGTTGGTTATGGGTAGGACAAATACTAGAGTCCAGTTAGTTAGGCTTAGTACTCATGTTTAGTAGGCAAGGTGGTAGTGGTTACAGGGTTGGACAAGCACTTGATACACTTGTGTGCTCCACCCACTAACTGCTCATCCTGTTTCCCCATTGGTACTCGTTTCCGTTTCAGATTTGCATGATCTTCACAGCTGACACAGCACCGTACATGGCCTCTGACAGTGCCAACAGTGATCTGTGGACTGTCATGCTCCCCCCACCTTCACCACCCCTCACTGACACTCAGATGGGCAAATCGCGGCCAAATCACCCTCTCATCAAGCAGTGAATTGACAGAGTGGCGTGTTTCGATATCTATGTATGTTTATTAATATCCGGAGAGAGCTGACCTGTGCATGATTGTAAGTAACCAGGAGCATTGTTCAGCAAGTTCGGGTCTCCATCGCTACTGTCATGCGCCCTAATCCCCTTCTATAACTGCAACAGTGCGAACTGTTATGAAGGCTCTTCTGAGGCGTCGCGTTAATTCGGGTTTCGTCTGCCTGTAAAGTGTAAACACAGGCAAGGCGATCGCACCCCAGCGTGTAAATACTGTGCACAAAGTGGTGCTTGCGAACCTTGAAAGGCTCCAATGTCGACGAGTCAACAGGATCTCATTGTGTGCATGGACAGCCATTGATCACTTACAGATTTGCCTCGTCGATGTGTTTGTTAATCGCGGCTCTTCCTGTGTGTAAATACCGTTGCGGTAATTTGTTAACCATGTCTCCATTGCCAATGTGTCAAAATTATTATCTTGTACATCCACAAGGCAAAACTCTTTAGCTCAGATATCCCCATGAATTTTATCAACGGGATACATTGCGTGTAGTCAAGGAGAGGTATTTAGTATCGAAGATCGTCCTCGTCAATGTCACATTGAATGGGAATACCATCTCGATATTTGCACCACAGTTGCCCCTTGCCACTGCCACTTGCGTGCCCCCCCCCCCTATGTACGATTCATTTAAAACACAGAAGCTTGGCTTGCCAACAACACAGCAGCTCTGATTTTGTCGTCCATCGGTTATATAATTTCAGGTCTCCATTTCAAGTGCCATTCGCATCTCTTCCGGGTAGCAATACAGGAGCAGGTAAGTGACCAGGTCTCGCCGAATATCGTGTCAGAGGGAATAACAACACGGTCACCTGTGAATGAAGTACAGAGATTCGTTACTGAAGGCCTCCCCCTAGGCATTGTGAACACAGGATGTGTGTGAAGGCAGGAGAGAGGTAAGGACTAACTAACACTGCCAGGTCACTTCACCAATGGCAACGCGCTCTCCCATACCTACGATTACAAAAAAAAACAGCGGAACCTGTCATCCCAGCATCTCCCTCGTCATTGCCCCGGCTCGTCGCCTCCATCATCACAGTTATCAACCACAGCGCGCACGGGGAGATGTGGCCTAAGATGAAGCCTCGAGAACGCCCGGCCTCGCCTAGCCGCGCCGCCGGGTTCCTCGCGCCTCGACCCCGCGGGGCCTTTAACTCCTCTCCGCTGGGGAGGGGGTCGCGGCCGCCACTCTTTGTAATCCGCAGCGCGGATGCGCGAGATTTCGCTCGCAATTGGCCGTGCGGTGCACCACGTGAGCCGCCGCGACCAATAGCGCGCAGGGCGGCGGGCAAAGCGCGTGGGAAATATAAACGCGGCAATGACCGTGGAACCCCCTCGCTCGCGCCGTTCCCCTCACCCGGTCGCCGTTGAGGCGCCGCTCGAGTTCGCCGAAGCCGTTGCGCCACACGAGCAGATGCAGCGGGAAGTGCTCGGGCTTGTTGCTGTCGGCCGAGCTCATGGCGACGCGGGCTGGCTCAGAGGCAGCGGCCGTGGCGCGTCCCCCCCGCCGTCTTCCGCCGCGCTCCAGGGCGGGCCGCACGGGCGAGACCAACTAGGGACAACCGGCGACACACAGGGGGGGTTGCTTCAGTTTAAGCTTCGCAGGGACGCCAGTCCTATATAAATGTTGGGAATCGCAACGCGTAACCTTTAAACTGAGAAGTTTAATGATAAGACTTTGAATGGAAGCGAGGGGTGCGTTTGCTTGGCAGCGGGCGTTGGGTGTACGTGCGTGTGGGCGGTATTCCCCCCCCCCCCTGGGTTTGGTGTAAGTGGTGCGGTCCGCGCAACCCCCGGTGTGGGACGCGTCCACACTCGCCGTGCATCCTTCTCGCCCTCTCCATCCTCAACATCCACATCATCAGCAGCAGCAGCAGCAAGCTACAAGCAAGCGGCTCTTTCATCAACATCATCATCGTAGTATCCGTTTGGTCGTCAGTCTGTAAATTCCGTTCATATTCTCAGCGGGAGCTGAAGGCCCCGCCCGCCCGGCAGCTCGCTCGCTCGCTCGGCCAGATGTCGAGGAAGATGACGCGCGCCGAGGTGTGCGCCGACTGCAGCGCGCCAGGTACAGCCCCGCTGGCGGGGGCGGGGGTGATGGTGGTGCCGGTCATGGTGCTGATGGTGATGATGGTGCTGATGATGGTGCTGATGATGGTGCTGATGATGGTGCGGGTCATGGTGCTGATGGTAGTGATGGTGCTGATGGTGGTGATGGTGCTGATGATGGTGATGATGGCGATGCTGGTGATGGTGGTTATGATGATGATGGTGATGATGCTGGTGATGATGGTTATGATAATGATGGTGGTGATGGTGCTGATGATGATGGTGCTGATGATGGTTATGATGGTGATGCTGGTTATGATGATGATGCTGGTTATGATGGTGATGCTGGTTATGATGCTGATGATGGTGATGTTGGTTATGATGGTGATGGTGCTGATGCTGGTGATGATTGTGATGATGGTGATGCTGGTTACGATGCTGATGATGGTTACGATAATGATGGTGATGTTGGTTATGGTGATGATGATGGTGATGATGCTGATGATGGTGATGCTGATTATGATGCTGATGATGGTTACGATAATGATGGTGATGTTGTTTACGATAATGATGGTGATGTTGGTTACGATGATGATACTGGTTACGAGGATGATGTTGACTACGAGGATGCTGCTGGTTATGATGATGATCATTGTGTTGATCGTGGTGGTAATGATGGTGATAGTGGTGATGATGGTGATAGTGGTGGTGATGATGATTGCTGTGATGGTAATGAAGGAGAGAGTGATATTAGTGGTGATTGTGGTGCAGTTTCTGGCGCGCCCTGGCCTCTGCAGCAACAACAGAGACCTCAGCTGTAGTGGTAGCGTCCCCATCATTAGCATTATCAATACAGTATCATTGTTCACAGTAGCAGCGTCATCATAAGAAGCAGAAATAACATCAGCATTGCTAGCAGAAGGAGCAGTATTAGCAGCAGCAAAAGCATCAATCATCAGCACCACCATAATAGACAGCATCACCACTACCACCACCATTATCATCTTTCGCATTCACGCTCCACATCCCCGTGTCCTTCCCAATTCTCTCCTTCCACCTCCCCTCTCACCCCGCACCTACCACCACCTCTTCCACTTCCCCTATAACTCCTGTTCTGTTACCACTTCCCCTACTAACACCTTCTCCACCACCCCCCCGACCACCACCACCTTCCTCCACCTCTCTTACCACTACCGCCGCCAACTCCTCCTCCTCCCCTGCCACATCCTCCACCTCCTCCACCTCCCCTGCCACATCCTCCACCTCATTTCTGTTCCTGTGTTGCTGCTACTGCTTGGCCCTGGCTGTGCCCGGGGGGAGGGAGCGTTGAGTTCCATTGTCGTGGGCTCGGGGTGCAGGGGCCTTGTCTGCGACGGGCTTGACCGCCGCTGACCATGTGATGTTTTATTTACCGGGGCTTTATCAAATGTTTTGTGTTCGTGATGGGCATATCGGCCTGGACACCCCGTGCCAGGCTGTGTGGTGATGGGAGGTGTGTGGTGGTTGTACGGGGCTGGTGGGGCGCAGTGGTTTGTGTGGCAGTCAGTCGTTGTGGTTTGCAGTGGTGGGGTGTGTGGTGGTGGTGGTTTATTTGGTGACGGGATTGTATGGTTCTGTTAGGGTATTCTGTGGAACATTGCGGCTTGTGTGATGGTGGTAAGGCGTTTAGTGTTGGTGTGGGGTACTGTGTGTGAGTTGGTGATGTGTGTGCGTGCAGGTTATGGAGTTGATATGGTACTGGTTGATTGTGTGTTGGCGGGGTGTGTGGTAGTAGTGTGTGTGTGTTGGTGATGGGGTTTATATGGTTCTGGTAGACTGTGGGGAGTTTGGTGGTGGGGTTTGTGTGTGATGGTGACACGGGTGTGGGTATTTGATTTGGTGATCTACATTATACAGTTTGTAGCCATCTCCCACCTTTAGATTTTAAATGCATATTTTTTCATACCTCACAGCCATGATAACACTCTCACCCTAGCTCTAAACCAACCCTAGCAGATCACTGCTTCATCAGCAAGAAGAATTACCCGAGCGTGTGCTGGTTCCGTTTTTGTGTGGTTAACGTGGTGGCTGGGTGTTTGATGGTGATGGTCACATACTGCGTGTGGTGGTGGTTGGTGGATGGGTGTTTGATGGTGTTTATGTTTTAGTGACATGGTGGCGGGGTTCTGGGATACTCTACGTTGAGGGCCAAAGTGATGGTGGTGATGTGCGTGTGTGCTTGTTGTGGAAAGTATGGTGGTAGAGGATTTCTGTTGGTCAGGGATTGTGATGGTTGTGGGGTGGGTGTTTGGTGGTGTTAGGATTCTTGTGGTGGTGGTGGTAGAGGGGTTAATTTCTTAGTGTTTGGGTGTATTTGATGACAGCGGGGTGTATGATTGTGGTGTGCTGTTGGTGTGTTTGTGTGGTGGTTGACAGTTTTTGGTGATGGGGTGTATAATGGTGGTGGGGTGCGTGTTGGTAGCGGAATGTTTGGTGGTGTACGTGTTTTTTGTGGTGGTGGTGGTGGTGGTGGTTGTGGTGTTTGGTGTTGATGTGTGTGATGATCGTGTTACTCAGCTGTGTCCTGGCTGTCCCACATGAAACGGCGCAAGGTGAGGGTTTGAATCTGGCTTTGTTGAGACTCTTCGACCGGCAGATGTTTCCTGTTGCTGTTTTAGAGCAGAGAGGGGGGACTCTGTGGGTGTGATGAGGTGCGAGCATCAAGGCCTTTGAGCTCGCAGCTGCCCCGTGACAAAGGTCACTCACTCTCCAGTGTGGTGGATGCCCCGGGGGTACATCAGCCCATGATGGTGCTGACCCTTGTCATACAGTCGCCCCGCGCACACGTGTGTAGACTCAGTGGCAGCTTTCTCAACCACAGCCCAGCAGCTCCGCGGAATCACTCGGCTCCCTGCCACAACTCCTGATTCGATAACACATTCAAGCATTCTCTCGAGCGAATGGGAAAACCCATCAGCCTGAAAAATTAACGTATGCAGGCTGGAATCAATGATGATGAGATGATACGCATAAAAAAGGTATTCTAGGCAGTGAACGCACGACGGCAAATCCCATTGTGCTTTGCACGTGCGAAGATGAAGGCACCATTCTTGCGTGTATTCTCCACACAGCGTTGTTATTCGGTGCAATGGCCGGGCTGCTGTGTAGCTGAAACAAGAGCCTCAAGCTCATTAGGGCTGTGGCCACGGCCCATGATCCTCGCCCCAGGGCAGTTTAGCCACTCGGTCGGTGAATGTGACGGAGTGGGAGGAACAAGGAGCCACGGGAGTGGTGGGAATGCTTCGTGCAATAGCCTCTGCTCCTCCATCTTCTGACAAGCTTCCCGGCAAAAGAAAAAAAATGACAACAAATACAGTTGTGTTGCAGGAAGTGAGGACATTTGTGTTGTGGATGGGGGTTGGTGGCAGAGCTGTGGCACTGAGCACCGTGTGGCCAGAGAGGAGGAGCCATTGTGCTGCGTGGCTGAGAGGGTGGAATTGTTTTGGTGCGATGTGTGTGGTGGAAGTGGGGGGGGGGTATGTGTGAGATGATTTTTGGATTTGAATTATGGTTAAAGGTTGTGTGGTGGTGGCAGAGTGTTTGGAGATAGTGGGACGTATGGTGGTTAGATGTGTTTGGTAGTAGTGGGTTGTATAGTGAAGGCTCTGTGTGTGGTGGTGGAAATGTATTGTTATGGTGGTGGGCTGTGAGTATGGTGTTAAGGTGTGTGGTAGTATAGTGTGTGTCGTGATTGTCTTTGGTAGTGGAATTGGGGCGTGTGATGGTTAGTGGTGTGTGTGTGGTGGAAGTCTTGCGTACATTGTGTTGGGGTGTGTGTGTTGTTCGGGTGTTTGTGGTAATATTAGAATGTGTTTAGTTGTAGTGGTGTGTGTGTAATGTTAGGTATATGATGGTCGGGGATCTTATAGTCGAGTGTATGGTGGTAGTATAGTAGTGGTGGTGTGCACATTTTGTTTCGTTCTCAAGCCATCGGGAGTGTCATTGTGGATTTGCAGGAAGATCAAACTGTGGACAGATCGGTTATGAAGGAATCATTCTACCATGAATGGAATCATTCCTTACGCGAGCTGCTTTCTTGAAATTGCTTGCTCACAGCTGGTTAACGAAACAAATGGGAATAATTGTTTCCCAATGTCTACCTCGCCAAACGCACAAGCCTGACAGTCCTGAGAATTCGTTTGGGAGTCAGAACTAAATAATCACATGCAACAAACAGCTCGGCTAATGTTGTGAAAAGTTGGCTGCATATTATTTTTGCTTTGGGGTTTGCGATAAAGGTGCTGAATAATTAATAAATTGCCGTTTATAATTCATCGCGTGGGGGAGACCGGGAGCACGCTGCCCATTATTAAGCCGCTTTCCCCGAACGAATGAAACGAGCGGCGCTGCAAACCCCGCAGTCGTTAAGCGCTCAAGAGCGACACGCGCGCGCTCTTTGAAGAAGAAGAAGACGACGCGCATCAGGCACGCCGGCGGTCACCGCGTGGACGAGCGCAGACGCGTGGAACCACTTGCACGCCGTCACCTCCACTGTTCACGTCCGCCCGTTACAGTACCGTGGTTGCCCGACCCCCTTGTGAACGCGCTCGGCGTAAAGGCCAGCAGGATGTGGTGGCCTCCTCGGAGTAGCCTTTGTCTGGGTCTCCTTTGTTAGAGCCACTCGGCGGAGCCGGCCCGTGCCAAGTGCTAAAAGTCACCGGGGCAGGCCTGGAACTCATTAGCGCTGCACACAGAGCCGCCTGTTTTGCTCGTGACGCCCCCTTCCACCACCCCCCACCTTGTCAGGACAGCGGGGGGAAGTATGGCTCGCTCGGTGGCAATGCACTCTCCGCTTGAGTCACCGAGGCCTCTGTTAAAGCCGCCCGTCAAAACCGCCAGTCAATCTCCACTTGGTGGGAGGTTGCTGCTTCTCTGCTGCTGCTCTCGCAGTTTTAAAGTCCCCCCCTCCCCTGGCCGTCTGTATGACTAATTCTATCCATCCTCTCACATCCAGACTAAAGACCTTCCTCTTCTCCTCCGCCTATGACCAACCGTTTCTATCAGTCCATTGTCTTGATCAGCACAGAGATCATCTTGTCCAGCTCCCTGCCCTCCCTAACTTATCCACTTAACGGAAAGAAAAAAATCCCCGAGCTTTTTGCACGATCTGATAATGCGCTCGTCTTGCGTTCTGTGCAGTGTCTTGAGATGCGGTCACGTGCAGACGCTTGTTAATTCAGATCGTAAAGCAGGGCCATCGTGCTGTGTGTGCGTGTACATGTCGCCTTGTGTCTCCCAGCCAGGCCACACTGGAGCTCTCTCTCTCTCCCGCTCTCTTCCCGCGGAGCTTCCTCCTTGTCTTGTGGAACTCCCCTACTCCACACCTCTCTTCTTGTGGAACTCTCTCATTTTCCCTCTCCCCATGGAGCTTCTCTCCTTGTGGCAGGCACTTGGCATGTATTGTTTCAGTCGAGCCTGCTCCCTCAGCGCTGCGTAGTGTTTCCCCTCGCTGCCAGCATTGTTAGGCCGGGTGCACGTGGGCGGGTGGGATGTTTGGCTAGTTTGGTTTCCCTTGAGCCCTTGATAAATGTTGGCTATATTTGTCATCAATAAAATGAGGATTTTGGGGTGGGGAAGGTTTCTACCAAAAAAAAAATCCAAACAGATGTTTTTGTTGTCATGCCTTTGGTATTCTGAGTGGTTTGGCTGAGTTGTGTTTTTCAAATTTATTCCAACAAACGAGAGCTTTAACCGTTTAACTGTCCCGGGAATCTTGCTTGGAAAACAGGCCGCATCCCACAGAGTCAATTCAAATCTACAATACATGTAGTACTCTTGCCAATATAAGACTACATTATTGTTCGTGTGAATGAGACGCTAGTGTTACGTTTAGCTCAATCGACTTAACAGAACTGCACTGTGTGGAGAAAATGACAGAGAAAATCAGAAGCAATACAAATGAGATGGATAAATGAGTTTAAAAAATGGATTGTTGAATCAGGTTTTAATAATTCATGTAATCACTGGTTTAGAGGGAAAGGGAGTGGTTGATGAATCATGACATGCCTCTTCAGAATTAGACCAAGAAATAATGAATTCTTTCATTTTCAAATCGTGGCCCAGAATCATGGCAATTCAATCGCTGCGGCGGGAAGGATGCATCACCATAGGATTCTCTTTCACATAAACTAATCACATGAGCTGCCAAGTGGGAGCCAGCCCCCTGCGGTTAGAACAGGGCTCGGTCTCAAGCGAGAGTCAGGGGGCTACCCCTGCCAGTTCGCGCCCCACGGCACTAGCAGTGGCGACGCACTTGCGCCCCGCCACACCGCAGGTCCTTTAGTACGCTGGCACTACCCGGGCTGCAAGGTGCACCATACGCGCGTTACTCGCCATGCGATGGTGAAGTGGCGAGCGGGCACCGGAAATGCGGGCAGTTTCCACGCTGGACCACAAACAGATTGTGGTTGAGCATGATGACCGTGGCGTCGTGTCAGGCACATACCGATAAAGAGCAAGAGAGCGATACTCTTTGGTTGTTTCTACAGCTAAAAATGTTCTTGCTGTAGTTTTCACAACTGATGATGATTGCTCGTGTTGCAATCGAAACTACATTATTTAATTTATTTTATATTTTATACCTACGTGACTTTACCGAAAGAACCAAAGAGTATGGATCCCTGCAGTCACGAAAACTTCAAATCTAGAAAAAAGCGAGAGAGCTCTACGGTCGCGAAATAAAGAGGCCCGCGGCACTTGAACTTTGAAGGAACTGGAGGTGGTGCAGCGTGCTGTGGGGGTACGTTGGGCCATGTGGTTTCCAAAGATCCCGCCCACCCTCCCCACTCCCTACTGCATCTGCACTATGTCGAGTTTGCTGATGGAAATAGTGGGCCTCTCTACTTTTGCCTAATTATGGCCATTTTGGTTTTATTATTCAAGGGCCTGTGGCAGAGAGGAGAAGCAGCTACTGCATCTTGGCATGATTATTCCCATTATCATCCTATGCCTGGTACATCCAGCCACGAGAGATATGAGCCTAAGAGCGTGCACGTGGTTGCATGCACGCGTGGGTGTGTTTTGTGTGACGCACACTTGGCTTTGAAATTCTACGTTGATTTGAGTACAAAGTCTTAAGCGCATTGGTACCATTCCTGGATCAATGCAGTATTATACAGTTTGTGTGTAATAAAACGTGGAATTTCCACCGCGTGCAAAGACTGTACAAATGAGGAAGACTTTCACGTCAGTGGGAGCTTGGATGAGAGGTGGGATTTGTATTTGGGCTGGAAACATTGTACGCGGTTGGGTGTAGGGGCCACACTTAGGAGCTGGGATATTGACACCAGCGTATTTTGTCTAATGACTCTTAAAAGGACACCTTTCCCTAACACTCGTGTCCCTGCTCAGGGTGCCCTCGCCCTTGGTCATACGCAAACAGCGCGTGCCACGAGCAACGCGACGCGGTGTTGTGTTTATCCCTCATCCTTTATCGCCCACCGCAGCGTACGCGGTCGTGTGAAGGGCGCGCGTGTGCACGCTTTGCGTTCGCAGTGTCAGACCCCGGCTGGGCGTCCATCAACCGCGGCGTGCTGGTGTGCGACGAGTGCTGCAGTGTGCACCGCAGCCTGGGCCGCCACATCTCCCTCGTCAAGCACCTGCGCCACAGCCAGTGGCCCACCTCGCTCATACAGGTGAGTGCGAGCGTGCGTGCGGTGTACGGGTGAGCATGTGGGCGAATGCATGCGAGAGTGCGGGCGAGTATACAGGTGTGCACCGCAGCCAGTGGCCCGCCTCCCTCATCGAGTGGGTGAGCATGCGGGGGTGCATGCCATAGCCAATGCGGCTTAATATGGGTGAGTGCGTGGGTGAGCGTGGAGGCGAGTGATAGGAAACCGTCCTCTCCGTGCCACCCCAACTGGGTTTGTTGTCGACTGTTCAGCAACAATAACAATTTGGATTTCTTTCGCGTCCAATTGCAGCTGCATTCCAAGACACTGCACAGCAACAGTGGAAAATACATATCACACAGTAAAGAAACATTCCTGTGCACGGACTATATAACATTGGTCCAGCGTTTGCCTTTGGAAGTATTTAATTAGCAGTATGCAAGTCGACGGGTAGCTTTAGGGCAAACTGTCAATTTTTTTGCTCTGGTTTGTCTTTCCAAGTTTTGGGCAACCCGTTGATCAATGTGGCTGGGTTTTTCTCAAAAGGGGCTCATTCCAAAGCAGCAACACTATGCCACAGCCCTCTTCATATTGGATCACCTTTCTGAGCGTGATCATACTCCTCCCGTTATGGACGGAAAGTGTTGTAAAGAGTTAACAAAAAAATCTCCGTTGATGGAGCCACGGCAGGCTCAACACGTCGGGGTCAGGAGTTTCTGTTTTGAGCGTTTTTTGTGATTAATTTGAATACATTCTTACGCTCACGGCAGATGCACTTCATGGCGAGTGTGAGGCAATCGGTTAGGATTTATGCCATTTGTTGGCTGATGTTCCGTTGAGGTTTTAGAGGCAATATAAACGAGACGGTAAAATCAAGACAAGGAACTGACTCTTGCGTGCAATCACGAGCATTCATAGAATCGCTGGGGGGTGACATTGTCTGCGTGCCTCTCGCTCCCTCATCACTGCAACAACGGGGCACACAGCAACAATAACATGAACAATAATAATCCAGTGCAATGTGAATTTGTACAGTGTATAAACACGTCTGCATCACATGACGCTGTACAGAAACTGCGGCGCATGTTCATTTATGGGAGAACAAGGAGGATATAGCTTTACTGTATATAGCCTGTGGGCACACATTTGTAATGGGTTCAACTGAGGCGCACACTTAAACGTGGAGGCAACACTATTTATTTACCAACGCAACAGACAACTTGGACAACTATATCAGGTGGTGACCACCGTTCCTCAGTTAACTTGAAGGGATAACTACATAAGGGGACCAGGACAGGTTAACAAGCTGCCTGGTCCACAAGCGGAGATCGGAGACTTGAGGACCATCGATGGCTTATAAGTTATGACGGCTGCGGCGTGGCCGGCTCCGCCCTCGGCCACGCCCCCTTCGCGATCCTTCGGGAAGGTCCAGGTCCCTTACCACGTGACCCCCGCGCTCCCATATGGGGTCCCCTGGCCCCCCTTCGTCCGGTCACGTGCCCTATCGGGTTCACCGAGGGTGTTACGGCCTGACGCGACCTCGGTGACACCCGGGCGCACCCCACCTACAGTACCCGTCATCACCTGGTACCGTCTCAACACAGTAGTGACATCATTTATGTCACTACACATTGATAACGAGGATGAGGCTCAGCTTCAGCTTGGAGGCCCCAGAAGGGAGTTAGTGGGCCGTGAGCACCTCTCTATCCCTTGGGTCGCTCGTGTTTCACTGCCCGTGACTGAGACGCACTCAGAGGCGCGTAGAGGCCTGGCCTGGAGACACACGCTGCTCACACTGCCTCTCAAGTCAGACCTCACCACACACGAGTGGCTGATTTCTGCTCGTACGAGGACATTTTCCACATGGTAGAAATCTACAGAAGGAGGTTTTCTCTGTTCACCGATCTCGCATGAACTTTATGCAAATAATAATTTTAATTGTAAGGAAGAGCTGAAACGCAGCTATACCCAGATGACAATTGCCCTCCCACCAGAGGGGAGTAATTACAGTAACCGGTTTCCATGCATCTCAAGTGGAACCTACTGTATTCTAAGTATCAAGTGCATAGCCTCCCGTGAGCACGGTGCTTGTCTCCTTCCTTGCGCAAATAGACATTTGCAGATGCTGTATTTCCTCTTACAGCATGGGTTTCGTTGGTTTTGTGGTCACCGGCAGGTTTTATGGTGGCATTTTAAGACGGAGCATGCGTTTCGTTTCATGCCTAAACCTCATTAAAGTTCATGCGAAAAGCCCAATTGGTGTGGTAATCTCCATGCAACCTCTGGCCTATTTTCATTCTGCGATTTGGTGCAGTTTTGCGTGGTTTTTTTCTCTCCTGCGTGCAGACACGAGTGAGCGCGATGCTCCGTGCATGGTTTTATTTAATTTAATGTTTTTTTGTCAGCCGAAACAAACCCAACTGGGAATGCTACTGTCTGCTGAGACATCTCTCCCCCCCCTCCTCTCATGGTCTCATTCTTTCACAATGGCGTAACACTCGCCCACACAGGGCCCCTTCCCTTAACCCTCACATCCCGCGATGCCTCGCCACAAGCCGTGCAGTTGCATTGGTGCGCAGGTGCAGGCCATTGTTGACTTCACGATCCATCTTGTGTCTGTCTCTCCGGTGTTGTGATAATGGAATTATAATAACAGTAATGGCAATATCAGTAATTTACCCTAGAATGCCACTCAACAGCGATCTTCCTATGGGGAGACGTGTCACTGCCGTGTGAACGTGGAGTTTCCACCAATGCTCAACAACACTGCCGCTCGCTTGTAAAGGGAGACACATTGACATGATGGCACCAAGGATGTCAAAGACAATAATTGTGGTCATCGGAGCATTAAACAATAACAATGTACTTCACCCGGTAAAATCCGTTGTGAGATCCTGTATTGGGATGCTTGGCCAATTCCATGAATCGGAGTTTGGCTTCATATGGGAGGAAACCGGAGTGCTCTGAGAAAACCCACCATGCATACAGTGGAGTAGGGGAGACACACTCAGCTCTATCATCTGCTGGCCACACCTCTTAGCCCCATGCCGACAATATCTGGCAATCTCTGGTGGTCACCAATCCATGTAGACACTCTGCTCTAGCCAGCGTAGCTTCGACGATCTAACAGGATCCGGTGCATCCCTTGGTGATTTTCTTGCCTTTGTTGAAAGGGGCCGGTTACGCGTCGCTTGGCGCCTGCGTGGCTAAAGCTGTCTCGTGACCGGCGGTTCGGCCCGCGGTGACGGTTGCCGCCTTGTGCGCCGCGATGACTTGCAGATGGTGCAGACGCTGGTGAGCAATGGAGCCAACTCGATCTGGGAGCACTCGCTGCTCGACCCAGCGCAGATCCAGAGCGGCAAGCGCAAGGCCAACCCACACGACAAAGTGCAGTGAGTCGCTCACGCGGGGCCGCCCTGCCGCCCCGGAGGTCGCCACCGTCGGTCGGCCTTGTGAAGTTGACCGAGGTTTGGTGGAGGCTACACGCGTGCCTGACTTGATTTATAAGCTTTTAAGTGAGGCTGGGTGACGGAGGAGTGTCTTGTTTGTGTTTGCAGTTCGAGTGGCGACACACGGATTTCACGAACAGATATTACTCCGTGTTTTCATTCCTTCTTGCCGCTTATCGGCCGTGATCCATTTGATTAAACTTCTTTTTGCGCATGCAACCACTTGGCCTTCGCGACGAAAAAAAAACATTCCCCGTTGTTTTTTTTGGCTGCTTCTGTGGTGACATCATTTCACGGAGCATTGTTTCACGTGGGATGTAATGTTTAAAAAAAGTAGTGGGCATTTTAAAAGCTGTTAGTACTTGCACTAATCAATCTTCGTAGATCACGTACTGTACACGGTGGCGCTGTGATAAGCCTGGAAAATGTGAAGGAAGTTGGCAGGCTGACAGCTTTGAAGTGACATGACCTCGCGCATATTAGACGTGGAAAGATCCGCTAGCTAATTTATTAAAATATTATTTTCATACTCCCAATTCTTTATCAAATCATGCCTGTGTAAATCTACTTTCATGATTCATTCAAAGTGCACATTCACGTTCCTTGAGTCTAACGGAGAAAACAAAACGACAAACATAAGAGAGAACACGAGACAGTAAAAATGCTACGTTTAAAACCGACGCAAAAAGGAGTTAATTCTGAAATGAAATCATGACCCTGCATCGTAACAATTAATTGAATCTCCACGTAGTGATGAACCACAATGAACTATGATAATTCAACGAAGGCAGTGAAGCAGTCCACCAAATATCAACCGAAGCCATTTCCCGGCAAAGAAATCTGGATGTAGACTGAGAAGTCTGTGTTCGTCCAGCTGCACGTAAGAGATTGAATCGCGAAGGGGATGTGAATCGTTACTTGCCCAGAAGACAATGGAGCAGCAGTCACGTGCACGTCGCGTGGAGTTTCCGTGCACATGGCGTCGTATCGCGGGGTTCGTGTCCGCGAGCAGCTTTCACCTTGGCGGGGTGACCGCGCAGGTTCACGTCCGAGTTCGCGCTTTGATTTGTCCTCTGTGTGTGTCGTCATCGTCGTCGTCAACAGCCCGACCAAGGCGGAGTTCATCAAGGCCAAGTATCAGATGCTGTCGTTCGTGCACCGCATGCCATGTCGCGAGGACGATAACATCATGGCCACCGACCTGAGCAGGGTGAGGCTTCCCTGTCCCGTCGGTGCAGGGAGCGAGCGCGTGTCAAGGTGGACGATGTAAACGATGCAGAGGAGGTGACCAGTGCGCTACCCCCCCCTGGGTGGCTCGTGTCGGAGCTGACAGGGCTGCCACCGCTGAGCATCCTCGGTTGGAATCTGGGTTTTTGGCTGCCCAGCCACGATTAAAATAAGTTCTCAAGCCCGGGTTGTTCACGGTCTCAATTCGGCCCCCGATGACTGCGCTCAAGAAATCGGTTTCATTTTGTATTTTTTATATTATTTTTAGCGTATCCACGCATTGTGTAAAGTAACAAAAAACATCCGTTTGGTTGGCATGCGATGAACACTTCTTGCAGGGCATATGAAAGTTTCCCTCTGTGGCTAGAGACCTATTGAGGTCACTTGATAATTCTATGACATTTTGGGACCGTTCTCGAACGCATAATGACGATGCAGTGCTCGTTGCGAGAGTTCCAAATCGGAATGTTTTTGTCTCGTGACAACACGACGCAGTAGCAATTTGGAAAAACAAATTCTTTCCACAAAAGGGAAATTGCGATTTAAGTTGTCTGTCAATGGTGCTCGTTCGTCTTGCCTAAGGCCTGGTTCACACGCCGTGAGTTCTAGAGACGCCCAGAGAGGCGCGGAGCATTTCACTCCAGCTGTCACAAACACACCCGGAGCCTCGTAGAATAATCGGCACGACACCTGGCAGATTACATAATCGGAATCTTTATTTCGACTGGAGGAATCAGATGAGCTATGAAGCTCTTTTTCACAGGTGTCCTGTAGTTTTCACAGAACGACGGCATGTCTGCACGCGCCGTTCGGCAGGCACCGCGGGCCGCGAGTTTCCGCAGCGGCTCCGTTGGTCTCGAAGTTACCGTCCGGGGAGCGTGTCCCTCTGGCGTTCATTCCGCTGGTTTCCTTCTCCGCAGCAACTGCACTCGAGTGTGAGAACGGGGAACTTGGAGACGTCGCTGAGGCTGCTCTCCCTGGGGGCCCAGGCCAACTACTTCAACCCCGTGAGTCGTTCGCGCTCCCCGCCCTGTGCCACGACGGGATGTGGGGGGTGGAGGATGGGCAGTGGGGGGAGTTTTGTTGTTTTGGTGGGAGAGTTTTTTTTTTTCCTCTGGCTGTAAAGCAGCAGAGTTCGTGCACAGTTGCACGACCGGTCTCTGCAGGCATGGCCGTGCGTGTATGGACGCGTTCCCTTTAGGTTGCCGTGCTTGGCTCAAAAGGAGTTGGAGCGGCAGAGTAATAATGAGCCAGGCAAGCCTGGCTGAGTTAAGACATGGGCTGCTATAGGTGAACTGTAATAACTGAACGTGTATGTGTGTATGTGAGCCGGTGTGTGTGTGTGTGTGCGTAATCTGTTGGCATGGAATAATTGATTTAAATGGGTTCTTGCATTTGCAATACGTGCGTTGAGTTGTTTGCTTGAGAACCGATTGTTTGCAATTTGTACAACATATCCGAATATTACATTTAAGCTAGAAGCATCCATGAATTGTTGTTGCTTGCTAGTGTGTGCATGTGAGAGTGAGCATGTGTGCCAGAATGTATGTGATTGGATGATTTGTGCATATTCGTTCAAGCATGTGTGTGTACTTGTGTTTGCGCTTGTGTCTGTGCGTTTGTGTAAGTTGGTGTTTTCGTCTGTGCGTGTGTGTCTGTGTGCGTTAACGCACTACGGTACAAACCCGGCGACCTGAGTTCAATTCCCGCTCACAGCTAACACCAGTGACGATTATCTGAACTAGACATGGGCCTCCCCTCGGTCGACTCAACCTCAAATGAGTACCTGGCGTGTAAACACTACCACTGTGGAGACAAAGGCGGCTGGGCGTGGTGCTGGCCACCCACCCCCTCGTGTGCCGTGCCAGCCTTCAATGGTGCTCGCTAACAGCACTTGCTCCAACAGTCTTTTCAGGTTATATGGGGGATCTTTGTCTTTGTGTGCTAGTGTGTGTGTGTGTGTGTGCGCCACTCACACTGTGCGTGTGTAAACGCAGGACAAGGGGAACACCCCGCTGCATGTGGCAGCCAAGGCCGGGCAGACCCTGCAGGCCGAGCTGCTCGTGGTGTACGGCGCCGACCCGGGCGCCGTCGACGCTCTGGGCCAGACGCCCGTGGAGTGCGCGCGGTGAGATCATCCTAACCGCGCTTGCCGGCTCCGCGCACCAGCACGGGGGTTCGCGTAACCGCTGGTGCCTCATTTAAACAAATTCTGGGATCCAGGCTGCGCTGGCCCAGGAATAGCCCAGTTCAATCCTAGGATTCGAACACACCGGGGTCTGTGACTCCCCATGTTACAAGGCCATGAAGATCGGCCTCTCCTGCTCCGTTCCCTTCCACAACCCTATGCAGCTGAGGATGGGGGACATGAAAGTGTAGGTTAACCATAGCAAATGGGTGAGTTTGGACTAATGAATACGTTACATTGTCATTTGTATCTGTGTGTTGATAACACAAGCATGGCCGAGATACTAAGCTTGGTGAGTGACGTCAGGACGCACGCGTCTCACCCCTGCCTTGACCCCGAGACGTCGCGTAGCATAAGCAATGACACGTATTGGCAGGCGTGTGACGATCCCTCGGTACACTGATTAAAATCTACCCCTACGCTCACCGTACATCGAATTGCGCGCCAGAACCCATGATTTATTCAGATGATATGCCGATGTGACGTTTGTGCCAAGGGCAGGAACAACGCTGTACAAATGAGGCGGGAAACGACGAGAAACAACACGAGCTGGACGGCATAAACGAGACTAAAAGAAAGATGCTTGTTCTGTCGAATCTACTGTCACACTTGGTCATCAAATGCCGAGTGTTGATGTCATCGTAAATTTATGCAGTGGCGTTGGGTAACGAGCTTGGGCGGTTGTGACCTCACTGCACCGGCAGTCGTTTTGGAATTCAAATCGTAAAACGGCTCGAGCAAGAAAAATTATTTTGTTGACGTAAGAATGCGTGGAACGTACACCACCGCCGTGGCGAGCACCGGAGGTCACCCCTCGGGGCAGCGATGACCTCGTACCCAGTGGTGCAGCGTGTTCCGCATGGGCCCCGGTGCAAGGAGTGAATCTGTGTCCCTATCCAGATTTTCACCGTCTCCGTCATAGACCCGGCACCTGGGCTCCTCGGAACCGTGGACCCCGATTCATTTGCACCGCTTGCACACTCTCAAGCCACGCCGCTGCTCACAACAAAACACGACGTGGCACATGTCTCCCCTGGAAGATTTTCTCGCGGCCCTAATTTGACTAAATCGGCGGCGACTTTGCGTGACGTCATGGACTTGGTGCCTGCAGCGCGTGGGTCAGAAATGGTCGGCTGCTCCTGAAAGTGTTCATTGTCGCCTGCTGAGAAGGGACAATTAGCGCAGCGCCACATGAGAAACAAATAATTTGTGCATCATCATCATCATCTCCGGCTCTCAAGATTACTTTAGCACTTAGAGCGGTAATGAGAACGGAAGTAAATCTGGGAGACGAAATAAGGGCACCGCTGTCAGTCCCCGATTAATTCCGGGTGCTCGTTAGCAAGGACGATGCTTGCTGCGGGCTCCAGCTGGGAGGCGCGATTCAGCACGCTCATCGCTTAAGACGCTTCCCGGCCGCAGATGTGAATACAATTATAGAAGCGTTTTGTTTGAATGGGCGGTCACCTGCTTGTAAATACAGGCCTTCACTCGACCCCTTGTGGCCATGTGACTTGCTTATGAAAAGCCAAACCAAGCGCTCTGCACACGTAGTATGTTACGGGGTGGTC
This sequence comes from Lampetra fluviatilis, assembly GCF_964198595.1. NCBI lineage: Eukaryota > Metazoa > Chordata > Hyperoartia > Petromyzontiformes > Petromyzontidae > Lampetra > Lampetra fluviatilis. Next base: position 3,381,044 of record NC_136311.1, read on the forward strand.
TGTCTTGTGTCACGGTGGAATAAGCAGGAGTGGAAAAGTTGGGACGTTAGTCTCAATGTTATAAATGAAGTTTCCCATTGCCAGGGATGGGCAGCCTTCTCATTAAACCTGTGATCATGTTACGCATGCGCGTGTCCGTGTGCGCATTTATGACGTGCGCACACGTTTGTACATACCTTTGTGAGTTAGATACCCGCTTATAGCCAACATGAGTTACGAATATTTCAGCTGGTCATCGGCCTCCTCTAGGACGACTCTGCCTTAAAATGAATCGGCATCAGCATTGGGGAGACAAAGGCAGTCAGGTGTGGTGCTGGCCATCCACCTCCTTGTATGCCATGGCTATATTGAAAATCCTTTTCTTTGTACCTATGTGTGCGTGCCTACAAGTGCACATGATTGCTAGCGTACGTGGCGCATGCGCGCATTCTGTTTTCCATGTGTGTGGCGTGCATGCATGCGTGCATGTGTGTGCATGTGTGTGCGTGCGCGCGCGCGGTGCGTGTACGCATGTATACATGCACGCACATGTGTGCTTACACACGCGTGCGTGCGTGGGTCTGTGTGTGCGGTGCAGCCAAGCGGGACACACGGATCTCGCCGACCGCCTCGTAGAGTGCCAGTACGAGCTCACCGACCGCCTCACCTTCTACTTGTGCGGCCGTAAGCCAGGTAAGGGAGGCACGCCGAGACCTTGCGACCTTACCCCCTTCGCCCTCCGCGGGCGTCTGATTAACCACTCGTGCCATTATCTCGACGCAGAGTGGAACGTTCCGACTGAATTCCCCCACACCTGCGCCGTCACGGGACACCTTGCGTAATGATGCGGGTGCTGGGATGCTTTTACTCGGAATGTTCCATTTTGCACTTGTGGGGGAGGGAGGGTTGTCACGGACTAGTCCACGAAGAGCGGGTGGAGAGACAAGAGAGCGAGCGAGATGTCTGTCTGTTCACGTGTTGAGACCCAGCTTTCTGAGTCAACGTTGCGTTTCCCCCTTCCTCCAGATCACAAGAGCGGCCAGCACTTTGTGATTCCGCAGATGGCAGACAGGTGAGAGCCTGATGGCCTTCGCCACACAACTTCCTTGTGCACATTCTACCCAGGAAGTGAGATCAAAGTGTCACACCAGGGTGGTATTAATCCATCCGCACATTCGCCGCCACGTGATGCGCGTATGCACCGCCTTCGCCCACTAATATCTCCTCTGTGAGATTGGCCCATTAAAGTACATGTGTCGTCCGTCTTAATAATTAACCAGGCTTTGCTTAGACGTTTCTAAACTTATTAAAAACGGAAGGTGTGGTCGTGCTGTGTCGGGCCCATTGATATTTTATTCTCACAGGGTGGGGCGCAATTGAGTTGTGTGATCTTTGGTAGCCTGCATAAACACACGCAGTGCATGCGTCCCCGATTGATGGGATGTGGTGAAATGTGGACGTCCGGGTGTTAATGGTCACTCAGATGTTGTTGCGTTTGCTTTTCACGCTGCCCTTCCCCGCTCGGAGTCAGACAGAAGTAAGTACGCTTCAACTCGCTGTGCGTCTGAGATTCATGACAATACTCTTCAGGCCCCGTGAGTGAATCTGTGGCTGGCTGAGTCGTGCGAGCCGCGATGTCAGCTTTGTTTCTGCACATTTGTCTTGCAGCAGCCTGGACCTCTCTGAATTTGCAAAGGCAGCCAAGAAGAAACTGGAAGCAGTGAGTTCCATTTCCCGTTTCACCCGGCGTCACGGGCTGGAGCCTAATCCCACACTTCCCGGCCACCCTCTGTGGTGGCCTTTGTGGGTGGGGAGCAGCAGTGTAGCGGTTGGTACACTGCGCCATGAACCTGGTAACCTGACTTTGATTACCTGCTCTCAACGACCCATAACAGTAACGAATATTTTAACCGGTCCTGTGCCTCGCCTGGGTCGACTCATTCTTAAATGAGCACCTGGTGCGGTGTGTAAACGTCAGCACTGGGGAGGTAAAGGCATGGTTTTGGAGCGCACCCACACCCCTTGTGTGCTGTGCCAACCTTAATAGGCGCTCGCTTGTTCGAACAATCCTCGTGGCTACACGAGGGATCTTGGTCTTTGTGTGCATGTGTGCCGAGCGGAGCTGTATGAATGCAATGTTGTTGCTGCACATGTGGGTGGTGTTAATCCCGCCTCTGCCTTCTAATCTGCAGTGAATGCAGGCACGGGTTGTGTTTGCATTGCGTCGACAGCTGCACGCACGTTTTGCTTGGGCGCCTGATCTCACGCATTCCCCTTCCTCCTTCTTCCTCCTCCCTCCTCTTCTTCCCCCTCCAACAGCTGAGCAACCACCTCTTTGAGGAGCTTGCAATGGACGTGTACGATGAGGTGGACAGGCGCGAAACCGATGCAGGTGAGATGCGCCCCCCTCCCCCCCCCCCCCCTGCTTGTGCAGTAGGACTTTTGCTTGAGATGGTTCCTGACGTACGGTCGGTCACTTCGCGAAATGCGGGCGAGTGAGTGCGCGGGGCGTCGAACGGCTTCGTGCACACTTGGGTGAGTTCGTGATGGGTTTTTTTCCCCTCCCCGTGCTCCTCACCCAGTGTGGCTGACCACACAGAACCACAGCAAGCTGGTGACGGACCGCACCGCCGTGCCCTTCCTGCCCGTCAACCCCGAGTACTCGTCCACACGCAACCAGGTGCGGCCGCTCCCTCTCCACCCGGCTGCGTTAATTTGCGATCGCGTTGGTTAACTTGTCGACGTGGCGAGAGGAGGAAGATTACTGTTTCTGCTCGGCTGTAATGCTTAAGTAGAGCGACAACGCTTAAGGCTAAGTTGTAAATATTGCAGCCCTGGGTTATTTTGTTGTCCTTCCCCCGCACCTCCGATTAGCACGGTTAGTTACATACGATGCAAAAGAAGTTGTACATACAGACAAAATAGAGTAATTTTGAATGGGTGGTGGTTGTGAATTTTTGTTATAAGGCACAGTTAACCCTTGCCATGGGTGCGAGCGTTGTGCGCTCGGCATGTATGTTGAACTTCTTTCGCACCTTCTTGGTTCTCTCGGTAAAGTCACGTAGAATGGAAATAATAAAATAATAAAAATAAAACATAATAAAATAATTCTCACGACGTTTCGGCCACAACGCAAGCAGCCGTCCTCAGGTGGAGAACAGGTCTGTAAAGGAGACAGAGTCTGAATGGAATTTAAATCGAAATTCTTTCGCACCATTACATAGTCAACCGTGCAAATCGGAGGTGCGAGGGATGGTGCCAGGAGTGCTTAGATATTTCAGGGTCGATTGGCCGTGCCCAATGCCGTGAAACTGCTGGTGTCTTGACCCCACCGGTGTCTGCGGTGCAGGGCCGACAGAAGCTGGCTCGCTTCAACGCTCGCGAGTTCGCCACGCTCATCATCGACATCCTGAGCGATGCCAAGCGGCGGCAGCAGGGCACAGCGCCGGGGGGTGAGGGCGCCGCGTGAGGCACGCGTGGGCATGAGAGCCCGAGTGGACACGACACGGGACACGAACGCACGCACGTGCGCTCGGAGAAACACAAATGCCCACGTGGCCTTGCAGCGTGGCGAGTGTGAAGCAAATGCGCAGGGATGTGCGGTGCGTTTAAAGTAATAAACGGTAATAATATTGATAATTTAGAGCCCTTAACCCAGAGCTGGGTGAAGGCCTTACCCATGTCACGTTGGTCATGGCGGTTGTTTGACCCAAATTTCGCCATTTTGGTCCATGCGGGATGCAACCATGATCAGATATCCTTGGACACTGATGTTAACCGTTGCCGGGAATCAGACTTTGGTGGCCACGTTCGTAGCGCAGTACCCTTACTTCTGCGTTCCCGTTTCACACCAAATAGCATAGAAGCGCCAGATAAAATGTAAAGATTTAACCCTTGCTTAAGTAACTCACGAGTCCAGCTGTGTAGATCTTCTCGTGCAGGGAGACGCGCGGTGTAGGAGTGGGGCGCTGTGTGCGTGTGGCCGCGTGTAATGTCTATAGACAGCATGGACGATGACGACGTTCACGATTATGACATCGTGCCGTCGGAGGATGAAGACGTGACCCCCGGGAACTCCGCCGTCAAATCCCGAGCCAAGGTACGTCCGTGCACTCCCTTCCCCACGTCGAGCCCAGCCCACAGAACCACAGAACCATGGCCACGCGGTTAGACGGAGGTGTCGTTCGTGACGTTACCGCGTGAAACGCATTGGCCCAGAGGTTATAGAAGTTCCCCGGAAATCCTGTCTCGAATGCTCATTTATCCCATTTATTTCCGGACTCATTTACCAAATTAGTGTCAGCTTGACGCTGAATGAGTAGGGTTATATTAGCGAGGTAATAATCACAGGGTTTGGTGAGCTCCTCATGGCAGTAACTTACTGTTGGCCCTCACTTGTGACCTCTTGAACCCAGAGCATGGACTCTGACCTCTCCGACGGGCCGATCACCTTGCAGGAGTACATGGAGGTCAAGTCGGCGCTTGCCAGCTCGGAGGCCAAAGTTCAGAGGTTACTCAAGGTGAACTCCGACCTTGGAGACGAGCTGCGGCGCCTGAGGCAGGAGGTGAGACGCGGGCGCCGACCTCCCATCGTCACGTGACACCGAGCGCCACGTACAGCCTGTGCGCACTCCTCTCCCACCACTGTGCGCAAGTGTGTACACGTGTGTGTGTGTGTACACGTGCGTGTGTGCACGTGGATTTGTGGTCATCTGTTGGCCTCTTGTTTTACTTTATCATGGCACTTTCTTTTTTTTTAAACAAAAACGAACGTAACATTTATGTGCGTGTGATTTAGTGGTGGTGTTTTCCTGTGCGTACGTTTGTGCATTCGTGTGCAGCGGTACTTTATTTATCTGCGTGTATGCATTTAGGGGTGGTGTTTGAGCTCTGCCGTTTGCTGCGCCAGCTTCCACGCCGTCTCACCGTGCGCCATTAGTGGCTGTGCTCGCCGCTGTTACCCGCCTCCCCCTTCCCCCCCCCCCACCCTCGTGTGCGCGGCATTCACCTTCGTGCGTCACAACAGGTCGACAAGCTGCACCGCGAGAACTCCACGCTGCGCGAGCAGCTGGGCAGCGGCAGCTCTCCCTACCCAGGCCCGCACGGCGGCGGCGGCGGTGGCAGCGGCGGTGGCGGCGGCGGCGGGGGAGGGGGTCCTTCCGCGTCGCGCAAGGAGCCCGTCTACCAGGTGCCCACCAACCGGCGTCCGTCCATGCGCGGGGTGGGCGGAGCGGGGCGCCCACAGTCCATGTGCGAGACGAGCTCGCTGCCGCGCTCGCACCAGCCGGGCGGCGACGGGGACGCACGCGCGCCTGACGTGTCCGCAAACGTGAGCCGCGCAGTTTTCCTTTTTTTACCCTTTGCTGCTTTTTTTTTTTCCTTCTTTCACTGCTTGCTGCCAGTAGATGGGTGAGGGGCCGGGCCCGGCGACCGCTCTCGGTGGTCGCGGCCCGCGCTGGCCGCACGCCCAAGTCACCATCGGCCGGGCCGAGCCCGTGCCGACGCGGCCTTCTGCACCGCCGCGCTGGGTGGTTCCCTCTGCTCGGCCACCGTAGATTCTTCGTCCGCGTCGCCCTCTCGCAGGGCTGCACGCGTGGCTTGGGGAAGCGTCTCGCTTTGTCTGCAAGGTTCACAAAGCAAGCGCGCAGCGATTGTGATCGTGACGAGTCGCAAAGCTGCAGTGCAAACCCCAGCCCAATTTGCATGTCTTCTAGCAATGGGAAATCTAAACCTTTGTTTTATTGTAATTATTCAAAGAACAAACTCCACGAATGCGTAGGCTCATAAATGTTAGGGCAGAAGAAGGGGGGAGCTCACCGCCTCTTTTATATCCGCACGCTGCTTTCGGCAGATTTTTCCACATCACTTTTAAGTCTCTTTTTGGTTTCTTTGTTGTGTTTTAGTGTGTTTATTTTCCATATCCAATCTGTGTTGTGTGTGTCTGTGTCTCATCTCTTCACTCCCCACCGCCACCGCCGCCGCTGCCGCCGCCCTGCGTGGCCGCGCAGATTCGTAGGAGTGCGTTTGTGACCGCCCCTGTTTTCTCTCCTTCACACCACCCCGCGCTCTTCCCGGCCCGCGACGCCATGCGCGGCCTGGTTAAGTACTCGCGTTCCGCGTGCCCGGCGCGCGTCCCCTTTCCGACGTGACGCGACCTCCTCTTCCTCCTCTTCCTCCTCCTCTTCAGCTCGCACCGCAGCCACCGCTCGCACGGCCCCGCGGCCTACGCCGGTCGCTTCTCGCGGGGAACTAACCTCATGGCGCCGCCGCAATCGCTTTGGCTGCACGGGGGAGGACCTGCTGTTAACTTGCGCCGTCGTCTTGTGACGGCGCGCGCTACGCGGTTGTCTGCTGGCTGTTCTACCGCGCGCCGTGTTGCGCCGTCCGGGCTGCGTCGGCGCGTAACGCGATAAGAGACGAAAAACAAAACGTCGCAAATCTCGGACGTTGCCGCTTCTTGCACTGCACTGCGGACTTGGTGGCATCGCGCACAGAAGACCGCGCTCGATAAAGCGTGCTTGTAAAGGGGCCGGCTTTCTTGCACACTAATTGTTTAATCACCGCCGCCTGGTGTTTGGAAGCTTGCCCTGCTTAATAACAGCTAACCTCGCGCAGCCGAACACAGGCGGTGTGCACTGACCGTCGTGTGTTCCCCCCTCACCTCTGTCTCCAGGCCTCTGGTCTGGACTCCTCACTAGACGGGGACTACAGCAGCTACAGGTGCGTCGTATTTCTGGCTGCAGCCTGGCGACGTGCTCCGCCAGCGGCCGTGTTCTGTGCTGCACGCGCCGTGTCCGTGTGCCCGTGTGTGTCATCCATGCGGCCAGCGCTTGTGTGAGCCGTGCGTTTTCGAAATGTCTGTGCGTTTGCCTCGTGTGCATTGTAAACATGCATTTTTTATGATAATCGTAAAAAAATTGCAACGTGCGCAGGTTCGCAAGCGGACAGAGGTTCACATGTGACGTGGCACTTGTGTGTGCGAGCTCAACGCATGTTTGTTATCCATACGATAAATGTGTTGTGTGATCCTCGGATCTTTGTTGCGCATGCGGCAAACGTGCGCGCGTGTGCATGCGCGCCGCGTCCCCAGGGAGGTGGGCCTCGGCGTTCGTTGCGTCGAGGGGGAGGAGAGCGAGGGCGACCCGAGCCACGCGCTGCCCAGCGGACAGGACGTCATCCGCAAGACGGAGCAGATCACCAAGAACATCCAGGAGCTGCTGCGCTCTGCTCAGGAGTGCAAGCACGAGAGGTAGCACAGACAGGCCCCCCACCCCCCCCCCCCTGTTGTTTGCCGCTCTCCCCTTCTCGCCAAGCCCCCCCCGCCGCTATTTACCGTCCGCACGGCGGTTCTCGCGAAACGGCTGCGGTCCCACCCCTCCGGAGCGCCTCGCACGGCGCAGGCCGCCCGCTCCCTACAGCGAGTTCTCGCCCCGCGGGGTGAGACGTGTTTGTACTCGTGGCCATCGGCTGGTGTGCTGCTCCAGACGGCACCGACACGTGGACACCGTGCACTATGATGCGACGATTTTCCCGAGTTTGCGTTGTGCGTACGTATGTACGTACGTATGTTGAACTTCTTTTGCACCATAACGTAGCCAAGCGCGCTAATCGCCGCTGTGTGTAACGCTCACCCCGCACGTCCGTGCGCTCCCTCCAGCTTTGTGCCGTGCTCCAGCAAGATCCACATCGCGGTGTCGGAGATGGCCGCTCTGTTCCCAAAGGTACGCTCGATTACAGAGGTCTACGGTAGTTGTGTTTTGTTAAGCGGGGTCTGTGTGTGTGTAGTGATTCTAATAACGCTGTGTGAGTGTGCTGTCCCTGGTAGTCCTGATTGGGTGTGCGTGCTGTCTCTAGTACAGGAACTCCCCGGGTTGCGGAAGACCCGATTTAGGGAAATCCGAAATGCTCCCATAAATCGTGTTAATCAAAATTCACTATTCGGAAATGTTTGCGTTAGTTACGTAAGTGTAAGTAGTGCAGCGCGTTGAGGTTGTGGGTGAATACCGCGAAGCTTCACTAAGATCAAGCTCAATGGAATTTTTTTTATAGTGTTACATAATTCTTTTCCTTTTGTAGCATTACGTAATTGTTTGTTTTCTACGCTTAGAACTATATTTTTCCCTTGTTTCTATTGCTAGTTTTCTTAATTTAAAGATTATTTCACGAGTTACTGTATTGTACTTTATTTAACACAATTTCACTTCTCAGCCACCAGCGATCAGGGAAGTCTCTAGGCCAAGCCGAATGCACGGTTCACGAACATTCGGAAGCGACTGCTTTCTGTTCACAATTTTAAAACGTTTTGTGGTATTCATAAGCAATTGGATACGGTGTATGTTCCGTTAGTTTAATTGTGGGAAGTGTTAGGGTAGATATTCGATGAAATGAAAGAATCGTAGGAAGTGCAGAGCCATATGCACAGCGATACGGTACAGGCAGCGATAGAAAACGGACGACGGCGTGATACGGTACGAGCAATCGGGTAGGGGAGGCACAACTGTTTCCGGCTGTGGGATTTTATCGATTTTTGTGAGAAAATTGTTCAGTATCCGACATTCAGAAAATTCGGGTTACGGATCGTTCTTGGGAACTTAACCCTTCCGTAACCCGGGGACTGCCTTTAGTTCTCTCTGAGTGTGCTATGCATGTGTGTGCGTGTCTGCCATCTATAGTAGTGGGGAGCGGTAGTAGTGCAGTGGTTTGTGCACTGCTACGAACCCGGCGACCCGAGTTTGATTCCTGCTCACGGCCATCGCCAGTAACGATTATCTGAACCAGTCCTAGGCCTCCCCTAGGCCGACTCGGCCTCAAATGAGTACCTGGTGCGGTGTGTAAACCTCACCACTGGGGAGATAAAGGTGGTCGAGCGTGGTGTTGGCCACCCACCCCTTCGTGTGCCGTGCCGGCCTTCATAGGTGCTCGCTAACAGCTCTTGCCCCAACAGTCTGTCGTGGCTACACAGGGGATCTTTGTCTGCAGCGGTGCTGCATGCATCGTTGCCGTCCATCGACCGCGCGTTTTCCCCATGGTCGCTTTGCAGAAGCCGCGCTCGGAGACGCTGCGCGCCTCGCTGCGCCTCATGACGGGCAGCGCGCTGCGGCTGCAGTCCGAGTGCATGAAGACGATCCCCGCGGACGCGGGCGACGCCGTCGACCTGCAGCTCATCACCCAGCAGGTCATCCAGTGCGCGTACGACATCGCCAAGGCGGCGCGCCAGCTCGTCACCTTCACCACCAACGCCGCCAACGCGTGAGCGGGGTTCGGGCGCCGGGGTGGGCGCGGTGCCGGCGAGCCCGAGTTTTACCGGTGCAGGGGTCCAGTCTCGCGCGTACACTCGCGCGCTCGCGGTCACACGACACGCGCACTCACAGACGCACGCACTCTTTACACGCATGTACGCACACACGCGTACGTATGTGTGTCCACTTGGCTTGTAATGTTTCACCGATTACAGCGAGTTCTAATGTTCACGAAGCACGTGTCGAATCGCACATTGTGACGGTTTATTATCTGCAACTCCTGTGAATGATACGCTGGCATATTTAGACTAATCGAGCTAACAACATTGTAGATCATATTCAGAAAAATTTTAAACGACGAATCGGTTCTTGAATCGATTCATGATCCAGCATCATGACAATTCATCTAAACCCTTTGGGGGGTGGGGGTGAATAGTCATACGCCTGACGTACACGCACGCACGGGTGTGTGCACTTGGGGAGGTGTCCACGCATTGTGCTAGCGGCCTACCCTGCAAGGCACGACTTGGTCAACGGAGAGCTGCAGTCACAAGCAGTGCTTTCGTTGACGCACGACGCTCCACCGAGCTTTGCGACGGAACGGCCAGAGCCACTGCCACTGGATCAGCACTCGTGAAGAACAAAGCCCAGCCTCAGCACAGCCTACCGCAGTCACCGCACGCACACACATGAACTGTTGTAAAATATTTTAATCATCGTGGTAAGCCATCTCGTACGGTGTGTGCGAGCGCGTGTGTGTGCGAGCGCAACTGTTACTTTGCTTGCGCAGTTGGCGACGTTTAACCGTGACGTTGTGACTTCACAGGGTTTTTTATTTAGCCTGCCAAACCAGAAGCCCTCTGTCTTGTCAATTATTTAAATCAGAAAGAAAAGACAAAAAAAAACATCTGCTTGCTCAATAACTAACTTCCTTATGCATAATCACCTGTGCTATAATTAGAAAACTGCTAAGTGCTCGTAATGACTTGAAACTTTTGCAAATCCCTGACCCCTGATTTAAGTATCATTATAGTGTCAATGCTTATGCGCACTGTCACATACAACATCGCGTTGGGTTTGTCACGCTCACCTGTGCCCACGTGTGCCCTGGGTCCACCTGTACCATGCTTACCTGGGCTCACCTGTGCCAATGACAGCGATTGTCCCGAGGCTACACTTGCACGGCGAGGCCCAGCCAGGAGTCATGGTGGCGATGGCGAAGTTCATTACAAACGCGCCGGTTTGTGTAAACCTCTAAAGTGGACGGTTGAACTCGAGAGGATTTCCACGCGTGAGCCCACGAAGCCCCACCCCCGTGCCCTTCTCCGTGCGATGTTCCCCTCCGCAGAACCGTGTCGCCCGAATTGTATAACACGAATTAGCAGACGCTTAACGAACGGTTTAATTTACAAAGTGCATTATGTTTTAGCGAAGCCTTACGGCGGGGCCACCCCTCATCCGGCCACACCTCATCCGGCCACATCTGTCCCACTCATTCCTGGTTTGATCGACCACCTGCCGCCGGCTGCTGCTTGCGGATTCGCTGGCTCGAGGCGGAGCCGATGGAATCTCCTGCTTCTACGCACATCTCTGTTGTAACGCGTGTCCATCCCTTGCCGCGTCCCCATGTGCCAAGTTCGTTTGGGAGCCAGGTGCGATCAATGCAGCTGTAAATGTGTGTCGCTCGGAATATCCCCAGCGTCGCGGCTTTGGCTCGGTGCCTGTCCAGCGTGTCGAGATGTGTGACGCGCACATGTTGGTGTGACGTAAGTGTGGAGACACACGAGACCATTGTGTGCGTGGTGTGGCGTGTGTGCCCCGTGCTGTGAGACCGGTGTGTGTGTGTTGTGAATCGCGTAGCGTGGCACTTGACCAGTGTATGTGCTGTGACACAAGACCAGTGGTGTCTTTGAGTGCGTGGCATCAGTGTGACGTGCGTGTGGATCGCCACGTGTGTAATGCCATTATCACGTGTGTGAAACGTGGCCATCGTGGGGTGTTACGTGATGTGTGTGCGGTGTGAGCCGGCGTGGATCGTGGTTGGTAGAAGGAGTCCACGAATCGTCAAATTCGGGCAGCAGTGTTAGTCTCATGGCTCGATGTGGCATGGGTGGGTTGCCTTGGGATCCTACTGACGGAGCCTTCGTATCGAAATTCCACTGCACAACCAAGCCGCGCCAGCATGCCGTGCCGAGCCAGGTGGGCACGCTTGAGGAGGTGCCAGGTTGTTTTTTTCCACTGCAGAACGAGAGCCGTGCCAGCACGCACGGTCGAGCCTACTGCGAATGCAACCTGATTAATACGATCATCCCTCTGTCTGCTTGTGGCCGTGACCGTGTCGGACGTCTGTGAGACACGAGAGTTCCTCGGTTTGGTTCCGGTTCGGCTTGGCAAATCGCCAGTGGAAAAAAATCACCCACATCGTGAGAGCCCCTCCACGCTGGCTCGGCTCGGATGTACAGCGACGAGGGCTGTCCTGGCTCGGATCCGATCACCGCCGGTCCCTGCGTGCATTGGGAGTGTTTCTCGGAATGGACTTCTTCAAGTGACTTAATATTGTATTTTAGAATGTTGTACTGTGCATTGTTACACGTGCGTTGTTCAGACATTTCCTTTGTGGTAAACCATGTAACCCTGTATTTTATACTGCGTTTTGAGTTTACAGCTGTTATGACGCAAACACGTTATATTTGGTGCCAATTTATTATTGTTACATCTTCAGCATGCGGTTACACAGAATAAAAGATGAATGGGAAAACAACATGGGAGTGGAGAGTCTGGAATCTGGAGGTCCGTGGTCCATGCCTCTTCACACGTTTTAGAATTTGCCCGTGAGCAGTGCCGGATTATCCTCGTAGCAAAAGTAGCTACATATGCTACAGGCCCCGCACTTTCAAGGGCCCCTCGCTAAATGCTTTCAAGCTATCAATTACGGTTCAGTGATTCTGCACTTGCTCTATTGCTATAGTACTATACTGCCTTCAACTTTTACGAACGACTGGGTATTTAAGGTTAGAAATTTGTCGTATTATCTGCCTGTATAGCAAATGAAAGAATACAATTACTTTACTGTGCAAGTAAAAAAAGTGTGTTTTAATATTTGTGTTTTTTTATTTAGGGCCCCTTTATAACAGATGCTACAGGCCCTCGCACTAGCTTCATCCGGCACTGCCCGTGAGGGTTTTTGAAGAAGACACAGCGAGGCCCTTGGGGGCTTAAATATGACTAAAGAGTATATTGTCTTGGTTCTTTCGGTAAAGTCACGTAGATCAGGGGCGGTTTCTTCATTTGGGCGATTGGGCGACGCACCACCAATGTCATTCAACCACAGTCACGCTAGCCGTCACTGTCAGCCTCTGGATATAGTCCAATCAGCGTCATGTCACGTTCTGTGGAGTACCGCCTCTTTTTGGGCGATTTCACTCCGGCTGAGAATCGCCCCGAGTGGTCCCAAAGACTTACATTCAAAGATGGTTTTTTTGGAACGGGGGCGCTGCAATGCATTCTCTATGGCTACCGGGAGGGCATGCACTAACGTGCTTACGTCATCATACGTGCCAACGTCATCATACGTAAGCACGTTTCATCCAACAATATAATTTATCGCCACCTAGTGGAATCTTTAATAAAATAAACTTGAGTGGTTTGTTTTAATAGTGAGTATAGAAACAAACAAGATGTATTGTAAGAGTCACTTTATTTTTCATTAATATTAAAGAAGTGAAGTTGCCTTTACATGCTTAAGCTGTTAATTTATTCATTGCATGGGTGGACCTTATCCTTATCAATCATCCAGACATTTGCCCCCCCTGAGAGATTTTGCAGGAGCCGCCACTGACGTAGATAGAAAACACAAATCTAAATTAAAAGCAAAAAAACCCACGAGAGAAGAAGACCGCTTGTGTTGCGATCGAAACGTCGTGGGTTTTTTGCTTTTAATTTAGATTTTTGTTTTCTATCTACGTGACTTTACCGAAAGAACCAAGAATATGAATTCTTGCAGTCACGAAAGTTTTCAGTCTCAATATGACTTTAGAGTGTTGTGATGCAACGTCCAGTGAGGTATATGCAGTGAAATGGTGTTTTTTTTACCAAGATCTAGCATGTATTATTTCCGTATTGCCTCGAACTATTGATAATTTATTGTACATCAGGTGTACAGTACTTGGTTAACGTTCGTTGTCAAAAAGAAAAAAATACATTAAAAATACTGGCCGCAAGTCAGTACTGTGGTGTTTATTATGCAAACTATTTTATACTTAATCTTTTTTCTCTCTCAATAATTAGGCCATTACCTATGCATACCTGCATTAATAATTGAAAATAGTAATTCGTTACATTTTGACCAAAAACAGCAGATCGGCGCATTGTTTTTTTCTATTTCTCGTGAAAAAAACTTTACAAAAGTCTCCCCCTCCTCTTAAGGAGGCGTCGCTTAAACGTGCACACAGCCACATCACGGAGTCAGCCCGGCAAACACGTGGCACCACGCACCACAGTACACCACGTGGCAACACGCACCACATTGTACAACCACGTGGCAATTCGCACCACATAGTACACCACGTGGCACATTGCACGCCACGTGGCAACACGCGCCACATAGCGCGCCTGCTGTCTGCACGGGTCACGAGTGACAAAGCCCCCGGCATGCCCCGAGTCTCGCACAGCCTGGCCCTGGCCTCCGTGTCCGCTCGAGCATCCTTAAGACGCGCGGGAGAGGCAGGCAGCCAGGCAGGTGTCGGCGCGTCGGAGCCGCGTGGCCCCGGGCGGCAGTGGGGGGGGGGTGGAGAGGAGGAGGAGGGAACCCGCTGGGTGGGATGTTTACCGCGCCGCCGCCGCCGCAGCCGCAGTTGTTTTTTTTAAGGAATCCCCATCGCCAGTCGTAGCCGATAACCGAGCTCGACTCCTCTCTACGTCACCTGCCCATCAGCCGCGCAAGTTTCCAAGCGCGGGGCGCCGGGGGTAAGAGCGGCAGCAGCGGCAGCAGCAGCGGGCAGGGCGTGTGGCCGTGACACGGGCGGATCGAGGGCGGCGCTCGGGCGAGGAGGTGGGCAGCGACAACTCCGCCGCCGATGCGAGCGGAGACGCTGCCAGTTTGGAGGTTTCGCTTCTCCGTCGGAGTCGACGACGCGCTGCACTTTGGCCCCGCGTGGACCGTGCCCGTCCTCCCCTCCTCCCGTGCGCGCCCACGCGGCCCCTCTCCCCGTGACCTTCACTGCCAAAGTCGCGCTCGGGCTGCCGTAGCCCGAGTCGAGCCGCTGACCTGGGAACGGCGACCCGCGCGGGCGCGCTGTGACATCCGCGGCACCACCTGGGGTGGGTGGGGGGAGGCGGACGTGGCACGCTGAGGCTCAACCTGAAGCCGGGAGACACCTGCGGACACGGGGGGTCAAGGCGCTTGTTGAGTCGGCGGCCGGCCTCTGCGCCAGAAGTCGGTGTCTCGGCCGGGCCGGGCCGGTCTGGATCCCGCCCGGAGCACCAGCTCTGTGCGCCGCGCGTCTTCCGTGACCCTCCCTGTATGTGGGGGGGGGACAAAAACAGAGTCGAACGCGTGGAATTCTGCGATCTCTGCAAGATTCCTAGGCGGCTGTAGGGGGCACAGCGGCGTCGAAGAGTTCCGACCGAGGGAGACTGGCGACGTGAGGATGGAGGCGAGGGTGGCGAGGGTGTGGGTTGCAGCCATGTGGTCCCATGGCAGGTGAGCCGGAGACCAGCTCACCCATCAGCGTGCTCCAACTGGTGCAGGTAACGGGACGCGTTGACGACCTCGCGCACCGAGGGGTGGCCGGGAGGTCTGTGGGGGTACCTGGGTTTGAGTCTGGGTATCAATCCCACAGGTGATTAAACTGGATTGGCAAACGCAGCGAGGTTGATGACGGTTTAAGCCTGGGCAGCAATGACTGTGCAAAAAAAATAACAACCCCATCAGGTTAAATTTAGCTTTCCACTTTGGGAACTAAAAATATCATCACTTTGATCGTTCTGCGATGATCATCTCTCTCGTGCTGGGCGTGTGGGGAAGTGCACTCTAAAAATATTATTTAAAAGCATCCCAGAAGTAGTTGTGTGAGCTCGCCTGTAAACCATTCTCTCTCGCACGCCGTGTTGACTCGCTGCTCTGCGAGAATTCCAGATCGACGCTTCGTCTGATGACGCCAAAGTGGCGTCAACATTTTGTAAGACGATAGAATCGTAGGACGTGGTTGGGGAGGCGTGGGGGGTGGAGACGTGTTATTGGAGGGACGTGCGCTCTACCCTTAAAAAACAACTACAATGGCATTAAACACACGACGACGACGCTTGCGTGGTTAGCCACTGAACGACCCGTGACTTCTCCCCCCCTTGACCCTAAACCCCTGATCACTGCAGCTGACCGAGCTGGGCATCCCGTCGGAGCAGGGGAGCCACTGAATGACCCGTGACCTTTCCCCCCCCTTTGACCCTAAACCCCTGATCACCACAGCTGACCGAGCTGGGCATCCCATCGGAGCAGGTTAGCCACTGAATGACCTGTGACCTCTCCCCCTTGACCCTAAACCCCTGATTACCACAGCTGACGGAGCTGGGCATCCCGTCGGAGCAGGTTAGCCACTGAATGACCCCGTGGCCTCTCCCTCCCCTTTGACCCTAAACCCCTGATCACCACAGCTGACCGAGCTGGGCATCCCATCGGAGCAGGTTAGCCACTGAATGACCTGTGACCTCTCCCCCTTGACCCTAAACCCCTGATCACCACAGCTGACGGAGCTGGGCATCCCGTCGGAGCAGGTTAGCCACTGAATGACCCCGTGGCCTCTCCCCCCCCCCTTTGACCCTAAACCCCTGATCACCACAGCTGACCGAGCTGGGCATCCCGTCGGAGCAGGTGAGCTGCGCGCGTGTCTCGCTGGGAGTCGACGGCACGGTGTGCGCCCGCCACACGGACGCAGCGGCCCCCCACCGCTCGCGCGTCTCCCTCGTGGACCCGCGCCGGCCGGCCGAGCGCCGCAGTTGGCCCGTGGGCCACGTGGACTCGGCCGTGGCCAACCCGTGCCGGCCCCTCGTCGCGCTCAGAGGTGCCCCCCGCGCGCCCACACCGACACCGCCGCCACCGCCGCCGCCACGCTCGCGATCGGCAACTCTCTGCGGTTCAAGTGGATTAATAATTGTTGGATAAATCATTGATGGTCTTCTCGCGCTCGATGACAGCGCAAACAAGAACATTGCCCTCTGCGCTGGTCTGGTCGGCGACCGCGATGCGATTTACTGCCAGCTTCATATTTGTTGTGAGATTCTGCGGCAATGATTAACTTTGTCCGAGATCCCAACATTTATGGCATTAAAAGAAAGAGGCACGACTTACGCAGCTGTGTTGTCGATCTCCTGTTGGATGAAGTTGTCGCCGTGCAATGGCAACTTGAGCAGGCCGGCCGGTGAACGGGCAGTGGGCCACAGGACCAGTTCAGATGCCACTTGGCAAACGATGCTAGCCGTGGATGGTTATTGAACTTAGGTTGCCAGGTGCACAGCGCGGTACGCTAACCACGACACCGCTGCTGCCTCCCGTCGGCTTTGTTACACGTGACCAAAATACACGACCCCATTTCCATTCCGTTCGGCAAAAACCTCCTGCGTGCAGCGTGTGAAAGTGTCGGAGCGAACGTCTCAGGTGTGCGCAGGTGTGCGCAGGCGTGGCCTCAAGGTGCATCGAGCATGGCACAAGCGCCGTGGTGACATCACCGCCACTTGCTGTCTGTCGTGCGACGCGGGCACCGCAGCAGGTACACTCGTGCAGGTGTTCGACGTGGAGAGCGAGCGGCTGGTGAGCCAGTGCCGCGTGATGCAGGGCGTGGAGTTCTGGGTCTGGCTGGACCGCGACACGCTCTGCCTGGTCACCGACGCCGCCGTGCTGCACTGGGCCGTGCAGCGTGAGTACCGCCACAGGCCACCGGCCACGCTGGCACAGAGGACTAGCCAGCACACACGGGGTACTCCACGAGATATCAGGATCTCTGAGTTTGTGGACATTTTTTGAATGCACCTTAAAACCTATTTATACGCTTCCGCCTATTTTTATGCTGGGTGTCTGCTGCTGCTGTGTTCTGCACAGCGCTTTGAGATCCTTGATGAAGAGCGCTATATACATGTAATTATTACTATTCGTACGTATAGCGTACTAGCCAACACTGATTAGCCAACACATCCATCGCAGCGTACTCGCAATCCGGCACAGCATGCTACCCAGCCCACGTAGCGTACTATCTGGCACAGCGTGTGCTGTCTTGTTGTACACTCGGTGAACCGTCCAGCACACGCACACACACAGAGCGGCGCGCCACCCGCGCCGTGCGTGCGCCTGTGCCGTGACCCGTCCCGTGTGTCGCCCGCGCCGCCAGGAGAGGTGGAGCCCGAGGAGGTTTTCTCGCGGCACGCCAAGCTGCGCGGCGCCGAGCTCGTGGGCTACCGGGGAGACCCGGCGGGTCAGTGGCTGGCGCTCACCGGGCTCTACCTCGACCGGGTGAGCGGCCGCGGGGAGCGTGGGGAGGAGACGCGGCGGATGGATCTGTGTTCAACCCCCCCACCCCCACAGAGGATCGGAACGCCGACCGTCATTCTGAACCCCGGGGGCGGTCGGAGTGGAATCGTTTGGTTAGAACAGCGTAGAAACAAAGCACTCTGACCCCCCCCCCTCCGGGTGTTTGCGGGGTCATTTTTCAACAGGGGGAGGAGTCGTATTGCTCTGACAGCAGTTTTACCCCTGGGTCCAAAGTGTTGTGATGAGGACGCTCGTTTACCCAGGAAAGCCTCACTGAGCCTCATGACTGCCTTTCGGGAGAGTCCTGCCAAACGATGTCGAGTTACACCTCCGATTAGCGTGGCTGTCTACGCACGGTGCGGAAGCGGTTCGACGTACACCCACGTCTTCTTAGGTTTTTTTTTTTCGGTAAAGTCTCGTAGGTAAATAAATAAAAAATCACGACGTTTCGGAGGCAACACAAGTCTCTAAATGTACTGTATCACTTGATACGGAGACTTGTGTTGCCTCCGAAACGTCGTGATTTATTATTTTATTTCTATTATTTTTTTACCTACGTGACTTTACCAAAGATAGCAAAACCTAAGAGTATGAATCCTTGCAGTCACCAAAGCTTCAAATCTAGTACACCCACGTGTTACTCTGACCCACGGGCCACACACTCCGCGGGCTGAGAGCAACTCTGCGACTCTGTGCCGCAGACGGGCTGCGTCCAGGGCCTCACGCAGCTCTACTCGCGCCACACGCGCCTCGACCAGGTGATCGAGGCGCAGGCCGTGGCGCTCGCCGAGCTGGCGCTCTCCGCCAACCCCGGGCCCTCCGTGCTCCTCGTCGCCGCCCAGCGCCGCGGCGCCGGCCACAAGGGCAAGGTGGCCGCTCCCTTCTCTCGGCATCCGCCGTCTCCCCCGACGCTCGCGGTGCCAACCCGGGCCCCCCCCGCCCCCCGCCCGCCCGCGCCTACCACCGGCCGCCCTCGCGCGCTCGTAAAAGCAACGCCATTGGCGAATATCGCTCGCGATGTCGCCCGCGGTTCCAATCACCGGGCGTGAGCCCGGATAGCCGAGCACCACCACCGTCATCATCATGATCATCAGCCACGGTCAATCTGCTGCTGGATGACGCAGCAAAGTCCATTGTTGTGCTGTACTATGCTCCGGCGTCTATGCTGCCCGCCTCCATCAATCCTCACCGACCAGCGTGCGGTCAAATCACCTCGGGTGGGGGGGGAGTGAGGACCTCATCCAGCAGTGGATTCACACGAAGACCTGCAAATGCGCGTCGTGCGCGACAGTCACGAGCGTGCGCGACAGTCACGAGCGTGTGCGCGCGTGCGTGCGTTTGCGTGAACAGGTGCACGTGGTGGAGCTGGGGCCGCACCGCCAGGGGAACTCGGCGCTCACGAGCCACTCGGACAGCCTGCTCTTCCCGCTCACCGAGGCGCGCGACTTCCCCGTCAGCGTGCAGGTGCCCGGCGCCGCGCGCCTCCGCCACGCGCTCGCCTGCGCTTCCACATTGAACGGGAGAGCTCGTGCGCTCGCTCACGCGCGTGCCGATCGCGTGGTGCTTTCCACCACGCGCTGGAAGTCTTCGTGAGGATTTCATTGGCGAGCGGTTGTCGCGGGGTGACGTCGCTCGTGCGGAGGCGAGCACGGTCATGGCGAGTGACGTCGTCGCTTCGACCGAAAAGGACGATCCATTTTAGCGTCGGTTTCTGCCTGGGCCAAAAAAAACACACGCAGACAATCATCGGTGATACTGCATAAAGCCCTGCACGATCGCTCAGCCGAGACCAACTCGTACCTCCCAGCGATTGAAACAGCCCCCACTGCTCCCCCCCCCACCCCCAGGTGCTGTGCCGGCAGGGTCTGGTGCTGGTGCTCAGCAAGTACGGGCTGCTGTTCGTGGCGGACGCGGACACGGCGGCCGTGCTCTGCTGCCAGCGCATCGGCACGCACACCGTGTTCGCCTCCGTGCCGGACCCCCACACCCACGGCATCCTCGGCGTCAGCCGCAGCGGCCAGGTGAGGCCCCCCATCGCCGCCGCCGCGTCCCGCGGGGGGTGGCGCGCGCGACGAGGGGGACAACGATCGCGGGGACAGGGGGCGAGGGGGGGGGGGGGCGGTGAGCGTGGCTGACCGGCGCGGTGTGCCCGCCGCAGGTGCTGTCCCTCTGCGTGAGGGAGGCGGCGCTCCTTCGCTGCGTGCCGCCCCACGCCCCGCGGTCCACCATCCTGCGCCGCCTGCTCGACTCCCGCAGGGACTCGTCTCGGAAGATCACGGCCGTGTGACGCTCGCCGCGCCGGTCCAGCCGGGCCACCCGCCAGCCGTGCCGTCCCGCGACCCACGTGGGGTCGTCGCTATTCGCGGGGCTCTGCTGCAGGCGCCCTCCGAGACACAGATGCGCGTAGCTACCGAACACCTGCGCCCTGAGCGAGGATCTGGGACACGGACGTGGGCGACTGCAGTGCCAAGCTAAACTCGCCAGGATACAAAAAACCCTTCCAAGTGTAGAAAATATCGAGGGGCTCTTTGTGGGATGTTCAAGCCTTTTAACCACACGCATTCATCTCTGAAGGAGTAGGCAGGGGCCGGATGTGTAACGCAGACGCACATTTGGACGACGCCATGCCAACCGCACGGACGCGCCAAAACACGGATCATTTTCAAATCCACCTCGTTTGCCGAGAGGCGTCGTCATTCCCCCACGAAGGCGTCGAGTTCGGATTCGCCGAGCAACACGGGCACGGTGCCAGAGTGCCCCGTCTGGGCCCTGCCCTCCTCCGGTGGGCGTGGACCACCTTGCCGTGCCAACCCCACGGTGGCAGCCGTCTCCCTCCCAAGCCACGCCAAAGGGCACGGAGCCGAATGCTGCCGACGCGGGAACTCGGAGCGGGTGAGACGCGGGTACTCCCCCCGTCAGCCACCCTGCGGGCATTGCGGAGCCCTCTGCCGGACGCTGAAAGCAACATTGCAACATGTTTACAGTATCCCCCTATTAACTATGCATGATTGCATTTTTTTTACGTGTATACGCGTTATAAATATTTGAAGAGCTTTGGCTGTTCACATTGCTGTGATGCGTTATCAAAAAGCAGCAGGGTTGCGGTGCACGCAGAGCATTGTAAATATCGACTGCATATTTATCAGGGGTGGAAATGACGCATCGATTCGTGCATCGAATCGCGGGTATCGCAGTTCCTTTCGATCGCCGTTCTGTACGTCGAGTCTGCGGTCACTAGCGGCACGTAATGTTGAGGGCTCTTAGACTGAATCGTGACTCCGAATCATCGCAATTCGCTGAATGGCTGCGGAGTCAATCATATTCTTGGATCTTTCCGTAAAGACATGTAGAAGGGAAATAATAAAATAACGTCGTGAGCATTTTATTATGTTTTATTTTCATTATTTTATTATTTCCCTTCTACGTGACTTTACCGAAAGATCCAAGAATATGAATCCCTGCAGTCACGAAAGCTTTAAATCAATCAATCGTTCCACCCCCAATGACTGTGGCAATTTATTTCACGATCATGCTGCACGCAGTGCTATTCAACGCAACTGCGAGACACGGAGCCTACAGCTCCAGTCGACCTGGGAAGCTAAGAAATGTTGCGCCCAGATAGTGTTCAGCTGGGCGACCACCATACATACAGCTGGTGTCTGTTGTACTGTACTTCTAAACCTGTACTGGCCAATGTGGTGAAGTATGGTGAAATAACCCCCAAGGACCCGCAGCATCGCGTGAGGCCATCATCCAGCAGTGGATTGCCAAAAATGCCTGTGCTGTACACGTACAGTAAGGGTGGGGGTTGAGTGAAGGAGATGAACGCAACGTTGTTTTGCCGAAGTCAAACAACAACTTCTTTATTTCATACTCGTGAAGCATACAAACGTAAACACAACATTGCCACACGAGGCGACGGCGGTTTCGGAGAGAACAGTCGTGGGATGGATTCTCTCGGACGGGCACAGAGGGCACGGCTGACAGAGGGCACTAAAGCCCCCTGCGTCCTCCTCCCACACCGCCTGGCCTAACCCCCCCCAGCTGCTGCTACTGCCCCTACGATATTCATGGAACGTTTAGCTCCGCCGCCATAATTTTTACGCCGGCGAAATACACATTTTATTTGCATCATAATAACCTCGGCCAGGGTCACCATTCCAATATTTTGTAACTCAAGACTACGGTTCTGCAACTCAACCACATGCGAACGTTTTATGTCGCTGTTTGTAACGTTATAATTTTCAACGTTGCTTTTCAGCGCCGAGGTGCCATTGCTACGAGGGTTGCCACCCTGTCCTGGTTTTCCCCAGGAGAGTCCTGGGAAGTCTGCGATTCTTCCCGGGATGTTACGAGTCTCACGGGGTCTTAGTCGTGAGTTGAGTAGCAATAAACCAACTCCAGTCGATTCATGTCCCCTGCGTGCGCCCCTCGCCGACTGCGAGATTCTTCCTCACCACCTCGTCTATTTACAGCCCTGGGCCAGTCGTGTAAACTCTGCATTCCTTTGGAGGGGGCGAGCGAGCGTGTCCAAAAGACGAGCACTGACGACTTTCCCCACAAAGCGTTACAGGACCGACATGTTTGGGACGCGTCAAAAATTGGAACACATCTTCGGACGATGTGTCCCAATTTGATAGTTCCTCAGAGGTGGCAACCCTTGTCGCTTGGCGATTTGTGGACGGGAGGTGGGGTGAGTGGGTGAGTGGATGAGTGGGTGAGGGGATGGTGGGGGGGGAGGTCAGGGCCCTGGCGCGGTCATTTCACAGTCGGTGCGGGCAGCCTGGTCCGGACCCCTCGCGCTGGGGACGACAGGGCACGGTGCACGAGATTTGTTACCGCACGCAAACACGATCAGCTGATGTTTTGACGAATATAAAACGTCTCGAAATGCCAAACTTTATTTCTGAAAAAATTATTTTTAAACGTCAGCTCTAAATATAGTGCCGATTTGCAAAAGTTGCGTCTATTTTTGGAATAAAAGATGTTCATGAAACATTCATGGGAGCTTTTTTCACGTTTAATGTTCGTCGGGCACGACACTTTTAAACGTTCAGTTTTACAACTGCCTTCAGTTCACTAGAATCGTTGTCAGTTCCTGTAGAATTTCTGCATGTCTCCCAGTCTCCCCGTCTCCAGGTCCACCCATCCTCCAGGTCTACCTGGCCCGTCTCCACGTTTCTCGATCTCCCCAGGATGGGCTGCGTGTAAGGAGCCTGCGTGAGGATGTGCGGAGCAGTGCCACTACCTTTAAGTCTGGCGTGGAGTCTGGGCCCCCTGGATGGGAGTCTCCACCCGTGCCGGCTCCGAGCTGATGCTACCTGCTCAGGGGGAGCGTGAGAAGGCAGAGCGCGCGGTGTGCACCGTGCGCTGAGTAATGGGGAAGGGGCAAGGTGTGCAATTGGGTGTTTTCGATCACTGTGTATTAATAGGGTCTTCAATTGAGCCACACAACCAGGTACTGCTATGATTTTCAGTGAAGTCTGTACTGTCCTTCATTCAAAAAGTGTGTGCAGTGGATGGGTGTGTGGTGGGTGGGTGGGTGTGTGTGCAGTGGGTGGGTGTGTGGTGGGTGCGCGTGGGTGGTGGGTGGGTGGGTGTGCGGTGGGGGAGGCTATAGTGTAGCAGTTTACGTGCTGCGCTACGAAGCCAGCGACCCGAGTTAGATTCCTGCTCATGGCCACCAACACCAGTGACGATTATATGAACCAGCCCTGGGCCTCCCCTAGGTCGACTTGGCCGCAAATGACGTGTAAACATTGCCACTAAAGGCGTCCGGGCGTGGTGCTTGCCACCCACCCCCCTCGTGTGCCATAGGTGCTCGCTAACAGCACTTGCCAACAGTCTGTTTCGGCTATTTGGGGGATCTTAGTCTGTGTGCGGGGTGTGTGTGCAGTGGTGGGTGGGAATGTGGATTGCGTGGACGGTTCCCACACACGGGAATGGACACAGCTGGTACCGGCAGTGGTGAAGTGCGGCAATAGCGACGCGTCCGCTGCCTTCGAGGCGGGCGGATCGCCACTGGCAGGTAGCGCCTCTTTCTCGCCCCTCTCCGCGAACTCCCTCTCCTCCTCCCTCTCCTCCTCGCCGCTAAACACGACGACCGCAGGAGCAAACCGCGTCCTCGCCAGTCACGCGCGGGTGATGGGAGCGCCGCCGAGACAAATCGAGGCGTCGCACAAGAACTGCCCGCTGCGCATCCCACCATTTGGCACCCTCAAAGTGGAGGGCGCGTAGCAAAGCCGGCAAGAGGCTGTGAGGCTGGTACTGGCAAGAAAGGTCCCATATTGTAGCTGCTCACCCCGAGCTCTCAATGCCCTGATGGTGCATTGTGTTTGTGCTGTTTGCCTCTTGGCGTTCTCTGGTCTAGCACTTTGAGACTAGGCTCTAAAGAAAGCTGCCTCTGGTGTGGACCAATCAGTTTCAAAGGTAATGCATATATTATTATCAGAGCATGGTTTCTATTTGCATGTTCACCATAAGTACGTGTGGTTGATGCAGACAGGATTCCTTAAAAAAGGTTTCTGTTTGGTGTTTTAACATCTTAACACAGCTGTTTTTTTTCCAGAAATGATAAAACGTATTGTTATAGGCTGTGAGTCTTGTCTGCTCGCAAGCGCACTACGCCACGAATCTCGCAGACGCTCACCCCGAGCCGCTGTCCTCCTCGAGGCTGTCCCTGTCCTGCTGTGCCTCTTGTGGGGCTCTGGTCACAGCCGTCGCGGGGGACGCGCCGCCAGCCCTGGTCCGTTCAACAAGACGGAGCGCGCGGATCAACCAACGCGCGCGGACACGGTGATCGCACGACACCAACGCAGAACAACCACGCGCGTCGAACTGAAACTACGCACGTTCGTCAACAACAGGGCCCTGAAGAGGAGAGAATAAACGACAGGCGACGTTCTGGACAAATATGCAGGATCAAATGTCTCCGCCACGAAGACGGGCCATTGCGACATACGTCACCTCCTCTCCGTGTTTCCTCTTCAGTGCAGTGCTATTGACGAACGTGCCGAGTCTGAGTTACTTGTGCTTGTGCACCACTGCCAACGCAGTATCACAATGGAAGGCGGCCTGCTGATTGCGTAAGAGTCATTGGTGGCGTGTGCGCCGGTACCTGATGCCCTCCTCGGTGACCACCACAGGCCACGCCCGCTCAGGCCTATGGTCGTCGCCATCGTGGCCTCCTCCTCCACCAGCAGCAGCAGCCGTGTGGCTCGGGGAGACCGTGTGCGGCTGCTTGGCGCGCGAGGAAGCCTCCGCTGCATCTCCTGCCGGCCAGTGGGAGAGGACCTCCTCCGCCCCTTGGCCAACCGCCTCTTCCTCCGACTCCACCTCCTCTTTCCAGGTGCTCTCCCTCGCCATCGCCGCCGTCGTGTCCAGGCTCAGGAAGGCCGAGTTCATCTCGTCCGCCGAGCTGCGGCTGTCGCTGGGCTGGGAGCCGGACGCGCCGCCCTCGACGTCGCGCTCGTCCGGCGCGTTGGCCGTCAACATCTCGCCCGCGGTCTCGTCGACACCGTCTCCGTCTTCTCCGTCTTCTCCACCTTCTCCACCGCCTCCGCTGCCACCGCCAGCGGCACCGTCGGTATCAGATGCCGGGACCCTGGTCGTCCCCTCTGCTCGTTCGCCTGGAGCCGACGCCGGCTTCATCTCGCTTCCATTGTCATCGTCGTCGGTCGATCCCCACTGGCACGTCCTGGCGAACGACCCTGCATCGCACAGACTCCCACGAGTCAAGCACGGGGACGGTGCGGGAGTGAGCTCGTCGCGAATGCAAAACGTTTCATTTCGAAAACGTGCAAAACACAAACTCAAGCGGTACGCGATGTCCCGTTTTGTGCGGGCGGGGCAGGCGCGGGGGTGAGTGGGCGCGGGGGTGAGTGGGCGCGGGGGTGAGTGGGCGCGGGGGTGAGTGGGCGTGGGGGTCGAGCGGGTGACGAGCGGGGGACGAGTAGTACTCGCCTGGGGTCTCCTTGCACGTGTCGTACATGAAGGACGGCGCCGGCGCGCGGCCGGGGAAACCCTCGGCCCAATGCGCCGTCTCGTACCCCTCCTCGGCCTGCTGCTCCACCTCGGCCTCACGCCCCTCACCGTGGGCCGCAGCCGGCAACGCGCGCGGGCCCCCGCGGGGAAGCCCGTCCGCAGCGGGGGCAGCGGGGGAGGGGCTACCCCCCGGACGGTCCCGGTGCAGACGCCCGGCAGCGCCGTGGGCTGCGGAGGACATGATGTTAATGTTACAGCGCGGGACGCACGGCCTAGGCACAAATCTACTGGAGCCGCTCGGTGTTCAGGTCGTGTATTTTAGGGGACACCACGTGCCGCCGACGAGACGGTACGGGCAACGCGAGGGGGCCGTGCGAGCGGGCGATGTCACTGGGCGCAAGTTGATGGCCTAAGGCGGTGAGGGACAGGCTTGTGCACGTCAGAACATAACAAACGATGGGGACGTTCTTTTGAACACTACGTGCTAAACGTGTGACTATTCGGCCCCCCGGCGGCGACTCCATGAGTTGTCGCGTTTCGTGGTCTCGGTTCGACTGGGGGGGTGAGATTCGTCCAGAGCGGCACCGTGCGCCAACACGGCCCGCGGCGGTGAAAGCCTCGCACCTGCACGAGGCTCCGAGGGAGGAAGCAGCGTGGCCCCCGTGTCCACCTTGTCCGATTCTGCAGGCGTCATCCGGCTCCTCCCGGACTGGGCAGTCTGCGCGGAGAATTAACTTCACACAAAAAAAATCGCCCAACAATATTTTTCACAAAATGCAGAAACGTGAAGATAACTTCTGCTGCCAAGTGCCGGCACCTGACTTCGACAGCGATCGCTTGCCACAGCCGCACCGATCCCAGAACTGACCGATCGCGGTGTGTTCCAGTCCTTGCCACCGCCGCTGCTGTCGCTGCTGCACACGACTGGCATGGTTGGCGGAGCCCGGCGCGTGGAGGCGGTGGCCGGCGTGGTGAAACTGTCGGGCAGCTCGTCGCCGAAGCTCCTCCACACCGACGTGTCCTCCAGCGCTTCCCGGCCGCTCGCCGCTGCGTCGCTGCTGGCTGCAGGCCAAAGGGGTGACCCTAACTCAACGCGATCTTCAACCGTCCTTATTTGCCTTAATGAAATCTTAAACAAACACGGCGATGTGTATTAATTACACCAAGTATGTCTTATTCACAGGAGGTGGTAAAACCTGAGAAATGGACCAACCAGACTAAGCGGCGATAACAGGTGACGGTGCACTCGCAAAGGAACGCAGGATGAAAGCTACGATCGAGTGAAGGTGGGCAGATGGCTCAGGTGGGGGGGGGGGGGGTCACATCCTGAGCTGGCATTACTGAGATTTAGAATTCAAATCCGAGTTTCACCTGTCCATGATCCACCAGCTTCTTAAGTGTAGGTGGTCTCAGCCTGGTCATTAATAACTTCACAAAAAAAATTTACTTTATAATAAATAACAAAAATTTCACTTAATTGTAAAATTCGATCCCTCGCCACGTGCCGGACATCTCGCTGTAGCAGGATGTGTGGGGCATTGCCTCCTTTAGTGCGCATACGAGGTCACAGAACTACTTCTGAGGGATCTCAGAAGTAGCTCTGTGATGCATCCTTCCACGGGCCACTCTCCAACACGCGGTGATTCGCAAAGCTGGGAAAGAGACAAACATGGACGGTTTGCTCCGCCGGGGCCTGCTGCTGCTGGAGGAGGCGGCGGCGGCGGCGGGCGTCCCACTCACGCCGCGACTCTCACCGGGCTGCTTGGGGGTGCTCTCGGCGGCTCGGCAAGACGGGCTCGGCACACCGGGCGACAAGCAGAGGCCGCGGGCCTGGCTCCGCGTGGCGTCACGCACGATGAGGGACAGCTCGCCCGTGTCGGACAGCGACCTGGGGGCGGCAAGACATGCAGTCCATGACAGGCACAAAGCCTCGTCTAAATCTGTGTTCAACTCAATACTTGGACATCGACCCCACAGTCGCTTCCATTGCTTTCCTTAATCCTTACTCAACGCGCGAGGTTCTCGTGTAATGCCCAATTATTCCCCACGGTTTTGCACCTCCGATTAGCACGGCTGGCTACGTACAGTACGAAAGACGTTCAACATACATGCACAGATACGGTGTTCGACATAAGTGTAGTGATAATACAGTTGCTGCTTGCGAATGCTCACGATGCCACCACAGTCGTTTTTGATGCTACAGTCGTTCTCCACATGCTAACTACTACGCCTGTAAGCATTCACTTCCCAACACGGTTCGATGAATTGCCAAGATTCGGGTCACAAATTAATTAAAGAATGAATAATTTTCTTTAAAAACGAAAACCGATTCATCGCTACACCCCTAATGACGACCTTGAGCTGGGCGAGAGAGAAGGTCGTGGTGTCCCGGCCTCATCCGACGATGACCCCTCGCTCTCCTCATCCTCCTCTTCTGAACATTCGGTCAGAAAACAAGATTCAGGCATCATCTCTGCTCTTGCTGCCGGTTCAAATTAATGTTCCAATCAATGTTCCAAGGAAAATCGCAGGTGAAGAAGTCAAAGTGCACGAAGAGGCGAAATCTACCTGCGCAGTGCAGAGCAGCAGCGCCGTCGGCATGCTCCTGTTGAAGTTCCCGGCGCTGCGCGCCCTTCGCCATGGGGCGGACCAGGCCCTGGCGCCGCAGCTGGGGGCTGTCCAAATCCTGCGGATGTGTTCGCGTGATCACCGGTGAAATTCCCAACACACGCGCGTCACCGACCCACAGAGCGAACGCCTCGGCTGTGTCACACCGAGTCAACTGTCTCGAGGAATCGTGCAGTCGGCTCTCGGAGGTCTCTCGGTTAACAAGGCGGAGGGGTGGCCCAGATAAAACAAGCGCAGGGATCATGCAAAATGCGTGGGCCCTCTCACCTCCACGCTGGCGACGGGGCTCTGCAGGCGGTGGAGAAACTGGGCGCGACGTAACCTCGCGTCGAGTTCAGGGGTGAAATACTCGGACTCATCGATCATCGTCCCCTCCCTCTCGTGCACAGCAACTCTCTGGAATTAAAACGAACGACTCGCCCCGTGTCCTTGCCAGCTGAGTGAATGTGCACACTGCGCAGCGACGAGTGCAACCGCGATGCCTGTTTTCTAAGCCTGTAACGATGCATTGTTTACAATCGATTCGTACGCTCTTAATGCACGCATCAATTCACGTGTGCGGAGAAAATCTATTATTTTACCAATGCATGAATTGGATACACAAGTAATACATTTTGGCTGATGGAGTGAAGAAAAGTGTTCAAATGAAACAGAGTAAACAAGAAACAATACAAACGAGAACATTCGTCGAACATATTCTAACGCGAATTGAATCGCGACCTTCAATCGTGACGATTCATCCACCCGTCAAGAGGGGGCTACTGCGCGCCCACCGCGGGGCGCCACGCGGCTGCAATGCGGGGCCCCTGCCCGGCTCCAAGCACCCTGGGCCCGTAGCTACTCACGGAGACGCCGGCCTGCGCCACGACGCCGGGCGTGTTCCGCCCGCGCCTCTTGGTCACGAAGCTGTCGTCCAGCTGCGGGCTCGCCTCCTGACGCACCTCCGGCTCCTCCTCATCCTCCCACACCTCAAACCGCCGCGCGCTGCTCTCCCCCACGCTGCCGGCGGGCGGCCCGGATCCCTTTTCGCCCGTTCCGGAGGCCCACGGGGCCGAGTTTGCGCGGCCCTGCTCGGACGCCGCCGTCTCCCCCGCGCCTCCTCTGGTGTTTACCGACGCGGTTGCGGAGCCCCCTGGCTTCTCCTCCTTGCCCGATTTCGGCGCGCGTGGGAAGACGGTCCCCGCCTCCCCGCCTGCGTCCCTCTCCGCTCTGCCTGCTGGGCGTCAGAATGGCCGTAGGTTTTCGCGGTCTCCAGCTTCACGGCAGCACGCGGTACAAAACGAAAACCCGTCGGAGATTTTGACTCCTCGTAACCACGCAACGGGGCTCTCGGCGCGAGCTTCGCAGTAACACTCGCGGTAACGTCCACCTGTCGAGTCGGGGTCCTCGATACGTTGAGGTTATCAGCATCTGCAGTGGTTTTGAACACTTCCAAAGCTGCAGTTGCTGTTAACAAAGAACCTGCAAGATGTGGAGCAGAGCTTCCCAAACGTTTTACTCAAACCGCTGCCCTTGTTGAGGCCTCCATCCGTAAACAGACGGAGGCCATGTGCACGGCAGGGTCGCTTTCAGAACCGTAACCGGCCGGGTGGCTCAGCGGTAGAGCGAGCGGCTGACAATCCAAAGCTTGTAAGTTCGTTGGTGGTTGTCTCGGCCCATCATTCCTCCGGGGTCGATAAAATAGCTACCACTTTCTGGGGAAGTCAACAGTGCTTGTCCTAAAAATGTGGAATTTCCAACACTGGCTCTGCAGGGCTGTAAGCAGCAGATGAACACCGCCTTGATGCTCATTTGAGCCGGAATTCACTCGGACTCGGGGATGCAAGAGAACGCAGAAGGCGTTGATTGCGTGACCCCGAATCTTCCAAGATCCCAGACGGGTAAACACCAGCTGTGTGTGGCGCACGCACCAGACACGGACCACCGCACGCAACCCACCTGTGCACCGAGCCCCCTGTTCGCGCGGTGGTTTACGAGGGGCCCCCAACGCGTGGCGTGCAGAGGGGCCCTGGGTGTCCCTCTCAGGCTGCTCCACGGCATCACACGGCAAGATGAACCTGCACCCGGGGGGCGCGGACGGACCGACGCACGGCCAGAGCTCAAGGGCGAGAGACATCTCCCCCGATACCAGGCGGTGGGGTGGGGCGGTGGGGGGGGGCAGGCAGGAAATATTTTCCATAGTTCAGCCCCGGGAAACTCCGGCTGATATCAGACAGTAAGTACAGCGTGGGCTTTACCTGCAAGACCTGGCTGGCGCGGCGTGTTGGTGCCCGTCGCGCAAGTTGCGGAAGAGCTGCTTCACGGGCGAGTCGTCTCGCGGCTCCTCCTCCGTCAGCGCCAACTCATCGTTGTCCTCGTCGCTCGCTTCATCGCCGCGGGGCCAGGCCATCTCCTCCTCGCTCTCTGTGTCGCTCTCCACGCTCTCTCCCCGCTGCGTCGTCACGTACACCTCGTCCACGAGGGAGCTGGGCTCGCACTCCGAGACGTGCGTGGTCCCTCGCGCCTGCAACGACGAGGACGTGGGCCACGGCGCCACCACGAGTCTCCACGCTCGCCCGTCCACGCGAGACCCTCGTCCCAAGCTTCGCATGCCTCCTCCAATCAGATGCCGCATTGACTTCCAAGTCAACCGCAACGTCTTCAAGATCAACCGTGGACTCGCTACCGCCTCTCCCCTCTCCCCTCTCACCTCTCATCTCACTCTACTCCCCTCCACACACTCTCCTAACTCTTGCCTCTCACCTCACTCTACTCCCCTCCACACACTCTCCTACCTCTCCCCTCTCACCTCACTCTACTCCCCTCCACGCACTCCCCTACCTCTCCCCTCTCACCTCACTCTACTCCCCTCCACACACTCTCCTACCTCTCCCCTCTCACCTCACTCTACTCCCCTCCACACACTCTCCTACCTCTCCCCTCTCACCTCACTCTACTCCCCTCCACACACTCTCCTACCTCTCCCCTCTCACCTCACTCTACTCCCCTCCACGCGCTCCCCTACCTCTCCCCTCTCATCTCACTCTACTCCCCTCCACACACTCTCCTACCTCTCCCCTCTCACCTCACTCTACTCCCCTCCACACACTCTCCTACCTCTCCCCTCTCATCTCACTCTACTCCCCTCCACACACTCTCCTGCCTCTCCCCTCTCACCTCACTCTACTCCCCTCCACACACTCTCCTACCTCTCCCCTCTCACCTCACTCTACTCCCCTCCACACACTCTCCTACCTCTCCCCTCTCATCTCACTCTACTCCCCTCCACACACTCTCCTACCTCTCCCCTCTCACCTCACTCTACTCCCCTCCACACACTCTCCTACCTCTCCCCTCTCATCTTACTCTACTCCCCTCCACGCACTCTCCTACCTCTCCCCTCTCACCTCACTCTACTCCCCTCCACACACTCTCCTACCTCTCCCCTCTCACCTCACTCTACTCCCCTCCACACACTCTCCTACCTCTTGCCTCTCCCCTCTCACCTCACTCTACTCCCCTCCACGCACTCTCCTACCTCTCATCTCACTCTACTCCCCTCCACACACTCTCCTACCTCTCCCCTCTCACCTCACTCTACTCCCCTCCACACACTCTCCTAACTCTTGCCTCTCACCTCTCATCTCACTCTACTCCCCTCCACGCACTCTCCTACCTCTCCCCTCTCACCTCACTCTACTCCCCTCCACGCACTATCCTAACTCTCCCCTCTCACCTCA
The DNA here is from genome assembly GCF_964198595.1 of Lampetra fluviatilis. Classification (NCBI taxonomy): domain Eukaryota; kingdom Metazoa; phylum Chordata; class Hyperoartia; order Petromyzontiformes; family Petromyzontidae; genus Lampetra; species Lampetra fluviatilis. The sequence goes on from NC_136311.1 coordinate 3,413,110, forward strand.
CTCTACTCCCCTCCACGCACTCTCCTACCTCTTGCCTCTCACCTCACTCTACTCCCCTCCACGCACTATCCTACCTCTCCCCTCTCACCTCACTCTACTCCCCTCCACGCACTCTCCTAACTCTCCCCTCTCATCTCACTCTACTCACCTCCACGCACTCTCCTGCCTCTCGCCTCTCACCTCACTCTACTCCCCTCCACGCACTCTCCTACCTCTCCCCTCTCACCTCACTCTACTCCCCTCCACGCACTCTCCTACCTCTCCCCTCTCACCTCACTCTACTCCCCTCCACGCACTCTCCTACCTCTTGCCTCTCACCTCACTCTACTCCCCTCCACGCACTCTCCTACCTCTCACCTCACTCTACTCCCCTCCACGCACTCTCCTACCTCTCCCCTCTCACCTCACTCTACTCCCCTCCACGCACTCTCCTGCCTCTCCCCTCTCACCTCACTCTACTCCCCTCCACGCACTCTCCTAACTCTCGCCTCTCATCTCACTCTACTCCCCTCCACACACTCTCCTACCTCTTGCCTCTCACCTCACTCTACTCCCCTCCACACACTCTCCTAACTCTCCCCTCTCATCTCACTCTACTCCCCTCCACGCACTCTCCTACCTCTTGCCTCTCACCTCACTCTACTCCCCTCCACGCACTCTCCTACCTCTCCCCTCTCACCTCACTCTACTCCCCTCCACGCACTCTCCTACCTCTCCCCTCTCACCTCACTCTACTCCCCTCCACGCACTCTCCTAACTCTCCCCTCTCACCTCACTCTACTCCCCTCCATGCACTCTCCTACCTCTCCCCTCTCATCTCACTCTACTCCCCTCCACACACTCACCTACCTCTTGCCTCTCACCTCACTCTACTCCCCTCCACGCACTCTCCTACCTCTCCCCTCTCACCTCACTCTACTCCCCTCCATGCACTCTCCTACCTCTCCCCTCTCACCTCACTCTACTCCCCTCCATGCACTCTCCTACCTCTCCCCTCTCATCTCACTCTACTCCCCTCCACACACTCTCCTACCTCTTGCCTCTCACCTCACTCTACTCACCTCCACGCACTCTCCTACCTCTTGCCTCTCATCTCACTCTACTCCCCTCCACGCACTCTCCTGCCTCTCCCCTCTCATCTCACTCAACTCCCCTCCACGCACTCTCCTACCTCTCCCCTCTCATCTCACTCTACTCCCCTCCACGCACTCTCCTACCTCTTGCCTCTCACCTCACTCTACTCCCCTCCACGCACTCTCCTGCCTCTCCCCTCTCATCTCACTCAACTCCCCTCCACTCAACTCTCCTACCTCTCCCCTCTCACCTCACTCTACTCCCCTCCACGCACTCTCCTACCTCTTGCCTCTCACCTCACTCTACTCCCCTCCACGCACTCTCCTACCTCTCACCTCACTCTACTCCCCTCCACGCACTCTCCTACCTCTCCCCTCTCACCTCACTCTACTCCCCTCCACGCACTCTCCTGCCTCTCCCCTCTCACCTCACTCTACTCCCCTCCACGCACTCTCCTAACTCTCGCCTCTCATCTCACTCTACTCCCCTCCACACACTCTCCTACCTCTTGCCTCTCACCTCACTCTACTCCCCTCCACACACTCTCCTAACTCTCCCCTCTCATCTCACTCTACTCCCCTCCACGCACTCTCCTACCTCTTGCCTCTCACCTCACTCTACTCCCCTCCACGCACTCTCCTACCTCTCCCCTCTCACCTCACTCTACTCCCCTCCACGCACTCTCCTACCTCTCCCCTCTCACCTCACTCTACTCCCCTCCACGCACTCTCCTAACTCTCCCCTCTCACCTCACTCTACTCCCCTCCATGCACTCTCCTACCTCTCCCCTCTCATCTCACTCTACTCCCCTCCACACACTCACCTACCTCTTGCCTCTCACCTCACTCTACTCCCCTCCACGCACTCTCCTACCTCTCCCCTCTCACCTCACTCTACTCCCCTCCATGCACTCTCCTACCTCTCCCCTCTCACCTCACTCTACTCCCCTCCATGCACTCTCCTACCTCTCCCCTCTCATCTCACTCTACTCCCCTCCACACACTCTCCTACCTCTTGCCTCTCACCTCACTCTACTCACCTCCACGCACTCTCCTACCTCTTGCCTCTCATCTCACTCTACTCCCCTCCACGCACTCTCCTGCCTCTCCCCTCTCATCTCACTCAACTCCCCTCCACGCACTCTCCTACCTCTCCCCTCTCATCTCACTCTACTCCCCTCCACGCACTCTCCTACCTCTTGCCTCTCACCTCACTCTACTCCCCTCCACGCACTCTCCTGCCTCTCCCCTCTCATCTCACTCAACTCCCCTCCACTCAACTCTCCTACCTCTCCTCTCTCATCTCACTCTACTCCCCTCTGCAACTCTCCTGCCTCTCCCCTCTCATCTCATTTGTCTAATCTACAAATCGAAATTCTTTCCGAAATCAGGCTAAACATTTAAAATGACGTCACGGAAACTCTCCGTTTGAGCAACATTTGCAGTTGACAGGCAATGCAACTAATGAAACTCTGTACGCCTCTGCACACATCGCTTACCTCCGCGTGAGCCCCTGGCTCTGCTGCAGGGCAGTCAAGAGGCTTCATGGCGGTGACGGCACGAGCGCACTGGTTGAGCCGTGGTTGCTTGACGAGCACCGCTGCACCAGTGAACATACAAGCACCAAGTAAAACCACCGACACCAGGCGCTTACTCTGATCCACATCACGATCCGACTACACAAACGACCGTGCGCGCGATCAAGACGGACAAACCTTGCGGAGGAGGCCTGTAGTGCCGCGGAGGAGCCACGGCCATCAGCGAAGCGACGTCAACTGTGACCGACATCTTCCCACGGTCGCCCTTCCTCTCCAGCTTCCCTGCTACCTGCGTTCCCGCTCTCCGTGACGTCTCGTAGCGCGCGGTCACGGCACGGTCGACCTCGTCGATACAAGCCGGAGCGTTGCCGGTGGCCTGATGGCGATCGGCTGCACTGCCGAGCGGTGGCCCGAAGCTGGGCTCCGCCGAACTTCTCGGTTCGCTTTCGTGAATTTCTGCAGCCGGAAATGATTTCCGCCCGCTCGTGTCTCCAAATTGCTGTTGCCTCGGTTTCATTCCGGCAGCCCTCTGGTGAATCCCTTGATCCGCCTTACCCTCGCACTCCGACTCTGTGTCGTGGTGTTGCTCGGCCGCATGGGTGTCGTAACGGCCGTCGTGGGTCACCAAATCCCCCAGCGTACCGATGCCGGCTTCGAAGCGGCGCTCCAACATCGCGGTGGTGGTGCCGAGCGCGTGCGGCACAAGTCTCGTGGTATCGCGTACGTCGCTCCTGCACCCTCCGAACGGACGCTCCCCGATCTCTCCAGCATCATCGTCCTCGTCGTCGTAGGGGCAGCCCCGCTGGGCCGCTGTCCACTGAAACCCGCCTTCTGCTTCCGAGCTCACCTCAGGGCGGCTCACCGTGTCTCTGCGCATGGAACGGATTTCCGTGCGGCCGTCTCTTGCGTCGGCGCGCGACCACGTCTGCCGAAGACTTGCCTCCTCTTTCGCTGAATCTTCCACCTGCGAAGAGCTGGACTCTAAACTCACGTCAAACTCCACGCCACGCGGCACGTTGTACGCGCGGAACTTTCGGCGACCCCCGCTTGCCTCGCGTCCAACGCGCGCTCCCTCCAGATCTCCTTCCGGCTTCTCCCCGGTTCTGCCGGACCGCTTGGGCGCCGGTCGTCCCTTCTGGCTGCCCGGCTCCACACGTGCATCCCTCGCCCCGCGTCGGCCAGGCTCGGACGCTGACCCCAGCTCGGCCGCTCGCCCGGCCGAAGCAGACCGAAGAGCGGCACGACGGGCTTGCTTCGTTGGGCCCGGGGCGTCCGTGACGTCGCGGGCTGCAATCCCCACATCCGCGTCGCTCCGATAAGCGGTGGCGAGAGGCCGGGTGAGAGTTGGCGAGCCGCCCTCAGACGGAGAGACGGCGGCTGGTGGGGTATCGACGGGCGGACGCGAGCTCAGCGGAGAGCGGCGGGACGCGGGCGGTGGCCGCGCGCGGTGCCACTCCTGGTGACGCAAGATAAACACACAGTTGGTAACTCTTGGTGCAAATCAAAACTATCACCAAACCAAGCAATGAGGCTTATGGAACGTGTGTTTTTATAGCTCTACACAGTGCGCGTGCCCGTATACACGTGCAGAAGGCAAACGATCTCGCGAAGTGACGGCGAGTTCTAAGAGACGCGTGTCGCTGTGGGCGCGCCGTGCCCGGTGCCGCTGGACCGCACCGCCAAGTCCTCGCGCAGGGTGAAGTGGACCTCGCTCAGGGCGAGAGAGCGCTCCCGGGCGGCCACGATCGTCCCCGCGTGCACCACGTCCAGCCACGGTTCCGGCAAGGACCGCTCCACAGGCATCTGCTGCCCCGACATCAGGAGCTTCTTCACAAATGGATCGTCGATCTCGGCCCAGGGCAGGCTGTCTGCGGACGACGACACGGGGAGCTTAGCCAGCGCCGCGCCCTGCCCGTCGCCACGCACCGGCTCGCGCCGTCGCCGAGAGGAGCAACAAGGATTAGTTCATCTTGCGCGATCGCTACGGGAGCTACAGGACTTCCCTCCCCGTCACGGACGGCCAGACGGATGGAGCTGATGCATAAACACTGACGGCATCAGGTGGAAGGCATTTCAAAAATTGACACTGGGTGCTCATCGAACACCCTGTGAACACCTTGCTGTGACAGAGCCTGATGAAGTGTAAACGCCGCAGGCGATGGATGCCCAGCGCACACAATCCTTTACCTGACACTCAACAAAACGCACAGCTCTAACACAAAAGTGAAAGGAAATATCCAAACAGGAGAGTGCGGCGAGGCCCATATGCCAGGTGCTCAACGGCTCGTTCCATCAGATAAAGCGTTGTATTGTTCGCCATAATGGTTCCATAGCAGACGTCTGTCCCTGGGTGACAATGCTGCCCATAAACTCGGGTCAATGTGAAACGTCTCAGCGTGAAAGATGAACGTGGCCGTGCACAACTCCAATATTTAGTCATTCCGCTCACCCAGGACAGCCTCCACGAGTCTCAAGACACTTATTCACTCAGTGAACAAGAGACACGAGATTCTGCACCGCCCTCTGTTGTCCACCACGTATACCCCCGGCCTCTAACATCCTGGCATGCATGGTGATCGCTCCACCAAGCGCTATCCAGGCACAACCCCGCTTAGCTTGTGAGATCGGACGTGATCAGGCGTGTGCCACGACCTCTATCGCTGCACTGTTTCACACCTCCAGCGCTGCACTCTTTCATGTATTTCTGTTTATTTATTTGCTTTCACTCTGCAAAAATCTGGGACCTTGATGCAAATAAATAAGAACGTTCGGACCTGAAAATATCTCGTAGACGATGGTGCAGTAGCTGTAGACGTCGGACTTGGCGCTGATGTTCTTGCCCTCGAGCACCTCCAGCGGCAGCCAGCGGTGCAGCGCGGAGGGCAGGAGCCGTCCGGGCCGCGCCCGGCCCCCGGGCTCGCTGCAACCGCACGGCAACGGCCTCAGCACTCGCCACCGCCCCCGCGCGGTCGCCCCGTGTTTACCGCCCCACCCCCTCCGTCAAGCCACTGCTGCACAAAGGCCTCTCCACGCCGTTCCGGTCATCGGGGTTGTCTTTTTACGTGTGTGTGTATGTTGAATTTATTTCGCACCGCACATAGCCAACCGTGCTAATCGGAGGTGCGGGGAAGGACAACAAACTAAACACAAAAAGCAGTTGACCGCACTGGTGAGGTGGGAGGCGGGGTCGGAGGCAGCCCGGACCGTTTAGAATATCGCTCGCCATCGATGTTAGCCGTCGCAGTGAGGAAAACTCAGGTCACTGGTTTCGTACTGTAGCGTGGTAACCACTGCACCACCGTTCCTTCGCTGAGTATGAATTACGATTCGTCAGAGCAGTGCGGCTGAAATCACAAACGACTGCAGGGGTCACGAGAACCCTTTATGTACAACGCAGACAAACGTAACGCGACCGTTTCTCGCGTACGACGACCGGGCGCGTGCGTCGCCAGCGTAACGATTGGTCGCGAGCGGCGCTCCGTCCCACTCCGAGCGTAGCAGGTCCGAAGAGAGAGAGATCGAGGAATTTGCCGCGGGGGGAGGCCGCACCTGCGCATGGCGTACTCGAGGCCGGAGAGCTTCGCGGTGTCGGGCGAGACGAGATGCACGGCGTGCGAGGACAGCCCAGCGTGCAGCACCCCGCGATTGTGCAGGAACCGAAGCGCCGTGCACACCTGCAGCAGCAGCCGCAGGATCGTTTCGTAGCACAGCACGGGGAAGTCCAGCTTCTGTGCGGCCGGGAGGAGAGGACACGGAGAGAGAGAGAGAGAGAAAGCCACGCCGCTCAGGAAGATGCGCGGGTTACGTACGGCATGAACGATGCCTTAAAGCGGTGGTTCTCAACACGGCTGTGGCATGGAGGGCGCAGGTTGCGGCATGGATACCGTGCAGGAGAAATTTCCAATGTGCGTCGGGAACGTCCGCGCTACGTTGCGGTAACACAACACGCGGATAGACCGACAAACCAACAACGTTGAGGACCACTGCCGAAGAGAAAGATGCAGCCCAAATATTGAACAGTTTTTATCTTGTGGATATGCGCCTTCATTCCACGTGTCCTGGGTTGTCCAACATGGGTCTTAAGCTTTGTCCATAAGAAAAACATTTACTTTAAATATCAAGGCCACCTTTTATCATAGCAGTCTTGTGACATCATTGCACTGATGTTGTATTCAAATTTAGAGGAGCCATATTACAATGCCATCACTCAAGTGCCATGATGAGGCACCAGACTGTAGCCGTTTCTAAGTTAACCAAGCTTCCAATCTCACGCTCCACAGCGTATGCTGGTATCTAAGTGAGCTCTTTGTTCCGCAGGTTTTACCGTCCTTTAAAGACGCTCGTGAGAGCAGTGTGCCCCGACATCAAGTGAGTGCAATGGTCCACTGGTGCAGCACCACGTGCTGCTGCTCTCTGTATCCCAGGCCGCACTTGTAAAACAGAGAGGTAATGCCTCAGTGGGTTTATTTAATCTTCAGTAAATAATACGGACGGACGGACTGAGGAGCACAGGCTATGGGCGAGAGGGTCGTACACACACACAAGCCCACCCTCTCATGCAGCACGGAGTAGAGGGAACCCAGGCGGACTCGCTCGAACACGAGTCTCGGCGAACGAAGTTCATCCACGAGGCTGACTCCCATGAGCAGCAGCAGCTCAGGACAGCACAGGCCCCTGGAGACACGACACACGCGCACGGCATGCACACTCAGCAGAACTATTACGCGTGCGGTTGTGTCTGGTGGCGACCAGCCGAGACCACCCGGCTAAGGGGGTCGATGAGCGCGACCGATTACCCCGGTTCGATCGCTCCACTGATTGGACAAAGCAAAAACAGCCGAGTGGAAAAAAAAACGTTGCCTCTGTTGCCGCGTTGTGCCGCTGGACGGGAGGAAACGGACGGCGGTTGGCGACGTAGTCGACGTCGTCAGGCGTGTCACTCCGGCCCAAAACGTCAACCGCAAAAAAGTAGTCGTATATTGGTCGATCAAACGTCTCCGTGGACTTCACCGCCCCGGCTGCGTCCCCACCTGTAGGCCTCCTGCTCAGCCACGAGCAGGTCCGCCACACGCCTCGCCCTGCCTTTCTCTCCCTCGGGCCGGACGTCCCGGACGGTCACCTTGGTCCCGCTCCACACCAAACTGCAACGATGAGCGGCCGTGTCAGGCGATCCCCTCCTCTGCGATTACTTGAACCGCGCACGGCAAAGGCAACGCTGAGGCGGCGCCAGCGTGACTCACCCCGCCATGAGCGTGTGAGGCCCGTTGGCGTAGGAGACGTGCAGGTCGTTCTCGTCGTGGCACAGCTCGTTTTCGGGGATTATGGGAAGGAACGCCGCGTACCCCAGGCTTCCCTTGGGTCCCGTGCAAACCTAACAGTGAACGTCCAGTGGAAAACCCATGAATGGCAAAATGATCAGAGTTACCTTCACACACAGCCTCACCATCCCACATAGCCTCACCATCCCACACAACCTCACCATCCCACACAACCTCATCATCCCACACAACCTCATCATCCCACACAACTTCATCATCCCACACAACCTCATCGTCCCATACAGCCTCATCATCCCACACAGCCTCACCATCCCATAGCCGAGGTTTTCAAGACGGAGGCACGAGCGGCTCCGTGCGTCCAAGGCTCCCAGCTGCTGCTCCTCCTGCTGCCCCCTGCGATAAATTGCCACTCGGTGACCACCGACCAGCTCCTGAATGTCCGCGCAAGATTCTACAAACGCCACCGTAACGGCTGAGATTAACGATCGGCTCTCGTGTTGTTGCTGTCGTTGTTTGGGAGTTACTTGAATCTGAAGAGGCGGCGTAGGGGGGAGTGGGGTATGGCGAGAGTGGCGTGCCGCGGCGAATGCGGCGCTCCGCTCTGGCGCGTCTGCCCAGTGGCGTGGCTCCCCAGCCGCAGCATCTCGCTCCAGCAGTGACCCAGCAGCTCCAGGACCTGCCAGACACACGCTCAGACGGTGATGCGGCCCAGCGATGGCACATTCACCGCTTGGTTTGCCAGAGGTCCGCGGTTCGAATCCGGTAGGCCACCCCGGTATATTAACCGTGCGATCAGGCGCCGCCTGCTTCGCTGTGGATGTTGACGATCCGAAATGAGTAGGCCATTGTGTGCAGGCGTTGACGGTCCATACTTGCCAAATCGTCGTACTCAGATTGTAAATGTTTCAGATTTGCTCTCCAACACACCAGTGTGCTGTACTAGTAACGAATTGGAATGTTCTGTTTACGTGACAAACCTTACTAATTGGCTGTTGGGTGGTGGCGGGTTTAACGACACATTTATATTTACTGGATCTAACTCAAAAAACCTAAATCATGCATGATACTGGTCGCGAAAGCCTCCCACGTGTTAAACTGTGAGTGAAACATTGCACTTTCATGGTAGCCTTCCGCTAAAAGAATGGCGGGAATACCGGACGTGCTGATGAATGCTTTTCCTGCTCCTGTGCTCAGTGGCTGAATCCCAGCATGCACCGAGAGCCATGTTTCCAGACAAAACGGTTCCTCGCGGTTGCTGCCCATATCCATGTTTCCAGAAGTAAGCAAACATGCTTCCCGGAGGAGACCTGGCTTTAAAGTTGCTGAATTTCTCAAAGAATCTTCTCCCAGTCACTCACAGACTGGAGTAGGTGGCACGTGACGAGCAGCAGCAACAGCCGTAGACAGAGCCGACTGAAATTCATCCTTGTGTGAGCCCACGAGGGCACGGGCATCCGCCCCGCGCGCACGTGAAAGGCAGCCGCCGCTCCGCAACGTGAGTCGGAGGAGACGCTCCAGATTGCCGCGGTTCCTCGGGTGCACGCCACCGTCTCACTCACGCTCTGGTTGCGAGGCCCCGCCTCCGCGGCCCAGTCCGCCGGCGAGCGCCCGCCGCGGTCGTGCAGCCGCAGGTCCCCGCCGGCGCCCAGCATGGCCAGCAGCAGCGGCACGCAGCCCGAGAAGGCCGCCGCGTGCATTGGAGTCGCGCCGTCCTCGCTTCGGCTGCGGGTGAAGGGGACGGGCCGGCGGGTTTCATCGCAGCGGCGGCATCGCGGCTTCGCCACCGGCGAGGGGATACGTCAATGGGGCTGATCTCATCAGCAGGGTTGAGCCTGGTTAGGCGATGACAGTAGTGAAATTGATCTTGAAACTATCTATGGAGAGCTCTGGGTATTGGTGGGTGGGTTTCCTCCGTGTATCTGATTTACTCCCATTTGCCAAACTCGTTGTTCAATTAATTGGACAAATATCAAACAAACATCAAAATGGAGGACACTGAAACTAAATTCATGAGGATTTATGGGTAAAAGGCATTATTGCTGTTCAGTTGATCCAATCCACTTTTCGTACTTTCTGACTCATAACCAAAGACTCACAAAAACACCTATGATCGACGGCATCTCAACATGCGGTCACATCTAGATGCTACAAAAATCCACATTGTGTTGCATAGCATGCCCACGTGTGCGGTGGAGCCATCACGCACCGGTTGGGGTCGGCCCCACAATGCAGCAGCTGCTCCACCGCTTGGCTCTGCCCCGTGATGGCTGCCATGAACAGGGGCGTCTGCCCGTCGTCGTTGGGGAGGTCGGGGTTTATACCTGCGGGGGGGTTAGTGGTGGGGGGGGGGTTAGTGGTGGGGGGGGGGGGCACCGCCGCGACTCGGGCCAATGAGGAGACGGGCGATGTTTCATTCACAAAATGGAACTGGGGGAGGGTGGCTCCATTCATAAAATGGAAGCCTTGAACAGAAAAAAGCGGATCTTTTTGCCTCGTGTTTCTTTCAACATTCCCAGCCTTAAGGTGATTCAGTTGGGGGTGGGAGGGGTGGGGCTGGTTGGAAAGGGGAGGGTGGGGAGGAACTGGGTGGGGAGGTAGGAACAACAGCTTCCACACTGCCCACCAGGGATTATTTGTCTGTCTGTCGTGCACGAATGCGCTGTCTAACCAAGTTCCTACCTGCCCGCTCAGAAGGAACGTGTGTGACCGCCCCATGGATGCCATTATATTACTGTGAACGCCTCTAAAGGTGAACAGCATTTGCAATATATTTAATAGTAATATCTAAAATTGTGCGCTACTAATACTGGCTGTGCCTAGAGTGCAAATATCTGTTTTTATTTCGCAAAGAAACCAACCCCTCAGCTTGCTGTGCCTCCCTCCCGCCACCCTTGCGAGCGGCAGGAACGGTCATCAATGGCGAGGAGCGGCTGCGTGAGCAGCACTCCAAGCCGGCTTCGCGCTCAGGAGGCACAGCTCCAACTCCTCATCGGGGCTGGTTGGTCCAGACACTTTAGAGCCCATTTCGTAAGTTGGAAACTATAGAAATGATCCCTGAAAGTATAGTCTTAGTGAGAACAGGTCGGCGCAGCGCTATATGTAGTCATGAATACTCGCTCTACGCTATGGGGCCTGTGTGGTTTCTTAACTAGGTACGTTTAGTAACCTACAAATATTGAACTTGTTCAGTGTCAACATCAACATTAACTGTAATTTAAATGTTTATGTCACCTGCAAAGTCAACGATGTAAAGAATAAAAGGAGTTTACTTCAACTGTGCTAAATGTGAACTGCATGGTGGGAGTCGCCTCTCGACCTGGACCACGAGGCGGCGCTAGTTGACGAGTTCAGAGCGTGGGTCAGGGGATGTCAGCAGTTACATTTTATGACTAAAAAAAAGCAACATAAAACAGTTACATAAAAAAGTAACATAAAAAATCACACCTTTCCGCAAACGCATGGCTAAATAAACTAACCACTATAAACAAGGACAATAAAACAACGCAGGCCGCTGCCGTGTCTTTGTCACCACAATGCCGTGACTCGGATTCGAACCGAGGTTGCTGCGGCCACAACGCAGAGTACTAACCACTATACGATCACGGCGAGCTACGCGGCCCACTGGCTCCACCTGCAGGCAAAGAGCTCTCTTGATCGCCTCCAGCACCACGCCAGACTCACTCAATGGGCTCGTCCCACGTTTTTTCGGAATACTGCTGCTCATCTTAGTACGGCAGACTGTCGATTATCCGCGTGCGGTTTATTCGATTTGCGGGGTTAGTGGTGGGGGGGGGGGTTAGTGGTGGGGGGGAATGTTAGTGGTGGGGAGGGGGGGGTAGTGGGGGGGGGTTAGTGGTGGGGTGGTGGGGTTAGTGGTGGGGGGGGGGGTTAGTGGGGGGGTAGTGGTGGGGGGGTTAGTGGTGGGGGGGGGTTAGTGGTGGGGGGGGGGGGTTAGTGGTGGGGGGGGGGTTAGTGGGGGGGGTAGTGGTGGGGGGGGGGTTAGTGGTGGGGTCAATGGTGGGGGGGGGGGTAGTGGGGGGTTAGTGGGGGGATGGTGGGGTTAGTGGTGGGGGGGGGTTAGTGGTGGGGGGGTGGTTAGTGGGGGGGTAGTGGTGGGGGGGGGTTAGTGGTGGGGGGGGTTAGTGGGAGGGTTAGTGGGGGGGGTTAGTGGTGGGGGGGTTAGTGGGGGGGGGGTTAGTGGTGGGGGGGGTTAGTGGTGGGGGGGGTTAGTGGTGGGGGGGTTTGTGGTGGGGGTTAGTGGTGGTGGGGGGTAGTGGGGGGGGGCACCGCCGCGACTCGGGCCAATGAGGAGACGGGCGATGTTTCATTCACAAAATGGAACTGGGGGAGGGTGGCTCCATTCATAAAATGGAAGCCTTAAACAGAAAAAAGCGGATTTTTTTGCCTCGTGTTTCTTTCAACATTCCCAGCCTTAAGGTGAGGGGAGGGTGGGGAGGGACTGGGCTAGGTGGTGAGGAACTGGGTGGGGAGGTAGGAACAACAGCTTCCACACTGCCCACCAGGGATTATTTGTCTGTCTGTCGTGCACGAATGCGCTGTCCAACCAAGTTCCTACCTGCCCGCTCCGAAGGAACGTGTGTGATCGCCCCATGGATGCCATTACATTACTGTGAACGCCTCTAAAGGGGAACAGCATTTGCAATATATTTAATAGTAATATCTAAAATTGTGCGCTACTAATACTGGCTGTGCCTAGAGTGCAAATATCTGTTTTTATTTCGCAAAGAAACCAACCCCTCAGCTTGCTGTGCCTCCCTCCCGCCACCCTTGCGAGCGGCAGGAACGGTCATCAATGGCGAGGAGCGGCTGCGTGAGCAGCACTCCAAGCCGGCTTCGCGCTCAGGAGGCACAGCTCCAACTCCTCATCGGGGCTGGTTGGTCCAGACACTTTAGAGCCCATTTCGTAAGTTGGAAACTATAGAAATGATCCCTGAAAGTATAGTCTTAGTGAGAACAGGTCGGCGCAGCGCTATATGTAGTCAGGTACAGTGGCTCTACGCTATGGGTACTGCGTGGTTTCCCAGCTAGACAGGTTTAGCACCTACAAATGTTAAACTTGATCAGTGTCAACATCAACATTAATTAAAAATGTTTATTTCACCTGCAAAGTCAACGATATAAATGATAAAAGCAGTTTACTACAACTGTGCCAACGGTGAAATGCATGGTGGGAGTCACCTCTCGACCTGGACCACGAGGCGTGGGTCAGAGGATGACAGCAGTTACATTTTGTGACTTAAAAAAGTAATAGATAAAACACGCACGCCTTTCTGCAAACGCGTGGATAAATCAACTAACCACGATAAACAAGGACAATAAAAAAACTAACCACTATAAACAAGGACGATAAAATAAACTAACCACTATGAACAATAAAACAACGCAGGCCGCTGCCGTGTCTTTGTCGCCACAATGCCGTGACTCGGATTCGAACCGAGGTTGCTGCGGCCACAACGCAGAGTACTAACCACTATACGATCACGGCGAGCTACGCGGCCCACTGACTCCACCTGCAGGCAAAGAACTCTCTTGATCGCCTCCAGCACCACGCCAGACTTAATGGGCTCGTCCGACTGACAATTTGACATGAATTAATAACTCGTGGATTTCCCCTTCAGGCCAAATTAATCATCTTGGAAATGTTCATTACAAGTCACGTGCTTAAACCGACCAAATATGTGCTCCGATTCTGCGATCCATTTCGTGGGCGGAGTCTTCTGCGCGGGAGCATGAAATTGTTATCACTGAGCATGCACATCGATCGGTGATTTACACCGATGTAGAGGAGTAGAGGAGAGTGGTGGCGTCGCGTGCGCTGTCCGGTGCTGTGACATCACGGGACGTGGGGTCGCACGCGCCGGGCAGTGCACGTGACGTCTCGCCTCAGAGGGTATTTAAGGGAGACCCCGTGACGTAAGCGGGGTCACTGGAGGAACGGGGATAGTGGAAGGGGTGAAGAGGGAACCCTTATAGTGATACCTGTTAATAAACCCTGGCGGAAGCCCCTAACTCACCTCCGTCTCCGAGTACCTCCGTCTACAACAGCAACAACTACTTAACAACTGGTGTCAGAAGTTTACACCGTCGCCAACATGTCAAAAGCGGGCGCACGGCGTAAGAACCCACCGGCACATGACTTGGAGGGTGCCGAAGGCGGAGAGGAGGCTCCAGCAGTGACCCCGGAGCCCGGGACCCCGGTGACGGTCCCCATGGAAACGAGCGGGCCGGAGCGGGAGGATTCGGCTGCGGGGAGTGCCAGCTCACCGCCGCCGCCAGAGACGGAAAGCGTCCCCGCAGCTCTGCTGCACCAGCTCCTGCAGGCGGTGGGGCAGCTGACCGTCAGGTTGGCCGAGGTGGAGGCACGGACGCAGCCAACCGCCCCGCACTCGAGACGGGAGCAACTGTCAACTGCCAACGTTGAAAGCGCCGCCGTTTTCCCAGCGACCGCTCCACCGGAAATGGCCGTCATGTTGGCTGCGACGCAATCCGCGGCGGCCATGTTGGCTCGGGAGACGTATGCGGCCGCTACTACGGCTGCGACGCGGCGGCCGGCGGACATGGCTGCCATGGCGACCGCGACGCCGCGTCTCTCCACCGACGCGGCCGGGGTTTCTCGGCACGCCGCTCCTGCGGGACCAGCCGCGGGCGACGACGCGGCTCTACATCAAGCTGCGCCCGCCGGGGGGGCCCCGGGTAAGTACGCGCGTGCCGTCCTCGCCGGGCCGCCGGGGTGGGCAGCGGCAGCTGCCGCTGCCCCGTACATCGCCGTGCCGCCGGAATGGGCCGCGGGTGCTGCCATGGCGACCGCGACGCCGCGTCTCTACACTGACGCGGCCGGGGTTTCTCGGCACGCCGCTCCTGCGGGACCAGCCGCCGGCGACGACGCGGCTCTACATCAAGCTGCGCCCGCCGGGGGGGCCCCGGGTAAGTACGCGCGTGCCGTCCTCGCCGGGCCGCCGGGGTGGGCAGCGGCAGCTGCCGCTGCCCCGTACATCGCCGTGCCGCTGGAATGGGCCGCGGGTGCTGCCGCGGCTCCACCTGTCGCTGCGCTCACGGGGCCGGCCACCGGCGATGCCGCGGCTCTGCACCTCGCCGTGCCTGCGTCCCTTGTCATGGATGACGCCGCGGCTCCGTGTTATACCGCCGCGTCTTCGGCGTGGCCCATGGAGGCTGCAACGCCGTGGTGCCTCGCCGCGTCGCGAGAGGTTGCGGCGGCTGCGGCCGCTGTCCCGCACCTCGCTGCGCCGGCGGGGTGGGCCGCGGGGGCCGCCGCAGCTCCGTGTTATACCGCCGCGTCTTCGGCGTGGCCCGGGGAGGCCGCAACTCCGTGGTGCCTCGCTGCGTCGCGAGAGGTTGCCGCGGCTACGGCCGCTGTCCCGCACCTCGCTGCGCCGGCGGGGTGGGTCGCGGGGGCCGCTGCAGGCCCGATTTATACCGCCGCGTCTTCGGCAACGCCGTGGTCCCTCGCCGCGTCGCCGTGGCTTCGTACGCCGCCGCTGACAGGTGGGTCGCGAAAGCGCAGGTGCCTTCACACCTCGCTGCATCTACGGCGTGGCCCATGGGGGCCGCAACTCAGCAGCACTTCGCTGCGTCTACGGCGTGGCCCATGGGGGCCGCAAATCAGCCGCACTTTGCTGCGTCTACGGCGTGGCCCATGGGAGCCGCAACTCAGCCACAATTCGCTGCGCCTACGGCGTGGCCCATGGGGGCCGCAGCACCACCGCACCTTTCCGCGTCTTCGGCGTGGCCCGCGGGAGCCGCAATGCTGCCACCGCCGCACCACGTCGCGTCCGCCGGGTGGCCCGCAGGTGCCGCTTGGCTTCCACACCTCGCGGCGCCGCGCGGCCAATGGCAGCGCCGGTTACCCGACGTTGCGCCGTTTGTCGCGCAAGGGGGCGACTGGTCGGCCTTCCAGGACCGGTTCGACGCGGCATACATGTCGGTCGGCTGGTCCATGGAGGAGGCCTTGCCGGCGCTTCCGACCTGCTTGGACGAAAGGGCTCTGCAGGCCTTCAAGTCCATCCATCCGGCCAATCGGGCTACACTCCCGGCGGCCTATATCCAAATGGCCAACGTTTTTGAGCCGCCGTCCACCGCGCAGCTAAAGTTTTCATTGCGGCGGCGGGAGGAGGGGGAACTGCCGCTGGCCTTCCGCTGCTCGCTCCTGGCCCTGGCACAGGCTGCATACCCTGACCTGTACGGCAGGGCACTTGATTCTATGGCCTTGGGGAAGCTGCTTGACCTGGCAAGGGAGCTAGGAATTGCTCTGTCGATCAACAATGATCGGCAGATCACATCCTTGGCGGTCGCCGAAAACATTCAGGCGCACCTCTCCCTCCGCCAACGGCCTCAGATGGCGGCGTGTGCGGGGGTCCCGGCGCCGGGCGGGGGGGTCACCTCTCAGGGGGTGGACACCCTCGCGGCCCTGGCGGTGCCCGATCGTCAAGGAAGGGGGGCGGGTGGTCGCCGTCCGGAGCAGCGGGGGCGGCCGGGACCTTCCCGTCCACAGGAGGCGGACACGGTGGCCTGCTTCCGCTGTGGTCAGCGGGGCCACATTGAGCGGGGCTGCCGGAATGCCCCGGGGGCCTTTGGAAAAGGGACTCCACCTTCTCCCAGACCCTCCTTGGCATCGGGTCCGGGGCCCCAGGCGAGTCGCGACGCATCATCTGCGCGGCCGCTCCCTTCACCTCATGCATCTAGCGGGGCTAGGGCCCATCGTCATGGGGTTGTCCTCGAAGGGTCGGGTGCACCATCGTCATCACCCCCTCAATGGCCCAGACAGACCCGCCACTGGGATGCGCTTGCGCATAGGATGGTGGCGGCAGCTGCCGGCTCCTCAGCGGTGGCAGGATATGTGCAAGGGGTGCACGTTCGCCTCCTGGTGGATACGGGGGCATCGGCCACCATTATTTCGGAGGCCATTTTTGGGCTGCTACCCCGCAGCGTGGGTCCGTTAAGGCCGGTTCGCGGGGCTTGTGTCGCCGCGAACGGCGGCAGTTTGGGCATCTTGGGCCACGTTGTAGCGTCGGTTCGGGTTGACGAGATTGAGTTGGCCGGGCCGATTTTGGTCTCCAGGACCTTGGCAGTGCCATGCCTCTTGGGGACCGACTTTTTGTCTAGGATGCCCATCCGAATTCTCGTTGACCAGGGCTGTGTGGAAATGCCGTCAGGGAGGCGGCTGAAATTCCTACAATCGCCTACCGTCCTGTCTCCCTTGGTCGCCGGTGTACGGGCCTTGAATAAAGTGCCGGTGACCGTACCACCAGCGTCACAAATCCTGATACCCCTTAGGTTGCGCAAACCGCTCGAAATGGGCTCCACGGAGACGGGTATCCTCCTGTCCCCGTCAAGCTACTTTTCAAGGACGAAGGGGTTGGTGGGCGCCTTGACAGCCGTGTCGGGGGGCCAGGACCTTTTTTTGCAGGTCCTCAATTCGGGACCCTTGCCGGTCGTAGTCCCGGCCGGCGCCGTTTTGGCACACGCGACCCCGGCTCCTCCACCCGAGAGCGCTGCCCCGGATGGAGGGGTCGTGGCGGGCGTGATGCGCACGGGGGACCCCGACGCATCATGGATCGCCACGTTGTGCGACGAGAATGCCTCGTTGTCCTCCGGGGAACGTCGGCAACTCCGCGACCTCATCGAGCGGTTCACCGATGTATTCAGCCAAAGTAAGTTTGATCTGGGTCGCACTACTCTTTTGGACCACCACATAGACACGGGCGACGCGGCCCCTATTCGACTTAATTCCCACCGCTTTAGCCCAGCGGAAAAAGATCATGTCCGCTCGGCTGTCGAGGAAATGTTGGCGGCGGACATCATCTCCCCATCTACTAGCCCTTGGGGTGCCCCCATTGTGCTAGTCAAGAAACGGGACGGGAGTCTCCGGTTCTGCGTCGATTTTCGTAGATTGAACAAGATCTCGGTGGCTGATGCATATCCATTGCCTCGCATGGATGATTCCCTGGACGCCCTCTCGGGCGCGCGGTTCTTTTCGACTTTAGATTTGCTCTCCGGCTTCTGGCAATTGCCACTGGATGAGGCCTCTAGACCCAAAACAGCGTTCCGCACACCCCAGGGGTTGTTCGAGTTCAATCGGCTTTCTATGGGTCTCCATTCGGCCCCGGCCACCTTCCAGCGTCTCATGGAGATGGTCTTGGCGGGGCTGCAGTGGGAGTCTTGTCTAATCTACTTGGATGACGTTATTGTTTTTGGCCGTACGTTTGGCGAGCACTTGCAACGCCTTGAGGCGGTGTTCGTCAAAGTGCGTGCTGCTGGCTTGAAATTCAAACCCCAGAAATGCCACTTGCTACAACCATCGGTGAGGTATTTGGGACACATTGTTAGCACGTCAGGTGTCGCCACGGACCCGGATAAAACGGCTTGTGTCCGGACGTGGCCGACTCCCACATCTGTCGCGGAGGTGCGTAGCTTCGTTGGCTTCGCATCGTACTATCGTCGGTTTGTCCGCGATTTTGCGACCATTGCGAAGCCACTGCACGCCCTTTCCGCCAAAGGCCAAAGGTTTCACTGGGGCGCGGAGGAGGAGGCGGCTTTTGCGGCGCTTCGCACGGCCTTGGCGGATGCGCCGCCCTTGGGGTACCCGGATTTTACGAAACCCTTCCTGCTCGATACCGATGCCAGCGACACGGGAATTGGGGCTGTCCTGGCCCAGGTGGTCGACGAGGTTGAGAGGGTGGTAGCCTATGGCAGTCGCGTTCTGTCCTCGACGGAACAGCGATATTGTGTGACCCGGAGGGAACTTTTGGCCATAGTTTATTTTGTTCAGTTGTATAGACCATATTTGTACGGTAGGCTGTTTACGGTCCGAACCGACCACGCGGCCCTGCAATATTCGCTGAAGATTAGTCAGCCCTCGAGTCAGCTGTCTCGCTGGCTCGAAGTGCTCCAGGATTACCCCTTTGATGTAATCCACAGGAAGGGGACACAGCATGGAAATGCGGACGGTTTATCCCGATTGCCGGCAGGCGGTGGGTGTGCTTGCGCCCTGGGCTCTAGCCGTTGCAAGGCCCCAGGGGACGCCGCGGCCCAGTTGGTCGCGTCGGCCGAGGCGGACACCCCTCCAGGTGCGGCGTCGCCCGCGGATTTTGGCCTTGGACTTCCCCGGGAGGTATGGTCCGGCTTGCAGATGGAGGATTCCTCTCTGCTGAAGCTACGGCGCCGTGTCGGACATAAGGCCCGGAGCTCAGCTTCGTCGGCTGCCCCGGAGATCGCCATGCATGACGGACTACTCATGCGTTGGGATGCCCAATTGGAACGCTATTGTGTGGTTGTGCCCACTAGCCTGCGTGGTAAATTAACCCGAGCCATTCACGAGAAGCTTATGCACCTTGGCTACCACAAGACCTTATTGACCCTTAAGCGGGACTATTACTGGCCGGGTGTTGAGGGTGACGTGGCACTGATTTTAAAGGGTTGCCACGACTGCGCGCGGAGGAAGGCCCCAGTTGTCCGGGACCGGGCCCCGCTGCAGTCCATCCGGGTTTCTCGCGTTAATGAGCTCGTGGCGCTCGACATTTTGGGGCCATTCCCTGCATCCCAACGGGGCCACAAATACCTCTTGGTGGGCGTTGAGTACCTCACACGTTGGCCCATGGCATGGCCTTTGGTCGATCAGTTGGCCTCTTCTATCACCGAGGCCTTCGTCCAGGGGTACGTGTTTGACAAGGGCGTGCCGGAACAATTGTTGACTGACCAGGGGCGGAATTTCTCGTCTAGGTTGCTCAAGGAGGTGTGTGACCTCCTTGGGACCAAGAAAATCCGCACCTCGCCCTACCACCCCCAGTCAGACGGGATGGTAGAGCGCTTGAACCGCACCCTTACGTCCATGCTGTGCCACCAGGTGAACACGTCCCAGTCAGACTGGGACCTGTTCGTCCCGGGGGTCTTGGCGGCGTATCGGTTGGCCCCTCATGCCTCCACGGGATTTTCGCCTTTTTATTTGATGTACGGTAGGGAACTGGAGCCCCCGGTGCACGTCCAGATGGACGTTGGCTCCTCCAAGAAGGGGTCGGCGGTGCCGACCCCTTTGAAGGTCGCGCTTGACCGGCTGCGCGAGGCGCGACAGGCCGCTGCCGAGAATTCCGCAAGCCGGCAGGCGGCTAATGAGCGGCTGCCCAAACACCAGGCAGCTGGCCTCCCGTGGATAGCGGGTCAAAAAGCGTGGCTGCATTGTCCCCAGGTCCCCGTTGGCACATCGGCCAAATTGCATCGCCCTTGGCAGGGCCCCGTGGAGGTTGTGGAGGTCCGCCGGCCGCAATGCGTCCGGATTCGGTTCGGTCGCCGGCAGTGGATAGTGCACCCGTCCCGGCTCAAACGTTATGTTCCATCTACCCTGGGGGATCCACCCCCAATTCCGGAGCGGCCGGCTGATGATGTGTCCGGCGTGCCTGACCGGCCGGGTCTCGCTGACGGAGGTGACGTCCGACCTGTGTGTGTGCCCCCAGGCCCCTCCCGAGTGAGGCCGACAGAGACCCCCCGGTCACCGGAGGCCACGGCGGTGGGCCTGTTGCCCGCTGACGGGCCACCTGCACGGGAGACGGACATCATACGGGGGAGCGGGCCAGCAGCGCATACCCGCTCGAGGGGGATGCGGCTCCGGTGACGGCCCTGATGGCCGTTCAGCAGGCCCAGCCCCTGGCGCCCGTTCGGCGCTATCCGGCGGATGAGGCCTTCGGGGTCTATTTGTTTTGTTTTTTGTTGTTGCTGTTCTGCTTGAGGGGCCGTGCTGCCCTAAGGTTTAGTTTCTAGCAGCCGGTTATACCTTTAGGCACACGAACTCGTGAATATTCGGTCTTCGGTCCGGTGTGGGGCCCCGCTTGCGGGGTGCTTGCAGCCGGGTCGGCTGTTTTTTTTCACGGGGGGGGGTGATGTAGAGGAGTAGAGGAGAGTGGTGGCGTCGCGTGCACTGTCCGGTGCTGTGACATCACGGGACGTGGGGTCGCACGCGCCGGGCAGTGCACGTGACGTCTCGCCTCAGAGGGTATTTAAGGGAGACCCCGTGACGTAAGCGGGGTCACTGGAGGAACGGGGATAGTGGAAGGGGTGAAGAGGGAACCCTTATAGTGATACCTGTTAATAAACCCTGGCGGAAGCCCCTAACTCACCTCCGTCTCCGAGTACCTCCGTCTACAACAGCAACAACTACTTAACACCTATATTCGTGGGTTGTGGCATTAAGATCCGCGTAAAATGTCTATTTATGGATTAATTGTCCACGATTGAGAATCGAGAGTCTACTGTACATGTAAATATATGTCCTGGTCTTCAGATATATTATTTACAGAACAACGTTATGCCTGACACTTTGATCAACTTTCCAACCCTTTTCTGAAAAGGTAGATCAGATCCACAGCGAGTGACTAGTAACGTGGAATAATAGGCTATAAAGCAGCGAGCCTGCGTAGCTCGCCGTGATCGTATAGTGGTTAGTACTCTGCGTTGTGGCCGCAGCAACCTCGTTTCGAATCTGAGTCACGGCATTGTGGTGACAAAGACATGGCAGTGGCCGCTCTACTTTTGTGCATGTGCCATCACTCACTTTTCACACCTTCCTTTAAGCTGAAAAAACTAGCAATGTTGTTTCACGGAGCGGTGGGCTACACTGCCCGTTTCCATCACCTCGCTGTATCCGCTGGGCATGTCATCGCTTAAGATGAAACGTGATTACCTTGGCGATTACTGAAACAATTTTCGTCTCCATCCCTCTTGCTCTGTCTAGAAAAGGAGCTATTACAGGTAGGATCAACAGTTCCACACTGCCCACCAGGGATTATTTGTCTGTCTGTCGTGCATGGCCCCGCCCCACCAGAGCCCTCCCATTGGCTCGCGGGTGCCGACCAATGGGAGTGGTGGGTTGGATAAATAAATACAAAATTATTGAAATGAAAATAACATTTTACATCACTTTACCTTGCTGAGAGGAGTTGATAGCCTACGGGGATGGTGGTGAGGAAGGGGAGGAGTCGTGAACGGGGTATACACGGGTACGTGGTCACTCATCCTGACCCATACAAGTTCTAGCAAGCGCGTCGTATCCGTATACCAAATTCTACGTTTTCCAAAGCGGTCGTATACCGAGGAATGAGTGTATTTGACCACCCCATGAATGCCATTACATTATTATTGGGAGTAATATTTAAAAATGTGCGACACTAATGCCGGCTCTACCAAGAGAGCAAGCATCTATTTTTATTTCGCAAAGAAACCAACCCCTCAGCTTGCTGTGTCTCCCTCCCGCCACCCTTGCGAGCGGCAGGAACGGTCATCAATGGCGAGGAGCGGCTGCGTGAGCAGCACTCCAAGCCGGCTTCGCGCTCAGGAGGCACAGCTCCAACTCCTCATCGGGGCTGGTTGGTCCAGACACTTTAGAGCCCATTTCGTAAGTTGGAAACTATAGAAATGATCCCTGAAAGTATAGTCTTAGTGAAAACAGGTCGGCGCAGCGCTATATGTAGTCAGGCACAGTGGCTCTACGCTATGGGTACTGCGTGGTTTCCCAGCTAGACAGGTTTAGCACCTACAAATGTTAAACTTGATCAGTGTCAACATCAACATTAATTAAAAATGTTTATTTCACCTGCAAAGTCAACGATATAAATGATAAAAGCAGTTTACTACAACTGTGCCAACGGTGAAATGCATGGTGGGAGTCACCTCTCGACCTGGACCACGAGGCGTGGGTCAGAGGATGACAGCAGTTACATTTTGTGACTTAAAAAAGTAATAGATAAAACACGCACGCCTTTCTGCAAACGCGTGGATAAATCAACTAACCACGATAAACAAGGACAATAAAAAAACTAACCACTATAAACAAGGACGATAAAATAAACTAACCACTATGAACAATAAAACAACACAGGCCGCTGCCGTGTCTTTGTCGCCACAATGCCGTGACTCGGATTCGAACCGAGGTTGCTGCGGCCACAACGCAGAGTACTAACCACTATACGATCACGGCGAGCTACGCGGCCCACTGACTCCACCTGCAGGCAAAGAACTCTCTTGATCGCCTCCAGCACCACGCCAGACTTAATGGGCTCGTCCGACTGACAATTTGACATGAATTAATAACTCGTGGATTTCCCCTTCAGGCCAAATTAATCATCTTGGAAATGTTCATTACAAGTCACGTGCTTAAACCGACCAAATATGTGCTCCGATTCTGCGATCCATTTCGTGGGCGGAGTCTTCTGCGCGGGAGCATGAAATTGTTATCACTGAGCATGCACATCGATCGGTGATTTACACCTATATTCGTGGTTTGTGGCATTAAGATCCGCGTAAAATGCCTATTTATGGATTAATTGTCCACGATTGAGAATCGAGAGTCTACTGTACATGTAAATATATGTCCTGGTCTTCAGATATATTATTTACAGAACAACGTTATGCCTGACACTTTGATCAACTTTCCAACCCTTTTCTGAAAAGGTAGATCAGATCCACAGCGAGTGACTAGTAACGTGGAATAAGAGGCTATTAAGAGAGCTCTTTGTATGGCATAAAGCAGCGAGCCTGCGTAGCTCGCCGTGATCGTATAGTGGTTAGTACTCTGCGTTGTGGCCGCAGCAACCTCGGTTCGAATCTGAGTCACGGCATTGTGGTGACAAAGACATGGCAGTGGCCGCTCTACTTTTGTGCATGTGCCATCACTCACTTTTCACACCTTCCTTTAAGCTGAAAAAACTAGCAATGTTGTTTCACGGAGCGATGGGCTACACGGCCCGTTTCCATCACCTCGCTGTATCCGCTGGGCATGTCATCGCTTAAGATGAAACGTGATTACCTTGGCGATTACTGAAACAATTTTCGTCTCCATCCCTCTTGCTCTGTCTAGAAAAGGAGCTATTACAGGTAAGATCAACAGTTCCACACTGCCCACCAGGGATTATTTGTCTGTCTGTCGTGCATGGCCCCGCCCCACCAGAGCCCTCCCATTGGCTCGCGGGTGCCGACCAATGGGAGTGGTGGGTTGGATAAATAAATAAAAAATAATTGAAATGAAAATAACATTTTACATCACTTTACCTTGCTGAGAGGAGTTGATAGCCTACGAGGATGGTGGTGAGGAAGGGGAGGAGTCGTGAACGGGGTATACACGGGTACGTGGTCACTCATCCTGACCCATACAAGTTCTAGCAAGCGCGTCGTATCCGTATACCAAATTCGACGTATTCCAAACCGGTCGTATACCGAGGTATGAGTGTATGTGACCACCCCATGAATGCCATTACATTATTATTGTGAGTAATATTTAGAAATGTGCGACACTAATGCCGGCTCTACCAAGAGAGCAAGCATCTATTTTTATTTCGCAAAGAAACCAACCCCTCAGCTTGCTGTGTCTCCCTCCCGCCACCCTTGCGAGCGGCAGGAACGGTCATCAATGGCGAGGAGCGGCTGCGTGAGCAGCACTCCAAGCCGGCTTCGCGCTCAGGAGGCACAGCTCCAACTCCTCATCGGGGCTGGTTGGTCCAGACACTTTAGAGCCCATTTCGTAAGTTGGAAACTATAGAAATGATCCCTGAAAGTATAGTCTTAGTGAGAACATGTCGGCGCAGCGCTATATGTAGTCAGGTACAGTGGCTCTACGCTATGGGTACTGCGTGGTTTCCCAGCTAGACAGGTTTAGCACCTACAAATGTTAAACTTGATCAGTGTCAACATCAACATTAATTAAAAATGTTTATTTCACCTGCAAAGTCAACGATATAAATGATAAAAGCAGTTTACTACAACTGTGCCAACGGTGAAATGCATGGTGGGAGTCGCCTCTCGACCTGGACCACGAGGCGTGGGTCAGAGGATGACAGCAGTTACATTTTGTGACTTAAAAAAGTAATAGATAAAACACACACGCCTTTCTGCAAACGCGTGGATAAATCAACTAACCACGATAAACAAGGACAATAAAATAAACTAACCACTATGAACAAGGACAATAAAACAACGCAGGCCGCTGCCGTGTCTTTGTCGCCACAATGCCGTGACTCGGATTCGAACCGAGGTTGCTGCGGCCACAACGCAGAGTACTAACCACTATACGATCACGGCGAGCTACGCGGCCCACTGACTCCACCCCCAGGCAAAGAACTCTCTTGATCGCCTCCAGCACCACGCCAGACTTAATGGGCTCGTCCGACTGACAATTTGACATGAATTAATAACTCGTGGATTTCCCCTTCAGGCCAAATTAATCATCTTGGAAATGTTCATTACAAGTCACGTGCTTAAACCGACCAAATATGTGCTCCGATTCTGCGATCCATTTAGTGGGTGATGTCTTCTGCGCGGAAGCATGAAATTGTTATCACTGAACATGCACATGGATCGGTGATTTACACCTATATTCGTGGTTTGTAGCATTAAGATCCGCGTAAAATGTCTATTTATGGATTATCCACGATTGAGAATCGAGAGTCTATTGTACATGTAAATATGTGTCCTGGTCTTCAGATATATTATTTACAGAACAACGTTTTGCCTGACACTTTGATAAACTTTCCAACCCTTTTC
Source organism: Lampetra fluviatilis (assembly GCF_964198595.1). Taxonomy (NCBI): domain Eukaryota; kingdom Metazoa; phylum Chordata; class Hyperoartia; order Petromyzontiformes; family Petromyzontidae; genus Lampetra; species Lampetra fluviatilis. Next base: position 3,438,559 of record NC_136311.1, read on the forward strand.
TGAAAAGGTAGATAAGATCCCCAGCGAGTGACTAGTAACGTGGAATAAGAGGCTATTAAGAGAGCTCTTTGTATGGAATGAAACAGCGAGCCCGCGTAGCTCGTCGTGATCGTATAGTGGTTAGTACTCTGCGTTGTGGCCGCAGCAACCTCGGTTCGTATCCCGAGTCACGGCATTGTGGTGACAAAGACACGGCAGCGTCCGCTGTACTTTTGTGCATGTGCCACTCACTTTTCACAATTTTCTTAAAGCTGAAAAAACTAGCAATGTTGTTTCACGGAGCGGTGGGCTACACGGCCCGTTTCCATCACCTCGCTGTATCCGCTGGGCATGTCATCGCTTAAGATGAAACGTGATTACCTTGGCGATTACTGAAACAATTTTCGTCTCCATCCCTCTTGCTCTGTCTAGAAAAGGAGCTATTACAGGTAGGATCAACAGTTCCACACTGCCCACCAGGGATTATTTGTCTGTCTGTCGTGCATGGCCCCGCCCCACCAGAGCCCTCCCATTGGCTCGCGGGTGCCGACCAATGGGAGTGGTGGGTTGGATAAATAAATAAAAAATAATTGAAATGAAAATAACATTTTACATCACTTTACCTTGCTGAGAGGAGTTGATAGCCTACGGGGATGGTGGTGAGGAAGGGGAGGAGTCGTGAACGGGGTATACACGGGTACGTGGTCACTCATCCTGACCCATACAAGTTCTAGCAAGCGCGTCGTATCCATATACCAAATTCGACGTATTCCAAACCAGTCGTATACCGAGGTATGAGTGTATGTGACCACCCCATGAATGCCATTACATTATTATTGTGAGTAATATTTTAAAATGTGCGACACTAATGCCGGCTCTACCAAGAGAGCAAGCATCTATTTTTATTACTACTAATACTGGCTGTGCCTAGAGTGCAAATATCTGTTTTTATTTCGCAAAGAAACCAACCCCTCAGCTTGCTGTGCCTCCCTCCCACCACCCTTGCGAGCGGCAGGAACGGTCATCAATGGCGAGGAGCGGCTGCGTGAGCAGCACTCCAAGCCGGCTTCGCGCTCAGGAGGCACAGCTCCAACTCCTCATCGGGGCTGGTTGGTCCAGACACTTTAGAGCCCATTTCGTAAGTTGGAAACTATAGAAATGATCCCTGAAAGTATAGTCTTAGTGAGAACAGGTCGGCGCAGTGCTATGTGTAGTCAGGAAGACATTCGCTACGCTATGGGGCCTGTGTGGTTTCTCAGTTAGGTATATTTAGCACCTACAAATATTAAACTTGTTCAGTGTCAACATTACATTTAACATGTTTCATCACTAATATTATCAATTACTTGCCGAGACAACAAACGATGTAAACGATAAAAGTAGTTTACTATTACTGTGCGAACGGTGAAATGCATGGTGGGAGTCGCCTCTCGCTGCTGCCGACCTGGGCCACGAGGCGGCGCTGCTCGAGGAGTTCAGAGCGTGAGGCTGAGTCGTTATATTTTATTACTTCAAAATATAAACAGACTAGCGAGAAGTACCCGGCGTTACCCGGGAGAAAAAAAATATTAGTAAACTTCTCAAAATGTAAAAACATAACATATAGAAATGAAAATGAAACTTAGATTACCTCATTAATTCAAATAAAACCCAACGCGCGGTGGAAATAAAAACTGACGCTTTTGCGCCGAGATTCGATTCTTTAAATCGAGCAAAGGAATCGAAGGTCGTAGATTTCATTAGAATCGGCCTATTCCTGTTTAATCGATACCACAAACACTCACCAGATATCGATTCTCGCCAGTCGTGGATGCGGATTGACCCCACACACTGCATGGTCATCCCCCCCCCCGCCAAAATACAACATTCAATTTTTATACGTTTTACATTGTGTACAGTATGGGAGCTTAGCCACATGGCAAATTAAAAGTTTGTAGCCTAGTATATGATATCCATTATTTCCCCCCCCCCCATGGCCTACTGCCCTACGCGGAGGGTTTGGGGGGGGGGGGTGCGTGACGTCAGCAGGCGTACTGCGTGACGTTGCCAGATGCGGGTCACATGAAAGAGGTGACGTCACCGCTCACTTGCGTGCAAAATATATCCATGAATGCGCCCCCCCCCAAAACAAATATATATTAAAGTCTACTTTTATACTTTTTGCAGTGTGTACAGTCTGGAAAGTACCCCACATGCCAAATTTCAAGCTTGTTTCATGTTGGAAAGTTTGCTAAACATTTCGAACAGACACATTCACAAATTTACCTTTTTGTATATAGAAAAAACACAAATCCCTTCCAGCGCACGCGTTGCTAAATGAACTCACTGCTACAAACTAGGATAGTAAAACAACGCAGCCTGCTGCCGTGTCTTTGTCGCCACAATGCCGTGGCTCGAATTCGAACCGAGGTTGCTGCGGCCACAACGCAGAGCACTAACTATTCGATCACGGTGAGCTACGTTCATTACCTATGAAGAGCTCCCTTAATTGCCTCTTCCCCCATATCGCAAAAATCACTCGCTGGGATTTTCAACTACATTTTCAGAAGTTTTGGAAAGTTGATCAAGAAGAAAGGCAAATCGTTGATTTCAAGAGCAGGACATGTATTTACATTAACTCGAATCAGCAGCAGTATTCCGGAAAAACGTCGGACGAGCCCATTGAGTGAGTCTGGCGTGCGTGGTGCTTGAGGCGATCAAGAGAGTTATTTGCCTGGGGGTGGAGTCAGTGGGCCGCGTAGCTCGCCGTGATCGTATAGTGGTTAGTACTCTGCGTTGTGGCCGCAGCAACCTCGGTTAGAATCCGAGTCACGGCATTGTGGTGACAAAGATACGGCAGCAGCCGCTCTACTTTTGTGCATGCGCCATCACTCACTTTTCACAATTTTATTAAAGTTGAAAAAAATAGCAATGCTGTTTCACGGAGCGGTGGGCTACACGGCCCGTTTCTATCACCTCGCTTGTATCCGCTGGGCATGTCATCACTTGAGATGAAACGTGATTACCTCGGCAACAATTTTCGTCTCTATTCGTCTCGCTTTGTCTAGAAAAGGAACTATTTGACCACCCCATGGATGCCATTACATTACTGTGAGCAGCTTTTGAAATATACAGGGTGTTTCAAAACGATGGACCTGATTTAAAATCGCTAAATCTCTGCAACCACGAACCGCCTATGAATGAAACTCTTACCATTTGAAAAGGAGGGGCACAGAGTTTCAAATGATTACCGCGAGATGTCTCTCCCAGCGCACAAACAGCCCCTAGCCTCAGTCCTTCGCAAGACGGTGACCCCGTAACAAAAGGGGCGTTTTGCGTTCTGCAGTTCAGGAAGACTGAATCCGTAATCGAGGTGCAGCGTGCGTTTCAACGGCGTTTTGGCATTGATCCGCCAATGTTAAAGAGCATTCGTCGTTGGTATCGACAATTTTAGGCAACAGGCTGTTGATGTAAGGGGAAGAGCACAAGGCGACCACGAAGAAGATACTTTGAGAGGCATTTGGGACGAATTAAACTATCGTCTCGATGTTGTCCGCACATAGAGCATTTCTAAAATGATTAGTAAAACTTGATAACTCATAAAAACCGTTTGTAACTTTTTGTGGAATTGTAACATGTTGACATCGTGAAATATACTGCTTTTAAATTGGGTCCATCTTTTTGAAACACCCTGTATCCTTAAAAAATTGTGCTGGCTCTACCCAACAGTACAAATATCTGTTTTTATTTCGCGAAGAAACCAACCCCTCAGCTTGCTGTGCCTCCCTCCCACCACCCTTGCGAGCGGCAGGAACGGTCATCAATGGCGAGGAGCGGCTGCGTGAGCAGCACTCCAAGCCGGCTTCGCGCTCAGGAGGCACAGCTCCAACTCCTCATCGGGGCTGGTTGGTCCAGACACTTTAGAGCCCATTTCGTAAGTTGGAAACTATAGAAATGATCCCTGAAAGTATAGTCTTAGTGAGAACAGGTCGGCGCAGCGCTATATGTAGTCAGGTACAGTGGCTCTACGCTATGGGTACTGTGTGGTTTCCCAGCTGGGCAGGTTTAGCACCTACAAATATTAAACTTGTTCAGTGTCAACATTAAATTTAACATGGTTCATCACTAATATTATCAATTACTTGCAGGGACAACAAGCGATGTAAACGATAAAAGTAGATTACTACAACTGTGCGAACGGCGAAATGCATGGTGGGAGTCGCTCCTCGCTGCTGCTGCCGCCCTGGGCCACGAGGCGGCGCTGCTCGAGGAGTTCAGAGCGTGAGTCGTTACATTTTCTGACTTCAAAATAAAAACAGACAAAAACACAAATCCCTTACAGCGCACGCGTTGCTAAATTAACTCACTGCTACAAACTAAGATAGTAAAACAATGCAGCCCGCTGCCGTGCCTTTGTCGCCACAAAGCCGTGGCTTTAATTCGAACCGAGGTTGCTGCGGCCACAACGCAGAGCACTAACTATTCGATCACGGTGAGCTACGTTCATTAACTATGAAGAGCTCCCTTAATTGCCTCTTCCCCCGTGTCACAAAAATCACTCGCTGGGATTTTTATCTACCTTTTCAGAGAAGGGTTTGGAAAGTTAATCAAGGAGAAAGGCAAAACGTTGATTTCAAGAGCAGGACATGTATTTACATTAACTCGAATCAGCAGCAGTATTCCGGAAAAACGTCGGACGAGCCCATTGAGTGAGTCTGGCGTGGTGCTGGAGGTGACCAAGAGAGTTATTTGCCTGCAGGTGGAGTCAGTGGGCCGCGTAGCTCGCCGTGATCGTATAGTGGTTAGTACTCTGCGTTGTGGCTGCAGCAACCTCGGTTCGAATCCGAGTCACGGCATTGTGGTGACAAAGACACAGCAGTGGCCTGAGTTGTTTTCTTTGTCCCAATTTCTAGAGGTGAGTGGTCCATAAGAAAGTGTTTTTTTTGGGGTATATCGCGTAAATATAAATGTGTCGTTAAACCCACCACACCCAACACAGCCAGTTCGTAAGCAAAACATGCAAATTGGTTGCTACTTCAGCACACCAGAGTGTTGGAGAGTAAATCCACACCATTTACAATTCGAGTATGACGTCTTGCTGATCACAACCGGCGTCACCAGGCGATCGCCAGAATTGTCAAGAAGTACAGTATTGACTTATTTGCAATTCTGGGGGGAAGAGCTCTTATACAAAGCCGGTCCTGTGTTGCAAACCGTGGTTGTATCGTGGATAATTCGAGAAATGGGAAGCATCTGTACTCATATGTGGCACAATTTTGATGGTATTGAATAATTAAATTCCTAATCAAAATTAATCGTGTAAATAATTATAACCAATGCACGTGTGACATGGATAGTTCACGTTTATTACCCGCTTACGATGGCGATGTTATGCAGTCTGCCCCATTTGGCAGTCGCAAAATGTGTAACGTTCATTGTTTAATTAGTTCAACGGCTCACTAATGATGTGTGAGGTGATCGACCATGGGCCACGTCGTTACTATATGATCACGGCGAGCTCCGCGTACCACATAGAAATAGCTCTCTTAATCTTAAGAGCTCTCTTTATTTCTGCTTACACCATAAAATCACGTACGTGCTTTTTTCGCGCTCAGGAGGCACAGCTCCAACTCCTCATCGGGGCTGGTTGGTCCAGACACTTTAGAGCCCATTTCGTAAGTTGGAAACTATAGAAATTATATTCTTGGTTCTTTCGGTAAAGTAGTAGGTTTTTACTGGTACAAACCTGACACCTTTATACAAGGCATCATATGTTTGCAATAACCACAACACAAGCAGTCAAAATGCAAACAAATAGAAACTCTGATAATGATAAGCACTGTCCTTGAAGTTGATTGGTCCACACCCGAGACAGCTTTTCTTAGAGCCTAGTCTCCATTGGTGTTGGACCAAGTAAAGTCAGGTAGCAGGGAGATGATAAAATAATATTTAAAAAATTCTCACAACTTTCGATTGCAACACAAGCAATCAGCATCAGGAGTGAAATGCACAGCAAGAAAATTTGAAAAAAGAGGCGGTTTTTCCACCTGAAAGTATTGTCTTAGAACAGGTCTGCGCAGCCCTATATATAGTCAGAAACACTATCTCTACGCTATGGGTCCCATTACAGTAGGGGCGAAATTACTTGCACAAACGTTCAATGTACACAGTATGTTAAACTTAACATATTTACATATACTGTACAATTCACCATGAAATTAGCAAGCTTACATAACGACCGTAACAACTATTAATCTCCTGCAGTAATAACATTTTGATGGTGAAGTGCATTGTGGGAACTAACTCGCTGTAGCTTCCGACCTTCTACGCTATAGGTCCTTTCACAAGCCGGCGGCAGGAAGACACGATGCGATTATTACACGTGCTCTGTGTATCACTCTTTACATAATATGGCCTTAAACTACACACATGTGAATTTATATAAAAAGTAATCGGTGATAACAGTTGTGACGTTGCTGCTACTCAGGGATTTGCATTGCAATTAATTACAGGGAAATGCGTTGCAAGGCTCGCTTTTCGCTGATTGCTGCCACCTATCGGGCCCACGAGGCGAAGCTCGCTCCACACACACCACAGCGGCTCGAGTTAAGCACATTTCTATCATAGACACAAAACAATTGACAGTTTCTAACAAACGACACGGCTCAATTGGCAACGTTAAAATTACCGCACTCAGCGGGCCGCGTGCGAAAAGAATGCCAAAAAACGTAGCGGGCCGCTGCCGTGTCTTTGTCGCCACAATGCCGTGACTCGGATTCGAACCGAGGTTGCTGCGGCCACAACGCAGAGTACTAACCACTATACGATCACGGCGAGCTACGCGGCCCACTGACTCCACCCCCGGCAAAGAGCTCTCTTGATCGCCACGTGGACGCTGCCCCTACAAACCTGATTTGAGACTTTCCTGAGTGCAGGAATTCCATCCTCTTTGATTCTTTCGGTAAAGTCACGTAGGTGTAAAATAAAACGAATCGCGGCGTTTCGGGCGCAACACAAGCGCCCGTCATCCCAACGTCGTGATTTATTTTATTTTAAACCTACGTGACTTTACCGAAAGAATAAAAAAATATGAGAATTTCAAAGTCGAATATTTTTTTTAAAACGTGTCCCACTCCAAACAGAAAAACACTTTCACCGCTTCCTTCATTGCATGTCTACAGTCTACGTGTGTCCAGCGACTAAGCACGTGGTGATTGTGAGTGTTGTCATTTTTGCCGGAACTAATCGCAGACAAAAGTTGCCGACGTGGCTCGAGGATTTCCATCGCAATGGTTCCAACTCCTCGTATTGCGCAATCGAGGTCTCGTCACTCCGCACACAGGAGGTTTTGCGACTTATAACGAAGCTAAGGAAACGTATCCGAGATGGCGACCGCCAGGGAGATGGAGCGAAGACCTCAATCTACAGGCGTCAGGTGGATTGTTATACATCGAAGGATCGTAAGAGATGGTGGCGATGTGGGGAGGGTGTCATCCCGCAATGGATTGACCATGGACCCTAGCTGCCAGTGCTATTCAGTGGCCTAAAATAGAATGTTTCGCTCCGGATGATCGCTGCAAAGTATGACCTGTGTTTTGATTTAGTGTGCTGATCTTAAAGGTGCATTGAAAAATTATAATACTCCGATTGATGCTACTGCTGTTGTGGAGTGGCTCATGCAGCCAGCTATGGCTGCAGGGTTTAGTGGTACATGTTGATTATGTCATTGTGAAAATTCCGTAACAGTTCCTATGATCACTGTTTCATTGCTTTCATGGCTTTATTTTGGTGATTTCGAAAAGTGTATTGGTGTAGCCATGTTTGTTTGTTGTAGTACGGAGTAAGACTGATGGCAATAATCTAAGTTGTCTTGTGGTTGTTGTTGTTCATCTTCTTGGTTCTTTCGGTAAAGTCACGTAGAAGGGAAGTAATAAAATAATAAAATAATTCTCACGACGTTTCGGCCACAACGCAAGCAGCCGTCCTCAGGCGAAGAACATGTCTGTCGATAAGACAGAGTCTGACTGTCTATTACTATGTTTAATTTTTATTATTTTATTACTTCCCTTCTACGTGACTTTACCGAAAGAACCAAGAAGATGAATCCCTGCCGTCACGAAAGCTTTAAATCGAAAAGTTGTTGTTGTTTGACTTGCATCCCACTGGGATTTTTGCACACAGCATTGGTGTACGGTGTTTTTCTGCAATATTTTGCTGTCTTTTCTTGGATTTTCTGTTTGCACTTAGTCACATATTCACTTTAAGATGTTTTCTTGTTCATGTTTTTGTTTTTTGTTTGTTGCGGTTGCACCCGATTCAAGAGCCGAATGGCTCACAGGGCTATATCTAATAAATGAACTTGAACTTGATGATGGTGATTGTATATTACATTGCATGCATAGTTTATAAGTTTGCAGGTCATGGTACACAGGTAAACGAAAGTGGCCGCTGAGTGGCACTGATGTGTGCCTGTCACCAGGTCCGTCTTTCACGCGTGTCACAAAAAGTCATGGAGTGCCACGGCAGTGGCACTCCAAACATGGAGTGCCACTGCCACGGCAGTGGCACTCCATGTTTTGTCATGTGCTTTTTTGGCATTAAAGAGGTGAGTGTTGTCATTTTAATGTGGTTTAAACACATTCCTGTGGAGGGAGCTGGTAGGAACGTTGGGTTGCTCGGTCAATGGCCAGGGTCAACGGCGGCGTGGTGTATTCTGGAAATATGGCCGACTGTGAGGGCGGGCACAAGCCGGCGTGAGTAGTAGGTTAAACGTTGAGTTTTATAAGGGCATCACGGGGTGACCAGCCCCTCCCCACCCAGCCCCACCCCTCCCCAACCAGCCCCACCCCACCCAGCCCCTCCCCACCCCACCCAACCCCTCCCCACCCTCTCCTCTCCACCCAGCCCCACCCCTCCCATTTTTGGATGCACGACGGACGGACAGAATAAACCCCTGTGGGCTGGTGTAACCAGGGGGTTCCTACCAGTATTACCTTCATGTTGGCTATGATGTATATGCGTGGTTCAGCTCCTCATTATTTGAATAAAAATGTTCAAAGTTATCAACAAGTCACTGATCTTACCCACGTGAAGATATCAGTGTCACTCAAATTTCCCGTCCCTGCAATCTTATTTCTGGGTGATCATTGACGATCAAAACTAAATAAAATCAGAAAGATGAATTCTTACAACATATTTTTTAGGTATCTGCCTCTGTGTTCTATGAATAAAGGGCCAATTTGCAAAACGTCATCTATATTTTAAGGCAGTATTAATCAATTGTGCGTTGACTCTTTTTGAGGAGTGTTTTTTTAGATGTCACGTGTCAGTACAAACAGGGATGTGAAATCTTGAGTGACACCGATGCCTTTATGCGGGTAAGAGCACTGGCGGAGCCAGTGGGGGGTGGGGTGGCACGTGCCCCCCCAATGATCCGATCGAAATCTCTAATTTTGATCGGATCATTGGGGTTTATTAATAACTAGCTTTACTACCCGGCTTCGTCCGAGATTTGGATTCTTGTCTTGGATTAACACACGGCCTACGCGGAGGGTGGGGGGGAGGGATGCGTGACGTCAGCAGGCACACTGCGTGACACTGCCGCATGCGGGTGACATCACAGATGTGACGTCACCGCTCACTTGCCGTGCAAACAAAATATATCCATTATTGCGCCCCCCCCCCCCCCAAATACAAAGGTCTTATTTTTATACTTTTTGCATTGTGTACAGGCTGGAAGCTACCCACATGCCAAATTTCAAGTTTGTTGCATGTCGGGAAGTACGCTAAACATTTCGAACAGACACATTCACAAATTTCGCTTTCATATATATATAAGAATAAGATAAGATAAATCGGCATTTTGCGACTCCCACTGCCACTGTGCAGCATATTATTACGTGCCAGGGACTCTATGAGATGATAGGACAATAGTCTGAGTCCATAATTGGCAATAAGTAACGGCAAAGCAGTTATAAGTGACTCAGAATTTTGCGCAGTTGCGTATACAGTACACGACTTCCCTGAAGGCAAACACCTTCAGCGAGCGCGATGCCGATCACACACGGTTCGAATTCGACCCTCGATCGATGGCTGTGCCATCGCCGCACACGCGTCGAATAAAAAGCAAGGGACAAGTCCTTACTTACGAACAACTATAATTTTTCATTGCTGGAGGGGTTGTCCCCCCTACCTGAAAATCCTGGTTCCGCCATTGGGTAAGAGCAGTGGCTTGTTGATGACCTGACACATTTTCGATTTTAAAAAATGAACAGCTAAACCTCATCAGCAACATGAAGCTAAATAAACCAAGTTAAAATGACAACACTCAGCAGACAAGACCAAACATTGGAAAAATGCTGCCGTGTCGTTTTGCCACAATGCCATGACTCAGATTTGAACCAAGGTTGCTGCAGCCACAACACAGAGTACTAACCACAATACAATCACTGGAAGCTATGCAGACTTGCTGGCTGTACAGTACTTATCATAGATGCCTCTTTCGGAGCATCTCAGTTGGGTTCTACTTTAGTCTCTAACCGGAATCCGCAATGCGTCTTCAAGTAGAGGCCGTTGTAAAATTTAAAGGGGCGGTAAAACATTACATTTAAAAAACAATCACTTTCCCACTCAAGACTAGGAAATGCGCTGGAATAAGCAGCAGAATTTCAGTAAAAACATCGAAGAGCCCACTGAGTGGCTGGCGTGGGGCTAGTGTCGATCAAGAGAGATCCTAGCGGGATGTGAAGCCAGTGGGCTGTGTAGCCCGCATGTGATCGCATCGTGGTTAGGACTCTGTGTTGTGGCTACAGCAACCTTGGTTCGAATGTGAGTCATGGAATTGTGGTGACAAAGACACAGCAGCGGCCACTGAAGTTTTGTTTCTCTGATCTGTGACCATTAACACTGGACAGAATAAGCAAGATCAACTTTCACAACACCTTTTTAAAAATATCTTCTTCTGTATGTTGGTGTGAAAGCCATTTCCCCAAAGTGCACCCATTTGTACAGTGTACTTTTTTAGATGGTGTGAGATTTAACAATGTGTTGAGTTTTTTTGGGTTTGGAGATATCACGTGTTGGTACCGTACTATTTTAATAGTGGGGGTTGTTCAGGGGCGCCTGTGCCCCCCTCACAACCTTTCAAAATTTGAAGCTTTCGTGACTGCAAGGATTCATATTCTTAGGTTTTTTCGGTAAAGTCACGTAGATAAAAAATTAATAAAAGTATTTTATTTTAATATGATTTTATTTCATTTTACTTTTATTAATACCCCTCAAAACCATTTACGGCCTTCGGCCAGGAAAGTCACGAAACCATTTTCACACGAACGACGCATTCACGCAAGCACCCGATGCTCCGTTTTGAAGTTTTAAAATGAAACATCTTTGAATTGTATTATGAAAAGGATATTTCGCGTGAATTTTCTCTCGTCTGATCTGTGACCATGGACACTGGACATAATAAGCAAGATGAACTTTCCCAAAACCATTTTTAATATATTTTCTTCTGTGTGTGGTGTGTAAAGCCATTTCCCCAACGGACGCCTATTTATAACACTGTACTGCTTTTATACGGTGTTATTTAACCATGTGTTAAATATTTTTGAGGATGGTAACGTTAAGACATTTGAGACAAAAAACACGAACAACAGCTAAACGACTCCAACCACCCAATATGAAAGGGGGGCCATTATTGCACTTCCTCTGTAATACGATAAAACAATAAAATCTCCCCTTGATTCAAATAAAAAACCAACCCCTCAGCTTGCTGTGCCTCCCTCCCGCCACCCTTGCGAGCGGCAGGAACGGTCATCAATGGCGAGGAGCGGCTGCGTGAGCAGCACTCCAAGCCGGCTTCGCGCTCAGGAGGCACAGCTCCAACTCCTCATCGGGGCTGGTTGGTCCAGACACTTTAGAGCCCATTTCGTAAGTTGGAAACTATAGAAATGATCCCTGAAAGTATAGTCTTAGTGAGAACAGGTCGGCGCAGCGCTATATGTAGTCAGGTACAGTGGCTCTACGCTATGGGTACTGTGTGGTTTCCCAGATAGGTAGATTTAACACCTACAAATGTTTGACTTGTTCAGTGTCAACATCAACATTAACTGTAATTTAAAATGTTTATGTCACCTGCAAAGTCAACGATGTAAAGGATAAAAGTAGTTTATGACAACTGTGCTAACGGTGAACTGCATGGTGGGAGTCGCCTCTCGACCTGGACCACGAGACAGCGCTGCTCGAGGAGTTCAGGGGATGTCAGCAGTTACATTTTCTGACTTTAAAAAAAGTAACTGATAAAACAAGCACACCTTTCTGCAAACGCGTGGCTAAATAAACTAACCACTATAAACAAGGGCAATAAAACAACGCAGGCCGCTGCCGTGTCTTTGTCACCACAATACCGTGACTCGGATTCGAACCGAGGTTGCTGCGGCCACAACGCAGAGTACTAACCACTATACGATCACGGCGAGCTACGCGGCCCACTGGCTCCTCCTGCAGGCAAAGAACTCTCTTGATCGCCTCCAGCACCACGCCAGACTCACTCAATGGGCGCTTCTGACGTTTTATCAGAATACTGCTGCTGATCTTCGTACGGCAAACTTAACATCTCTTAATGGTCGACCGCTTGTGCATCAGATCTTATTTATTCACCATGTACTTACAAAAAAATCAGCAGACTACCTGCTGGATCTCCTCACTGTTTCGAAGAACAAATGTGACCTAAGGTCTTCGCTCATTTACCAGCTTCACATTCCCTATTGCCGTACAAATACTGGAGGAAGGGCCTTTGCTATTGATGCCCCCAGGGTCTGGAATGCTATCGCCAAACACATTCCTGCAGAGGGAGCTGGTAGGAACGTTGGGTTGCTCGGTCAATGGCCAGGGTCAACAGCGGCGTGGTGTATTCCGCAAATATGCCCGACTGTGAGGGCGGGCACAAGCCGGCGTGAGTAGGTTAAACGTTGAGTTTTATAAGGGCACCACGGGGTGACCAGCCCCTCCCCACCCAGCCCCACCCCTCCCCACCCAGCCCCACCCCACCCAGCCCCACCCTCCCCACCCAGCCCCTCCCTGCACGACGGACACAATAATCCCCTGTGGGCTGGTGTAACCAGGAGGTTCCTACCAGTATAAACTGAAACTTGGATCACTACCTGTGAGATCTTCACTCAAAACTGATCTAGAGGAGTTGTACACTTCTAGCTGCCACTGCTATTCACTGGCCCGAAATCAAATGTATCACTCCTGATGACCACTGCAAAGTTTTTATTAGTTTGCTGATCTTTAAAGGTGCATTGAAATGTTTTGATACTCCTACTGATACTCCTGCTGTTATGGAGTGACCCATGCTGCCAGCTATGGTTGCAAAGTTAGGTCTTACATGTTATTTATATCGTTTATTATTACATTTTAATCACAGTTCCTGATAACTGTTACATTGTTTTTATCGCTTTATTTCGCTGATTCAGAAAACGTTTTGGTTTAGCCATATTTGTTTGTTGTAGTACAGAGTTAGACTGATAACTTTAATCTAAATAGTTTTATGGTTGTTATTGTTTGACTTGCATCCCACTGGGATTTTTGCACACAGCGTTGAAACGCGGTGCTTTTTCTGGAAGACTTTGATGTTTTTTCCTGGATTTTTCTGTTGCACGTAGTCACTTTAAGATGTTTCTTGTTCATGTTTTTGTTTGTTGCGGTTGCACCCGATTCAAGAGCCGCATGGCTCACAGGGCTATACCTAATACATTAACTGAACTGAATCGATTATCCGCGTGCGGTTTATCCGATTTGCAAATAAACCGCGTGCCTGAGAATTTGACATGAATTAATAACTCGCGGATTTCTCCTTAAGGCCAATTTAATAATCTAACAACAGTTAAACATTGTTTTTCTTGAAAATGTTCATTACAAGTCACGTGCTTAAACCGACCAAATATGTGCTCCGGTTAGTTCGAAAGCCACGTGATCGCCCCTATAGTGAAGTAGTTGTATATCTTTACAACAGTGGGTGGAGTCTGATGTTGATTGGCGTGGCTCTGCTATCCATTTAGTGGGCGGAGTCTTCTGCGCGGGAGCATGAAAGTGTTGTCACTGAGCATGCACACCGATCGGTAATGTACACCTATATTCGTGGAGAATGTATATTTATGGATTAACCGTGATTTATAATTATCCACGGCTGTCCTCCCTTCCATTAGCGTGGATAATCCAGAGTATACTGCACATGTAAATATATGTCATGGCCTTGAGATACATTTTTAACAAAACAACGTTTTGTCTGTCCCCTTGATCAACTTTAGAACCATTTTCTGAAAGGGTAGATAAGATCCCACACGAGTGACGTTGAAGAAGAGGCGATTAAGAGAGCTCTTTGTATAGAATAAAAGCAGCAAGCCTGTGTAGCTTGCTGTGATTGTGTAGTGGTTAGAACTCTGCGTTGTGGCTGCAACAACCTCGGTTCAAATCCGAGTCATGGCATTGTGGTGACAAAGATACGGCAGTGGCCTCTCCATGTGTGTGCATGTGCCATCACTCAATTTTCTTAACGCTGGAAAAATAGCAATGCTGTTAAACGGCCCCGTTTCCATTACCTCGCTCTATCCGCTGGGCATGTCATCGCTTGAGATGAAACGTGATCACGTTGGCAATTCACCTTGTACGAGGCAGTTACAGAAACAATGTTCGCCTCACGTGACGTGGTTCTCTCTGCATTGCTCTGCCTAAAAAACACGTTCCTTCGCAGTGGGCAGGTAGGAACTTGGTTGGACAACGCATTCGTGCACGACAGACAAATAATCCCTGGTGGAAGCTGTTGTTCCGACCTGTATAAGTGTAGAGAATAGTAAGTATACTGAAGATGCTATGCAGTTTACACTTTAGTTTTTTTATGTAGTTTATACTTTAGTTTTCTACGTGGTTGTTTAGTAACTGCAGCTACATACTATTAACATTCCTTTCCTTTGTTAATGCTACCCCCTGCACCCTCCCTTTGGTGCTGCTGATCCTGCATAATGCATGGGCATAATATGACTTTGAAACCCCCCCGCCCACCTCCTACGCATTTCCCATGAATATGCTAAATTCCTCTTGATATGCACATTATTTTTGTTAAGGCGCTCGTCTTCCACCTCCAACCCAGCTTATATATAAGCTCCTAGCTTGGCAGTGTCTCATTCTTCACCTGAAGACGGCTGCTTGCGTTGTAGCCGAAACGTCGTGAGAATTATTTTATTATGTTTTATTTTTATTATTTTATTACTTCCCTTCTAGGTGACTTTACCGAAAGAACCAAGAAGATGAATCCCTGCAGTCACGAAAGCTTTAAATCGAAATGTATAAGTGTAGTGTAGAGTGTAGCAGAGGTGGGACAAAGTCATTGTTATGCAAGTCCAAGTCGAGTCGCAAGTCATCAAATTCATGACTCGAGTCTGACTCGAGTCCAAGTCACATGACTCGAGTCCACATCTCAGAGGTGGGACAAAGTCATTGTTATGCAAGTCCAAGTCGAGTCGCAAGTCATCAAATTCATGACTCGAGTCTGACTCGAGTCCAAGTCACATGACTCGAGTCCACATCTCAGAGGTGGGACAAAGTCATTGTTATGCAAGTCCAAGTCGAGTCGCAAGTCATCAAATTCATGACTCGAGTCTGACTCGAGTCCAAGTCACATGACTCGAGTCCACATCTCAGAGGTGGGACAAAGTCATTGTTATGCAAGTCCAAGTCGAGTCGCAAGTCATCAAATTCATGACTCGAGTCTGACTCGAGTCCAAGTCACATGACTCGAGTCCACACCTCTGGTGTGTAGGTTAAACGTTGAGTTTTATAAGGGCACCACGGGGTAACCAGCCCCACCCCTCCCACCCCCAACTGAATCACCTTAAGGCTGGGAATGTTGAAATAAACACGAGGCAAAAAGATCCGCTTTTTTCTGTTCAAGGCTTCCATTTTATGAATGGAGCCAACCACCCCCAGTTCCATTTTGTGAATGAAACATCGCCCGTCTCCTCATTGGCCCGAGTCCCGGCGGTGCCCCCCCCCCCCCTCTATCAACCCCAACCTCCCATTGGTCGACGCCCCCCGAGCCAATGGGAGGGCAATGGTGGCGCAGGGCCATGCACGACAGACAAATAATCCCTGGTGGGCAGTGTTGTTCCTACCTGTATGAACAATGTATTTGAAAGACACGCGGAACAGCAAGCCACTGCTTTTATCCACATAAATACGTCTCTAAAAACATCTATTTTTATTTCGCAAAGAAACCAACCCCTCAGCTTGCTGTGCCTCCCTCCCGCCACCCTTGCGAGCGGCAGGAACGGTAATCAATGGCGAGGAGCGGCTGCGTGAGCAGCACTCCAAGCCGGCTTCGCGCTCAGGAGGCACAGCTCCAACTCCTCATCGGGGCTGGTTGGTCCAGACACTTTAGAGCCCATTTCGTAAGTTGGAAACTATAGAAATGATCCCTGAAAGTATAGTCTTAGTCTTCTTGGTTCTTTCGGTAAAGTCACGTAGAAGGGAAGTAATAAAATAATAAAAATAAAACATAAAACAATTCTCACGACGTTTCGGCCACAACGCAAGCAGCCGTCCTCAGGCGAAGAATGAGAACATTATCAAGCTAGGAGCTTATATAGGTGTAGCGAGGAGGAGCGCCTTAACAAAAGAATGTGCATATGAAGAGGAATTTAGCATACCAATGGGCAATGCATAGGAGGTGGGCGGAGGGGTTTCAAAGTCGCATTATGCCCATGCATTATGCAGGATCAACAGCACCACGGGGGGGCGCAAGGAACAGCGTTAATAAAGGAAAGGAATGTTAGTGATATGTAGCTGCATTTGCCAAACAACCACGTAGAAAGCCAACATCTTCATGGAGAAATTTGAGACGGACGCCATCCAGACTGCCACTCTACGCCCGACCTTATGGAAGAGATACGTAGACGACACTTTTGTCATCTGGCCACATGGCCGGCCTGCTCTAGACCAATTTCTCGACCACATCAATTCCATACACCCAGCCATCAGATTCACCATGGAAGTCGAAAATGATGGCAAGCTACCCTTTTTGGATGTCCTAATCAAAAGGAGACCTGATGGTTCAATGAGCCACTCTGTCTACAGGAAAGCCACCCACACGGATGCTTATCTAAAACCGGATTCCCACCACCATCCATCCCAGAAGAATTCCCTCATCAAGACTCTATATCATAGAGCCCAATGCATCTCCGACCATGAACACATTTCCAGTGAACTCAAACTCGTACGCCAAGCTCTTAAAGCTAATGGTTACTCCGACTACACAATCCGCAAAGCCATCACTCCAACCATCAAGAAAGATCCTGTTGAGGAGCCTTTCAAGACCATCACCTTACCCTACATTGCTGGGGTCACAAAAAAGATCTCCAAAATCCTGATTAAACACAAGATCCAGGTCCGATTCAACACAGTACATAAAATCCGTGATCTGGTACCGTCTGTAAAAGATGTGATTCCAGACATACAGTACCCTGGCGTCTACAAACTAAGTTGCCTCTGTGGTAGCAGTTACATTGGGGAAACCAAACGACACGTCTCAGACCGCATTCGTGAACATAAAGCTGATCTAAAACACGGTAGGACAAACACCTCAGCCGTGGCAGACCACTGTTACAACTCAGTGGGCTCACATGACATTGACTTCTCCAAGACGGAGGTTCTCTGCAAGCCATCTGGCTATCATGAGAGATTCGTTCATGAGGCGATCCACATATACAAACACAGAGACAATTTTAACCGAGAAGATGGATTCAGGCTTAGCAATCATTGGAAGGACGTAATAAACCATTTCGATACACATTAGGGTGAGTTAAATAATACATAGTGTTATATTAAAATGTATAAAGTATAGGGTGGTTTACAGCAATACAGTATATAATTTAATGTTGGGTTTATCTATGGCAGTATATAGTACTGTATATGCTAAGAGAATAAAGTTTAGATGGAAGTATATTATATACTTCTTACGACGTAGAATTGTAATTTATTATTTGTTGTTAGTAACTCAGCTTATTGTAGAGTATAGTAAGTATCAGTTTATATTTTAGTTTTTTATGTAGTTTTCACTTTGGTTTTCTACGTGGTTGTTTGGCAAATGCAGCTACATATCACTAACATTCCTTTCCTTTATTAACGCTGTTCCTTGCGCCCCCCCGTGGTGCTGTTGATCCTGCATAATGCATGGGCATAATGCGACTTTGAAACCCCTCCGCCCACCTCCTATGCATTGCCCATTGGTATGCTAAATTCCTCTTCATATGCACATTCTTTTGTTAAGGCGCTCCTCCTCGCTACACCTATATAAGCTCCTAGCTTGATAATGTTCTCATTCTTCGCCTGAGGACGGCTGCTTGCGTTGTGGCCGAAACGTCGTGAGAATTGTTTTATTATGTTTTATTTTTATTATTTTATTACTTCCCTTCTACGTGACTTTACCGAAAGAACCAAGAAGATGAATCCCTGCAGTCACGAAAGCTTTAAATCGAAATATAGTCTTAGTGAGAACAGGTCGACGCAGCGCTATATGTAGTCAGGTAAATTACCTCTACGCTATGGGTACTGTGTGGTTTCCCAGATAGGTAGATTTAGCACCTACACATTTTTTACTTGTTCAGTGTCAACATCGACATTAACTGTAATTTAAAATGTTTATATCACCTGCAAAGTCAACGATATAAAGGTTAAAAGCAGTTTACTACAACTGCGCTAACGGTGAAATGCATGGTGGGAGTCGCCTCTCGACCTGGGCCACGAGGCAGCGCTGCTCGAGGAGTTCAGAGCGTGGGTCAGGGGATGACAGCAGTTACATTTTCTGACTTTAAAAATTACAGATAAAACACGCACGCCTCTCTGCTAACGCGTGGCTAAACACGTTCCTTCGGAGTGGACAGGTAGGAACTTGGTTGGACAACACATTCGTGCACGACAGACAAATAATCCCTGGTGGGCAGGGTGGAACCTGTTGTTCCTACCTGTAAAAGTAACAGATAAAACACGCACGCCTTTCTGCAAACACGTGGCTAAATAAACTAACCACTATGAACAAGGGCAATAAAACAACGCAGGCTGCTGCCGTGTCTTTGTCGCCACAATGCCGTGATTCGGATTCGAACCGAGGTTGCTGCGGCCACAACGCAGAGTACTAACCACTATACGATCACGGCGAGCTACACGGCCCACTGGCTCCACCCCCAGGCAAATAACTCTCTTGATCGCCTCCAGCACCACGCCAGACTCACTCAATGGGCTCGTCCGACGTTTTATTGGAATACGACTGCTGATCTTAGGGGCCGTCCATAAATGACGTCACGCGATTTTGGATGATTGTTGACCCACCCCCCCTCGTCACACGGCGTCACAAAAAGTCAGACCCCCCCCTCAAATATGAAGTGACAAAGCTCTGACCCCCCCCCCCAAATAAAACATGCTTAAAATCGATTTAAACTATTGTCATTGTAGTGCGTATTTAATGTGCCGCTGCACTCTGTTGTCTATATTTATTTAAAGTTGCGCATTTTGATGTGACGTCACATTTCTCAAACCCCCCCCCCCTCGTCACACATCGTCACAAATGTCTGATCCCCCCCCCCCCCCCCCCCTAGGTGCTTGACGTCATTTATGGACGGCCCCTTAGTACGGCAGACTATCAATTATCCACGTGCAGTTCATCCGATTTCCCCTTAAGGCCAATTTAATAATCTAACAACAGTTAAACATTGTTTTTCTTGGAAACGTTCATTACAAGTCACGTGCTTAAACCGACGAAATATGTGCTCCAGTTAGTTCGAAAGCCACGTGATCTCCTCTATAGTGCAGTAGTTGCATATCTTTACAACAGTGGGTGGAGTCTGATGTTGATTGGCGTGGCTCTGCAATTCATTTAGTGGGCGGAGTCTTCTGCGCGGGAGCATGAAAATGTTGTCAGTGAGCATGCACATCAACCGGTAATGTACACCTATATTCGTGGTTTTTGGCATTAAATACGCGTAAAATGTATATTTCTGGATTATCCGTGATTTATAATTATCCACGGCTGTCCTCCCCATCATTAGCGTGGATAATCGAGAGTCTACTGTACATGTAAATTTGTGTCCTGGTCTTGAGCTATCTTTTTTTACAAAACAACGTTGTCTGTCCCCTTGATCAACTTTCCAACTCTTTTCTGAAAAGGTAGATAAGATCCCACACGAGTGACGTTGAAGAAGAGGCGATTATGAGAGCTCTTTGTATGGAATGAAAGCAGCAAGCCTGCCTAGCTCGCCGTGATTGTATAGTGGTTAGAACTCTTGCGTTGTGGCTGCAGCAACCTCGGTTCAAATCCGAGGCAAGGCATTGTGGTGACAAAGATACAGCCGTGGCTGCTCCACGCATGTGCCATCACTCAATTTTCTTAACGCTGGAAAAAATTAACCCGTAAAAACAAAGTTTTTCACTATAAATCCTTTATCTGCGTGGCATCGGTTTAATTTATTATTCATTTTTGTTTTTCTTGAGAAAGAGTTTCATTTTTATCACATTGGTATTTTAGATTAAATATAAGGAAAGTCGTATATAAGGATTATAAGGTTTTCAGTTTTTGTATGATTGTTTATATTGTACATTTTTGTTGTTTTCTTGAATCATTTCTGAGTTTAGGAAAAAGATATGATTGTGTTAGTGAAATTTCTTTTTTCCTAAAAAGTGGAAAATTTTGGAAAACATTTTTCACGAAAATGAATTGTCACGCACAACGAGTCTGTGTGCAAAATGTCAGCTCAATTGGATCACGGGAAGTGGGTTAAAAAACGACCGAAAGATTTGCACGGTCGTAAGCGCGCAAGCAAGTGAACTTAATATAAAGGATTTAACAAGTATAACCCGTAAAAACTAAGTTTTTCACTATAAATCCTTTATATGCGTGGCGGCTAGAGTCCTCTCGTCCTCTGGCTTGAGATGGCTGCCACCTATGGGTCAGATGATTGCATTGCACCATTAAGCAATTGGTAATTAAATATAATATTTTTGTCCTAAAAAGTGTAACATTTTGGAAAAAAATTTTCACGAACATTAATTGTCACGCACAACGAGTCTGTGTGGAAAATGTCAGCTCGATTGGATCACGGGAAGTGGGTTAAAAAACGACCGGAAGATTTGCACGGTCCTAAGCAAGCACGCTTAATATAAAGGATTTAAAAAGCAATGTTCGCCTTCACTTTCTCACGTGACGTGGTTCTCTCTGTATTGCTCTGCCTAAAAAAATGTATCTATGAACAATGTATTTGAAAGAAACGCGGAACAGTAAGCCATTGCTTTTATCCACATTAAAAAGCCTCTAAACGTAAATATCTATTTTTATTTCGCAAAGAAACCAACCCCTCAGCTTGCTGTGCCTCCCTCCCGCCACCCTTGCGAGCGGCAGGAACGGTCATCAATGGCGAGGAGCGGCTGCGTGAGCAGCACTCCAAGCCGGCTTCGCGCTCAGGAGGCACAGCTCCAACTCCTCATCGGGGCTGGTTGGTCCAGACACTTTAGAGCCCATTTCGTAAGTTGGAAACTATAGAAATGATCCCTGAAAGTATAGTCTTAGTGAGAAGAGGTCGGCGCAGCGCTATATGTAGTCAAGAAAACTCGCTCTACGCTATGGGTACTGTGTGGTTTCCCAGCTAGGCGGGGTTATCACCTAAACATATTAAACTTGTTCAGTGTGTCAACATTAAATTTGACTTGTTTCCATCACCAATATTACCAATTATTTGCACAAATTACAAACGATGTAAACGATAAAAGTAGTTTACTACAACTGTGCTAACGGTGAACTGCATGTTGGGAGTCGCCTTTCGCTACTGCTGACCTGAGCCACGAGGCGTGGGTCAGGGGATGACAGCAGTTACATTTTACTGGTAGGAACGAAGTGGACCAGACCACCAATAGATTAATGTGTCCGTCCGTGTATCAACATCGCCCCCTACTGCAAACACTTGGCATGACCCTGTCCGACAAGATGGCCGCCCACTCCCCCAGCGACTAAACAAGATGGCCGTCGCTTCCGGCGCCTTACGGTGAAACTTTAAACTTCTCTTCAAAATTACTTTACTGAAACGCAGCACGTTTTAAAAAAAAATTACTTTACTGAAACGCAGCACGTTTTTTTAACACAGAGACAAGAAACATTTATTAACACAGAGACGAGATACATTTAATCGCCTTATTTGTGCACGAAAAGCACGGCGCGAGGCCTAGTGCGGCAGGCTTCGCGAGGCCTAGTGCGGCAGGCTTATTAACACAGAGACAAGATACATTTAATCGCCTTATTTGTGCACGAAAAGCGCGGCTTCGCGAGGCCTACTGCAGAGGCTTCGCGAGGCCTAGTGCAGAAGGCTTCGCTAAGTCTACTGCAGAGAAGGCTTCGCAAGGCCTAGTGCAGTAGGCTTCGCGAGGCCTAGTGCGGCAGGCTTATTAACACAGAGACGAGATACATTTAATCGCCTTATTTGTGCACGAAAAGCGCGGCTTCGCGAGGCCTACTGCAGAGGCTTCGCTAAGTCTACTGCAGAGAAGGCTTCGCGAGGCCTAGTGCAGTAGGCTTCGCGAGGCCTAGTGCAGAATGTGGTGGTGGGGTGGTGGTGGTGGGGTTGGGTGGTGGTGGGGGGTGGTGGTGGGGGGTGGTGAGGGCTGGTGGGAGGGGTGGTGTTGAGGGTGGTGTTGGGGGGTCTTTAAATCTCACAGCGTTTCTTGTCAAAACAAACACTTTTAATTAACGTTACACTAGAATACAGTTAAAATTTTTCTTTAACTCCTCTATACCCGGTCGATATCCCTGTACCGGTACTAAGTATTATTCCTACCAGCCAACCCCACAGGGTCCTGTTCTGACTTTAAAAAAAAAGTAACAGACGTGGATAAATAAACTAACCACTATAAAAAAGGACGATAAAATTAACTAACCACTATAAACAAGGGCAATAAAACAACGCAGGCCGCTGCCGTGTCTTTGTCACCACAATGCCATGACTCGGATTCGAACCGAGGTTGCTGCGGCCACAACGCAGAGTACTAACCACTATACGATCACGGCGAGCTACGCGGCCCACTGACTCCACCTGCAGGCAAAGAACTCTCTTGATCGCCTCAAGCATCACGCCAGACTCACTCAATGGGCACTTCTGACGTTTAACCTGAATACTGCTCAGATTCAAGTACTGTCAGGGGCCGTCCATTTATGACGTCACGCAATTTTGGATGATTTTTGACCCCCCCCCCCCTCGTCACACGGCGTCACAAAAAGCCAGACCCCCCCTCAAATATGACGTCACAAAGCTCTGCCCCCACCCCCCCCAAAACAATATTCCCATTTTGAAAATAAAACATGCTTCAAATCGCTTTAAACTATTGTCATTGTAGTGCGTATTTACTGTGGCGCTGCACTCTGATGTTGTAGGTTAAAAACATTTGTTAAAAAGTCTATTTAATTAAGTGGAACGTGTTGTCTATATTTATTTAAAGTTGCGCATTTTGATGTGACGTCACATTTCTCACCCCCCCCCCTCGTCACACATCGTCACAAATGTCTGACCCCCCCCCCCCCTAGGTGCATGACGTCATTTATGGACGGCCCCTAAATGATTAACTCGTGGATTTTCCCTTCAGGCCAAATGAATGATCAAAAAAACTGCTTAACAACATTGAAATTCTTATAAACGTTTAATACAAGTCACGTGTTGAAACCGAACAAATATGTTTTCCGGTTAATCCGCAATCCACGTGATCGCCTCTACAGTAGTCGCATGTGTTCACAATAGTGGGCGGAGTTTGATTTTGATTGGCGTTGCTCTGCGATCCACTTCATGGGCGCAGTGTTCCACGCAGGAGCAAAAAAAGTGTTGTCACCCTGAGCACGTGCATCAATAATTTTTTGGCATACAGATTGGATATTGTTCCCGTCATTAGCGCCTATTATAACAACCTACTCACCTAAAGAAGTCTATAAATGCGTACACCACTAATGCACGATCTGCCTGGTACAATTATTATTTGTTTCTTTCGGTTAAGTCACGTCTAAAGATAAAATAATAAATTAAATTAAATAATAGAATACGACGTTTCAATTGCAACACAAGCAATCATCATCAGGTATAATGAAATAGCGACATAAAATCTAACCAGAAAACTATAGACAGACATATTAGCAGACAGATATCACCAAGATACATAGCGAGAGCAACACAGGTAACAGAGAGGGGTGATCGTCTCTGTGTGGTGGCCTTAAATAGACAGAGGGGGGGGGGGGCGGAGGCAGAGAGAGGGAGGAGGGTTAGAGAAAAAATTAGCATATCAATGAGTGGTCAACAGACGTGGTGCTGCGAATGCGATGGCACGGCAAGCAAGCCTGAAAATCAGGAGAAGGACACACTAAAATTAAATAACCTAGTAAAATATCGAAATGTAATGTAATACAACACAGAGGGTCGGTCAACACACAATTAACGCATAGCCTGGTTGATTATGTATTTCAAAGATTGCTAAGTTAGAATTTAAGTGTGAACAATCTAAAGAGTGGACACAGGCAGAGAAAACAAGTCGCCAGAGAGAGAGAAAAAAGATAAGCTTAAAACTTCCCCGTAGAAGTGGTTCAATCTTAATTTTAGAACTTTCGTGACTGCAGGAATTATTATTTGTTTCTTTCGGTTAAGTCACGTCTAAAGATAAAATAATAAATTAAATTAAATAATAGAATACGACGTTTCGATTGCAACACAAGCAATCATCATCAGGTATAATGAAATAGCGACATAAAATCTAACCAGAAAACTATAGACAGACATATTAGCAGACAGATATCACCAAGATACATAGCGAGAGCAACACAGGTAACAGAGATAATATGTCTGTCTATAGTTTTCTGGTTAGATTTTATGTCGCTATTTCATTATACCTGATGATGATTGCTTGTGTTGCAATCGAAACGTCGTATTCTATTATTTAATTTAATTTATTATTTTATCTTTAGACGTGACTTAACCGAAAGAAACAAATAATAATTCCTGCAGTCACGAAAGTTCTAAAATTAAGATTGAACCACTTCTACGGGGAAGTTTTAAGCTTATCTTTTTTCTCTCTCTCTGGCGACTTGTTTTCTCTGCCTGTGTCCTCTCTTTAGATTGTTCACACTTAAATTCTAACTTAGCAATCTTTGAAATACGTAATCAACCAGACTATGCGTTAATTGTGTGTTGACCGACCCTCTGTGTTGTATTACATTACATTTCGATATTTTACTAGGTTATTTAATTTTAGTGTGTCCTTCTCCTGATTTTCATGCTTGCTTGCCGTGCCATCGCATTCGCAGCACCACGTCTGTTGACCACTCATTGATATGCTAATTTTTTCTCTAACCCTCCTCCCTCTACTCTGCCTCCGCCCCCCCCCTCTGTCTATTTAAGGCCACCACACAGAGACGATCACCCCTCTCTGTTACCTGTGTTGCTCTCGCTATGTATCTTGGTGATATCTGTCTGCTAATATGTCTGTCTATAGTTTTCTGGTTAGATTTTATGTCGCTATTTCATTATACCTGATGATGATTGCTTGTGTTGAAATCGAAACGTCGTATTCTATTATTTAATTTAATTTATTATTTTATCTTTAGACGTGACTTAACCGAAAGAAACAAATAATAATTCCTGCAGTCACGAAAGTTCTAAAATTATGCCTGGTACAAATATCTGTTTTTGCTTAGGATAAGAAACCAACCCCTCAGCTTGCTGTGCCTCCCTCCCGCCACCCTTGCGAGCGGCAGGAACGGTCATCAATGGCGAGGAGCGGCTGCGTGAGCAGCACTCCAAGCCGGCATCGCGCTCAGGAGGCACAGCTCCAACTCCTCATCGGGGCTGGTTGGTCCAGACACTTTAGAGCCCATTTCGTAAGTTGGAAACTATAGAAATGATCCCTGAAAGTATAGTCTTAGTGAGAACAGGTCGACACAGCGCTATATGTAGTCAAGTAAATTGACTCTACGCTATGGGTACTGCGTAGTTTTCCAGCTAAGCAGGTTTAGTACCCACAAATATAAAACTTCTTCAGTGTAAACATCACCATTAACTGTAATTTAAAATGTTTATGTCACCTGCAAAGTCGACGATGTAAAGGATAAAAGCAGTTTACTATAACTGTGCTAACGGTGAAATGCATGGTGGGAGTCGCCCCTCGACCTGGACCACGAGGCAGCGCTGCTCGAGGCGTTCAGAGCGTGGGTCAGGGGATGTCAGCAGTTACATTCTCTGACTTTAAAATTTACAGATAAAACACGCACGCCTTTCTGAAAAGACGTGCCTAAATTAACTAACCACTATACACAGGTGCGATACATAATCGTTGGTTCTTTCGCTAAAGTCACGTAGGAAGAAATAAAACAAAATAAATCACGACGTTTCGGACGCAACACAAGCACCCGTCTTCAGGTGAAAATCGCGATGTCTGCTGCGAGCAGCACGATGTCTGCTGCCTTGTGAAGAGAAGCTGTTACCAGCTAGAGTTTATATAAGTTTTTGAGAACAAAGGTAGCCGAAGCAGTGTTAATGGGGTATTATAGTATCAAGGTAATAAATAGCGTGGCATGTTGGATTATAGCGCAAAGTTAATGAGCTTCCGTAGCGCATAAGAGCTCAGATTAGCGTGTAGGATTAGCATATGTATTTTGATGAGAAGCATATAAAAGTTAATGAAAAAATTAGCACGTTAATGTCAGTGTATGTGTAGTGGTGATACGCGCTGGGTGTATACGTCGTGTGCCAGCGCGTATGTACGGGTGTGTGTGTGGTGACGCGCGCTGACGGGGAGGAGCAGGCGTCAGTGCGCGGGTGGGGGTAGTGCTGCTGATTGGCTGTGTGCCGGTGACGCGCTGAGAGGGAGTGATCGGGTGGCAGCGCGGTGTGATTGGTCGGGGAGTGGAAACACGCGCTGGGCGAAAACGGATCGTGGAGATAGCGCGTGGTGATTGGGTAACTGAGGAGCGGTGCCGACGTTGAGGTCCGCATCCGCTCCGTCTCCCGGGAGGAAGAGATATATAAGGTGATGCACAGAGGAGTAGGGGGCAGAAGTGGAACCATCTAAGAATGAAGACGAAGGTGCAGAGAGAGAGAACGGTCTACACGAGCTGAGTAATGTATAGTGTGTAGCCAGAGAGAGAGAACGGTCTACACGAGCTGAGTAATGTATAGTGTGTAGCCAGAGAGAGAGAACGGTCTACACGAGCTGAGTAATGTATAGTGTGTAGCCAGAGAGAGAGAACGGTCTACACGAGCCGAGTATGCATACGGTGTAGCCAGAGAGAGAGAAAGGTCTACACGAGCCGAGTATGCATACGGTGTAGCCAGAGAGAGATGCCAAGTCTACACGAGGCGAGTGGAGAGTGTAGCAGAGGCGCAGAGTCTACACGAGACGAGAGAAGAGTGTAGCCGAGGCGCGGAGTCTACACGAGGCACAGAGAGCCAGCAGCACAGAATCTAAGAGAGTCAAGAGAAGCGTAGGGCGGAGAGAAGAGGTCACGAGTTGTACCGTTGTATGGTGACCGCATTGTGAAGAAGAGAGGCCACGCGTTGTATCGTTACAAGTCAAGATTTAATAAAAGAAGTGTGTTCCCGTCAAGGAGTTTCCTGCCGTCATTTTCCAATACTTCATATGTGTAACAAAGAGTAGCATCTTCTTGGTTCTTTCGGTAAAGTCACGTAGAAGGGAAATATTAAGAAAATAATAATAATAATAAAACATAATAAAATCATTCTCACGACGTTTCGGCCACAACGCAAGCAGCCGTCCTCAGGTGAAGAACAGGTCTGTCGGAAAGACAGCGTCTGATTGAGTCTTTCCGACAGACCTGTTCTTCACCTGAGGACGGCTGCTTGTATTGTGGCCGAAACGTCGTGAGAATAATTTTATCATGTTTTATTTTTATTATTTTATTATTTCCCTTCTACGTGACTTTACCGAAAGAACCAAGAAGATGATTCCCTGCAGTCACGAAAGCTTTAAATCGAAAGAGTAGCATGTAAAAGTAAATGAATGAAGTTAATAAGAATATCATGTTGAAGTCAATGAGAGATGAGCAAGTCGATGCAGTCATGCCGGTGGTTGCATGTCCATGTGTGACAAAAGCAGCCGTGTTAGCGATCCAAAACAAGGCCGTGCTAACGCGTGAGAAAACAACGCAGGACCGCTGCCGTGTCTTTGTCGCCACAATGCCGTGACTCGGATTCGAACCGAGGTTGCTGCGGCCACAACGCAGAGTACTAACCACTATACGATCACGGCGAGCTACGCGGCCCACTGGCTCCACCTGCAGGCAAAGAGCTCTCTTGATCGCCTCCAGCACCACGCCAGACTCACTCAATGGGCTTGTCCGACGTTTTATCGGAATACTGCTGATTCAAGTGCAGTAAGACTAAACTTGATTTGAAGCACGTCGGCTTTCGCGACCAATATTATTCATAATAAACGTTTTATTGTGGTTAGATCGCGATCTAACGGGTTTATTTTATTTGAAACTTTCGTGACTGCAGGAATTACTCTACAGTCAGACTGTAGATTATCTGTGTGCGGTTTATCCAATTTGCGGATTAACTGATATTTTGACATGAATGAATAACTCGTGGATTTTCGCTTCAGGCCAAATTAATAATAAAACAAACTAAATTCGATTGAAATATTTCGTGACTGCAGGGATTCATAGTCTTGGTTCTTTCGGTAAAGTCATGTAAAAGGTAAATAATAAAAATAAAACAATACAATTCTCACGACGTTTCGATCGCAACACAAGATCATGATTACTTGTGTTGCAATCGAAACGTCGTGAGAATTTTATTGTTATATGTTGATTATTTTATTATTTCCCTTCTACGTGACTTTACCGAAAGAACCAAGAATAATAATAAAAACACAGTTATACTGTGCAACATTGCAAAATTCTTGGAAACGTTCAATACAAGTCACGTGCTTAAACCGAACAAATGTGCTCCGGTTAATCCGCAATCCACGTGATCGCCTCTACAGTAGTCGCATGTGTTCACAATAGTGGGCGGAGTTTGATTTTGATTGGCGTGGCTCTGCGATCCACTTCGTGGGCGCAGTGTTCTACGCAGGAGCAACCAAGTGTTGTCACTCTGAGCACGTGCATCAATCGGCAGAGTATTTTTTGGCATACAGATTGGATATTGTCCCCGTCATTAGCGCCTATTTGTAACAACCTACTCACCTAAAGAAGTCTATAAACAACCTACTCACCTAAAGAAGTCTATAAATGCGTACACCACTAACGCTCGATCTGCCTGGTATAAACATCTGTTTTTGTTTAGAATAAGAAACCAACCCCTCAGCTTGCTGTGCCTCCCTCCCGCCACCCTTGCGAGCGGCAGGAACGGTCATCAATGGCGAGGAGCGGCTGCGTGAGCAGCACTCCAAGCCGGCTTCGCGCTCAGGAGGCACAGCTCCAACTCCTCATCGGGGCTGGTTGGTCCAGACACTTTAGAGCCCATTTCGTAAGTTGGAAACTATAGAAATGATCCCTGAAAGTATAGTCTTAGTGAGAACAGGTCGACACAGCGCTATATGTAGTCAAGTAAATTGACTCTACGCTATGGGTACTGCGTAGTTTTCCAGCTAAGCAGGTTTAGTACCCACAAATATAAAACTTCTTCAGTGTAAACATCAACATTAACTGTAATTTAATTTAAAATGTTTATGTCACCTACAAAGTCGACGATGTAAAGGATAAAAGCAGTTTACTATAATTGTGCTAACGGTGAAATGCATGGTGGGAGTCGCCTCTCGACCTGGACCACGAGGCAGCGCTGCTCGAGGCGTTCAGAGCGTGGGTCAGGGGATGTCAGCAGTTACATTTTCTGACTTTAAAATTTACAGATAAAACACGCACGCCTTTCTGGAAAGACGTGCCTAAATTAACTAACCACTATAAACAGGTACGATAAATAATCGTTGGTTCTTTCGCTAAAGTCACGTAGGTAGAAATAAAACAAAATAAATCACGACGTTTCGGACGCAACACAAGCACCCGTCTTCAGGTGAAAATCGCGATGTCTGCTGCGAGCAGCACGATGTCTGCTGCCTTGTGAAGAGAAGCTGTTACCAGCAAGAGTTTATATAAGTTTTTGAGAACAAAGGTAGCCGAAGCAGTGTTAATGGGGTATTATAGTGTCAAGGTAATAAATAGCGTGGCATGTTGGATTATAGCGCAAAGTTCATGAGCTTCCGTAGCGCATAAGAGCTCAGATTAGCTTGTAGGATTAGCATATGTATTTTGATGAGAAGCATATAAAAGTTAATAAAAAAAATTAGCACGTTAATGTCAGTGTATGTGTAACAAAGAGTAGCTAGCATCTTCTTGGTTCTTTCGGTAAAGTCACGTAGAAGGAAAATATTAAGAAAATAATAATAATAAAACATAATAAAATCATTCTCACGACGTTTTGGCCACAACGCAAGCAGCCGTCCTCAGGTGAAGAACAGGTCTGTCGGAAAGACAGCGTCTGAATGAGTCTTTCCGACAGACCTGTTCTTCACCTGAGGACGGCTGCTTGTATTGTGGCCGAAACGTCGTGAGAATAATTTTATCATGTTTTATTTTTATTATTTTATTATTTCCCTTCTACGTGACTTTACCGAAAGAACCAAGAAGATGAATCCCTGCAGTCACGAAAGCTTTAAATCGAAAGAGTAGCATGTAAAAGTAAATGAATGAAGTTAATAAGAATATCATGTTGAAGTCAATGAGAGATGAGCAAGTCGATGCAGTCATGCCGGTGGTTGCATGTCCATGTGTGACAAAAGCAGCCGTGTTAACGATCCAAAACAAGGCCGTGCTAACGCGTGAGAAAACAACGCAGGACCGCTGCCGTGTCTTTGTCGCCACAATGCCGTGACTCGGATTCGAACCGAGGTTGCTGCGGCCACAACGCAGAGTACTAACCACTATACGATCACGGCGAGCTACGCGGCCCACTGGCTCCACCTGCAGGCAAAGAGCTCTCTTGATCGCCTCCAGCACCACGCCAGACTCACTCAATGGGCTTGTCCGACGTTTTATCGGAATACTACTGATTCAAGTGCAGTAAGACTAAACTTGATTTGAAGCACGTCGGCTTTCGCGACCAATATTATTCATAATAAACGTTTTATTGTGGTTAGATCGCGATCTAACGGGTTTATTTTATTTGAAACTTTCGTGACTGCAGGAATTACTCTACAGTCAGACTGTAGATTATCTGTGTGCGGTTTATCCGATTTGCGGATTAACTGATATTTTGACATGAATGAATAACTCGTGGATTTTCGCTTCAGGCCAAATTAATAATAAAAAAAACTAAATTCGATTTAAATATTTCGTGACTGCAGGGATTCATAGTCTTGGTTCTTTCGGTAAAGTCACGTAAAAGGTAAATAATAAAAAATAAAACAATACAATTCTCACGACGTTTCGATCGCAACACAAGATCATGATTACTTGTGTTGCAATCGAAACGTCGTGAGAATTTTATTGTTATATGTTGATTATTTGATTATTTCCCTTATACGTGACTTTACCGAAAGAACCAAGAATAATAATAAAAACACAGTTATACTGTGCAACATTGCAAAATTCTTGGAAACGTTCAATACAAGTCACGTGCTTAAACCGAACAAATGTGCTCCGGTTAATCCGCAATCCACGTGATCGCCTCTACAGTAGTCGCATGTGTTCACAATAGTGGGCGGAGTTTGATTTTGATTGGCGTGGCTCTGCGATCCACTTAGTGGGCGCAGTGTTCTACGCAGGAGCAACCAAGTGTTGTCACTCTGAGCACGTGCATCAATCGGCAGAGTATTTTTTGGCATACAGATTGGATATTGTCCCCGTCATTAGCGCCTATTTGTAACAACCTACTCACCTAAAGAAGTCTATAAATGCGTACACCACTAACGCTCGATCTGCCTGGTATAAACATCTGTTTTTGTTTAGAATAAGAAACCAACCCCTCAGCTTGCTGTGCCTCCCTCCCGCCGCCCTTGCGAGCGGCAGGAACGGTCATCAATGGCGAGGAGCGGCTGCGTGAGCAGCACTCCAAGCCGGCTTCGCGCTCAGGAGGCACAGCTCCAACTCCTCATCGGGGCTGGTTGGTCCAGACACTTTAGAGCCCATTTCGTAAGTTGGAAACTATAGAAATGATCCCTGAAAGTATAGTCTTAGAGAGAACAGGTCTACACAGCGCTATATGTAGTCAAGTAAATTGACTCTACGCTATGGGTACTGCGTAGTTTTCCAGCTAAGCAGGTTTAGTACCCACAAATATAAAACTTCTTCAGTGTAAACATCAACATTAACTGTAATTTAAAATGTTTATGTCACCTTCAAAGTCGACGATGTAAAGGATAAAAGCAGTTTACTATAATTGTGCTAACGGTGAAATGCATGGTGGGAGTCGCCTCTCGACCTGGACCACGAGGCAGCGCTGCTCGAGGCGTTCAGAGCGTGGGTCAGGGGATGTCAGCAGTTACATTTTCTGACTTTAAAAATTACAGATAAAACACGCACGCCTTTCTGGAAAGACGTGCCTAAATTAACTAACCACTATAAACAGGTACGATACATAATCGTTGGTTCTTTCGCTAAAGTCACGTAGGTAGAAATAAAACAAAATAAATCACGACGTTTCGGACCCAACACAAGCACCCGTCTTCAGGTGAAAATCGCGATGTCTGCTGCGAGCAGCACGATGTCTGCTGCCTTGTGAAGAGAAGCTGTTACCAGCAAGAGTTTATATAAGTTTTTGAGAACAAAGGTAGCCCAAGCAGTGTTAATGGGGTATTATAGTGTCAAGGTAATAAATAGCGTGGCATGTTGGATTATAGCGCAAAGTTAATGAGCTTCCGTAGCGCATAAGAGCTCAGATTAGCGCGTAGGATTAGCATATGTATTTTGATGAGAAGCATATAAAAGTTAATGAAAAAATTAGCACGTTAATGTCAGTGTATGTGTAACAAAGAGTAGCATCTTCTTGGTTCTTTCGGTAAAGTCACGTAGAAGGGAAATATTAAGAAAATAATAATAATAAAACATAATAAAATAATTCTCACGACGTTTCGGCCACAACGCAAGCAGCCGTCCTCAGGTGAAGAACAGGTCTGTCAGAAAGACAGCGTCTGAATGAGTCTTTCCGACA
Organism: Lampetra fluviatilis; assembly: GCF_964198595.1. Taxonomy (NCBI): domain Eukaryota; kingdom Metazoa; phylum Chordata; class Hyperoartia; order Petromyzontiformes; family Petromyzontidae; genus Lampetra; species Lampetra fluviatilis. Next base: position 3,471,747 of record NC_136311.1, read on the forward strand.
GACCTGTTCTTCACCTGAGGACGGCTGCTTGTATTGTGGCCGAAACGTCGTGAGAATTATTTTATCATGTTTTATTTTTATTATTTTATTATTTCCCTTCTACGTGACTTTACCGAAAGAACCCAGAAGATGAATCCCTGCAGTCACGAAAGCTTTAAATCGAAAGAGTAGCATGTAAAAGTAAATGAATGAAGTTAATAAGAATATCATGTTGAAGTCAATGAGAGATGAGCAAGTCGATGCAGTCATGCCGGTGGTTGCATGTCCATGTGTGACAAAAGCAGCCGTGTTAGCGATCCAAAACAAGGCCGTGCTAACGCGTGAGAAAACAACGCAGGACCGCTGCCGTGTCTTTGTCGCCACAATGCCGTGACTCGGATTCGAACCGAGGTTGCTGCGGCCACAACGCAGAGTACTAACCACTATACGATCACGGCGAGCTACGCGGCCCACTGGCTCCACCTGCAGGCAAAGAACTCTCTTGATCGCCTCCAGCACCACGCCAGACTCACTCAATGGGCTTGTCCGACGTTTTATCGGAATACTGCTGATTCAAGTGCAGTAAGACTAAACTTGATTTGAAGCACGTCGGCTTTCGCGACCAATATTATTCATAATAAACGTTTTATTGTGGTTAGATCGCGATCTAACGGGTTTATTTTATTTGAAACTTTCGTGACTGCAGGAATTACTCTACAGTCAGACTGTAGATTATCTGTGTGCGGTTTATCCGATTTGCGGATTAACTGAGATTTTGACGTAAATGAATAACTCGTAGATTTTCCCTTTAAGCCAAATTAATAATAAACAAACCCGTTACACAACATTGCAAAATTCTTGGAAACGTTTAATACAAGTCACGTGCTGAAACCGAACAAATATGTGCTCTGGTTAATCCGCAATCAACGTGATCGCCTCTACAGTAGTCGCATGTGTTCACAATAGTGGGCGGAGTTTGATTTTGATTGGCGTGGCACTGCGATCCACTTCGTGGGCGCAGTGTTCTACGCAGGAGCAAAAAAGTGTTGTCACTCTGAGCACGTGCATCAATTGGCAGAGTATTTTTTAACATACAGATTGATATTGTTCCCATCATTAGCGCCTATTGTAACAACCTACTTACTAAAGAAGTCTATAAATGGGTAAAACCACTAGCGCTCGATCTGCCTGGTATAAACATCTGTTTTTGTTTAGGATAAGAAACCAACCCCTCAGCTTGCTGTGCCTCCCTCCCGCCACCCTTGCGAGCGGCAGGAACGGTCATCAATGGCGAGGAGCGGCTGCGTGAGCAGCACTCCAAGCCGGCTTCGCGCTCAGGAGGCACAGCTCCAACTCCTCATCGGGGCTGGTTGGTCCAGACACTTTAGAGCCCATTTCGTAAGTTGGAAACTATAGAAATGATCCCTGAAAGTATAGTCTTAGTGAGAACAGGTCGGCGCAGCGCTATATGTAGTCAAGAAAACTCGCTCTACGCTATGGGTACTGCGTGGTTTCCCAGCTAGGCGGGGTTATCACCTAAACATATTAAACTTGTTCAGTGTGTCAACATTAAATTTGACTTGTTTCCATCACCAATATTACCAATTATTTGCACAAATTACAAACGATGTAAACGATAAAAGTAGTTTACTACAACTGTGCTAACGGTGAAATGCATGGTGGGAGTCGCCTTTCGCTGCTGCTGACCTGAGCCACGAGGCGTGGGTCAGGGGATGACAGCAGTTACATTTTCTGACTATAAAAAAGTAACAGACGTGGAGAAATAAACTAACCACTATAAACAAGGACGATAAAATAAACTAACCACTATGAACAAGGGCAATAAAACAACGCAGGCCGCTGCCGTGTCTTTGTCACCACAATGCCGTGACTCGGATTCGAACCGAGGTTGCTGCGGCCACAACGCAGAGTACTAACCACTATACGATCACGGCGAGCTACGCGGCCCACTGACTCCACCTGCAGGCAAAGAACTCTCTTGATCGCCTCCAGCATCACGCCACTCACTCAATGGGCACGTCTGACGTTTAACCTGAATACTGCTGCAGATTCAAGTACTGTAAGGAGCCGTCCATTTATGACGTCACGCAATTTTGGATGATTTTTGACCCCCCCCCCCCCTCGTCACAAGGCGTCACAAAAAGCCAGACCCCCCCTCAAATATGACGTCACAAAGCTCTGCCCCCCCCCCCCCCCCCAAAACCATATTTCCATTTTGAAAATAAAACATGCTTCAAATCGCTTTAAACTATTGTCATTGTAGTGCGTATCAAATGTGGCGCTGCACTCTGATGTTGTGGGAGAAAACATTTATTAAAAAGTCTATTTAATTAAGTGGAACGTGTTGTCTATATTTATTTAAAGTTGCGCATTTTGATGTGACGTCACATTTCTCAGCCCCCCCCCCCCCCCGTCGTCACACATCGTCACTAATGTCTGACCCCCCCCCCCCCCCTAGGTGCATGACGTAATTTATGGACGGCCCCTAAATGAATAACTCGTGGATTTTCCCTTCAGGCCAAATGAATGATCAAAAAACTGCTTAACAACATTGAAATTCTTATAAACGTTTAATACAAGTCACGTGCTGAAACCGAACAAATATGTGCTCCGGTTAATCCGCAATCCACGTGATCGCCTCTACAGTAGTCGCATGTGTTCACAATAGTGGGAGTTTGATTTTGATTGGCGTGGCTCTGCGATCCCCTTCATGGGCGCAGTGTTCTACGCAGGAGCAAAAAAGTGTTGTCACTCTGAGCACGTGCATCAATCGGCAGAGTATTTTTTGGCATACAGATTGGATATTGTCCCCGTCATTAGCGCCTATTTGTAACAACCTACTCACCTAAAGAAGTCTATAAATGCGTACACCACTAACGCTCGATCTGCCTGGTATAAACATCTGTTTTTGTTTAGAATAAGAAACCAACCCCTCAGCTTGCTGTGCCTCCCTCCCGCCGCCCTTGCGAGCGGCAGGAACGGTCATCAATGGCGAGGAGCGGCTGCGTGAGCAGCACTCCAAGCCGGCTTCGCGCTCAGGAGGCACAGCTCCAACTCCTCATCGGGGCTGGTTGGTCCAGACACTTTAGAGCCCATTTCGTAAGTTGGAAACTATAGAAATGATCCCTGAAAGTATAGTCTTAGAGAGAACAGGTCTACACAGCGCTATATGTAGTCAAGTAAATTGACTCTACGCTATGGGTACTGCGTAGTTTTCCAGCTAAGCAGGTTTAGTACCCACAAATATAAAACTTCTTCAGTGTAAACATCAACATTAACTGTAATTTAAAATGTTTATGTCACCTTCAAAGTCGACGATGTAAAGGATAAAAGCAGTTTACTATAATTGTGCTAACGGTGAAATGCATGGTGGGAGTCGCCTCTCGACCTGGACCACGAGGCAGCGCTGCTCGAGGCGTTCAGAGCGTGGGTCAGGGGATGTCAGCAGTTACATTTTCTGACTTTAAAAATTACAGATAAAACACGCACGCCTTTCTGGAAAGACGTGCCTAAATTAACTAACCACTATAAACAGGTACGATACATAATCGTTGGTTCTTTCGCTAAAGTCACGTAGGTAGAAATAAAACAAAATAAATCACGACGTTTCGGACCCAACACAAGCACCCGTCTTCAGGTGAAAATCGCGATGTCTGCTGCGAGCAGCACGATGTCTGCTGCCTTGTGAAGAGAAGCTGTTACCAGCAAGAGTTTATATAAGTTTTTGAGAACAAAGGTAGCCGAAGCAGTGTTAATGGGGTATTATAGTGTCAAGGTAATAAATAGCGTGGCATGTTGGATTATAGCGCAAAGTTAATGAGCTTCCGTAGCGCATAAGAGCTCAGATTAGCGCGTAGGATTAGCATATGTATTTTGATGAGAAGCATATAAAAGTTAATGAAAAAATTAGCACGTTAATGTCAGTGTATGTGTAACAAAGAGTAGCATCTTCTTGGTTCTTTCGGTAAAGTCACGTAGAAGGGAAATATTAAGAAAATAATAATAATAAAACATAATAAAATAATTCTCACGACGTTTCGGCCACAACGCAAGCAGCCGTCCTCAGGTGAAGAACAGGTCTGTCAGAAAGACAGCGTCTGAATGAGTCTTTCCGACAGACCTGTTCTTCACCTGAGGACGGCTGCTTGTATTGTGGCCGAAACGTCGTGAGAATTATTTTATCATGTTTTATTTTTATTATTTTATTATTTCCCTTCTACGTGACTTTACCGAAAGAACCCAGAAGATGAATCCCTGCAGTCACGAAAGCTTTAAATCGAAAGAGTAGCATGTAAAAGTAAATGAATGAAGTTAATAAGAATATCATGTTGAAGTCAATGAGAGATGAGCAAGTCGATGCAGTCATGCCGGTGGTTGCATGTCCATGTGTGACAAAAGCAGCCGTGTTAGCGATCCAAAACAAGGCCGTGCTAACGCGTGAGAAAACAACGCAGGACCGCTGCCGTGTCTTTGTCGCCACAATGCCGTGACTCGGATTCGAACCGAGGTTGCTGCGGCCACAACGCAGAGTACTAACCACTATACGATCACGGCGAGCTACGCGGCCCACTGGCTCCACCTGCAGGCAAAGAACTCTCTTGATCGCCTCCAGCACCACGCCAGACTCACTCAATGGGCTTGTCCGACGTTTTATCGGAATACTGCTGATTCAAGTGCAGTAAGACTAAACTTGATTTGAAGCACGTCGGCTTTCGCGACCAATATTATTCATAATAAACGTTTTATTGTGGTTAGATCGCGATCTAACGGGTTTATTTTATTTGAAACTTTCGTGACTGCAGGAATTACTCTACAGTCAGACTGTAGATTATCTGTGTGCGGTTTATCCGATTTGCGGATTAACTGAGATTTTGACGTAAATGAATAACTCGTAGATTTTCCCTTTAAGCCAAATTAATAATAAACAAACCCGTTACACAACATTGCAAAATTCTTGGAAACGTTTAATACAAGTCACGTGCTGAAACCGAACAAATATGTGCTCTGGTTAATCCGCAATCAACGTGATCGCCTCTACAGTAGTCGCATGTGTTCACAATAGTGGGCGGAGTTTGATTTTGATTGGCGTGGCACTGCGATCCACTTCGTGGGCGCAGTGTTCTACGCAGGAGCAAAAAAGTGTTGTCACTCTGAGCACGTGCATCAATTGGCAGAGTATTTTTTAACATACAGATTGATATTGTTCCCATCATTAGCGCCTATTGTAACAACCTACTTACTAAAGAAGTCTATAAATGGGTAAAACCACTAGCGCTCGATCTGCCTGGTATAAACATCTGTTTTTGTTTAGGATAAGAAACCAACCCCTCAGCTTGCTGTGCCTCCCTCCCGCCACCCTTGCGAGCGGCAGGAACGGTCATCAATGGCGAGGAGCGGCTGCGTGAGCAGCACTCCAAGCCGGCTTCGCGCTCAGGAGGCACAGCTCCAACTCCTCATCGGGGCTGGTTGGTCCAGACACTTTAGAGCCCATTTCGTAAGTTGGAAACTATAGAAATGATCCCTGAAAGTATAGTCTTAGTGAGAACAGGTCGGCGCAGCGCTATATGTAGTCAAGAATACTCGCTCTACGCTATGGGTACTGCGTGGTTTCCCAGCTAGGCGGGGTTATCACCTAAACATATTAAACTTGTTCAGTGTGTCAACATTAAATTTGACTTGTTTCCATCACCAATATTACCAATTATTTGCACAAATTACAAACGATGTAAACGATAAAAGTAGTTTACTACAACTGTGCTAACGGTGAAATGCATGGTGGGAGTCGCCTTTCGCTGCTGCTGACCTGAGCCACGAGGCGTGGGTCAGGGGATGACAGCAGTTACATTTTCTGACTATAAAAAAGTAACAGACGTGGAGAAATAAACTAACCACTATAAACAAGGACGATAAAATAAACTAACCACTATGAACAAGGGCAATAAAACAACGCAGGCCGCTGCCGTGTCTTTGTCACCACAATGCCGTGACTCGGATTCGAACCGAGGTTGCTGCGGCCACAACGCAGAGTACTAACCACTATACGATCACGGCGAGCTACGCGGCCCACTGACTCCACCTGCAGGCAAAGAACTCTCTTGATCGCCTCCAGCATCACGCCACTCACTCAATGGGCACGTCTGACGTTTAACCTGAATACTGCTGCAGATTCAAGTACTGTAAGGAGCCGTCCATTTATGACGTCACGCAATTTTGGATGATTTTTGACCCCCCCCCCCCTCGTCACAAGGCGTCACAAAAAGCCAGACCCCCCCTCAAATATGACGTCACAAAGCTCTGCCCCCCCCCCCCCCCCAAAACCATATTTCCATTTTGAAAATAAAACATGCTTCAAATCGCTTTAAACTATTGTCATTGTAGTGCGTATCAAATGTGGCGCTGCACTCTGATGTTGTGGGAGAAAACATTTATTAAAAAGTCTATTTAATTAAGTGGAACGTGTTGTCTATATTTATTTAAAGTTGCGCATTTTGATGTGACGTCACATTTCTCAGCCCCCCCCCCCCCCCGTCGTCACACATCGTCACTAATGTCTGACCCCCCCCCCCCCCCTAGGTGCATGACGTAATTTATGGACGGCCCCTAAATGAATAACTCGTGGATTTTCCCTTCAGGCCAAATGAATGATCAAAAAACTGCTTAACAACATTGAAATTCTTATAAACGTTTAATACAAGTCACGTGCTGAAACCGAACAAATATGTGCTCCGGTTAATCCGCAATCCACGTGATCGCCTCTACAGTAGTCGCATGTGTTCACAATAGTGGGAGTTTGATTTTGATTGGCGTGGCTCTGCGATCCCCTTCATGGGCGCAGTGTTCTACGCAGGAGCAAAAAAGTGTTGTCACTCTGAGCACGTGCATCAATTGGCAGAGTATTTTTTGGCATACAGATTGGATATTGTTCCCATCATTAGCGCCTATTGCAACAACCTACTCACTAAAGAAGTATATAAATGCGTACACCACTAGCGCTCGATCTGCTGGTATAAACATCTGTTTTTGTTTAGGATAAGAAACCAACCCCTCAGCTTGCTGTGCCTCCCTCCCGCCACCCTTGCGAGCGGCAGGAACGGTCATCAATGGCGAGGAGCGGCTGCGTGAGCAGCACTCCAAGCCGGCTTCGCGCTCAGGAGGCACAGCTCCAACTCCTCATCGGGGCTGGTTGGTCCAGACACTTTAGAGCCCATTTCGTAAGTTGGAAACTATAGAAATGATCCCTGAAAGTATAGTCTTAGTGAGAACAGGTCGACGCAGCGCTATATGTAGCCAGGAATTCTCGCTCTACGCTATGGGGCCTGTGTAGGCCTGTTCAGTCATTCATAACTTAAACATTGCACAGTGTACATTGTACACAACTAATTCCACTTAACCTGTATATCACCCTTTTAAAAAATTAGTTTGACTAAGTGCTCAGAACTTAACATCAATCTCCTGTAGAGATAAATATTAGTTTGTGGGATGCGCCCCTCGTGGCTGTCGACTTTCTACGCTATGGGTCTGAACAATTCGGGCAATTTAAAAACATATGAAATCTATTTAATATAACACACAATTACAATGTTAGTGTATTATCATAATGACGGTCAAAGCATTGTCTGGGGACTGTAATTTAGTACGATACGGCAGCCACAGAATTGGCAATTAATCGCGCGCGGGGCATTGTGGGCGCACCATGGTTTTAATAGCCGCAGTACCGAGCAGCGCCAGGAGAAGGCACTGAGGGCGACTCAACCACGCGGCCGCCTCGCTCCGTGGGCCGAGAGGCCTCGGGGACGATTCGCGGCACGCGAGAGATACTCACGCAGCTTCGTGACTACCGTAGTCTCAATACCCACACACACAGCTCTCCCCAATCAACACGCACGCCACGTGGCGAGCAGACGCCACGTGGCAAGCAGACGCGAGCGAGCGGCCCACACCCCCACCACCGTAGGCACGTATCGCTCGGTCGGGTCATGCGCTCGTTACAAAACTCGCAAAACAATTGGTGGACAACGATTAAAAAAATTGAGCAAGTTACCCACGACCAATGACGAGGTTCAAACGTAAAAAAAAAATTCGGAGCCCGCTGCCGTGTCTTTGTCGCCACAATGCCGTGACTCGGATTCGAACCGAGGTTGCTGCGGCCACAACGCAGAGTACTAACCACTATACGATCACGGCGAGCTACGCGGGCTCGCTGCGTGGCACGGTTCAAGTGGCCCTTATAACCGTAATCCCCGCCCCGCAACCCAATCGATAAGACTCACACCTCGACACACGAGACACCCACACCCCCAACCACAACAGCCCCGCTACCAACACGCACTCACGGCTACACACACAACGCGCACAGGCAGGCACGGCGAGCTTCCAGGGTGGGGTAACGAGGGATCCCCAGGGGGGTGAGTTTGGGGGCAGTCACCGCACATGGCCACACGGGGGCGTGCTCGATCGGCACGGGCATCACTCTCGCTCACGTGTTCACACAGAGAAAGGCAGGCGGCCGAAACGTCGACATCTTCCTTTCCCGAGTAGCAGTAACATCCCCTGCTGTTGGTATTGATACTTAATACCTTATTGCACGCATACAATACCTTTGAGAAGTAACTTCATTTACTATTGTGGGTGGAATGATTGACTTCCGCGGGGATTCACTTACTAAATAAATGCGTTTAAAGGTCGCATTGAATGGGTTTTCATTTGAAGTAAGCCACCAGTGATTAAGTCAAATTCGTAAGCTACTCTCAAAGGCTATTGACACGAAACGTCAATCCTAGACCTAGACACAACTGGTGGCCTGGTACAGAAAACCCATTTTGTTTTGGAAAATTATAGATTTTTTAAAGATAACCAAATCATTTGTATTCAACATCAATGCCAATCTGAGTAACTTATCCGTTATATGGACACCCAGTGTCCCTCGTTGGCAAAGAGTTAAAGCACTGCCGTCGATGTTAACTCCAGCAGCAGGTCCATCACTGGTTGTAGAGTCCCACAACTGCGCAGAACAGGGCCAACAAAACACCTGGGCCAGCGTATTGCACGGGGGGGGGGGGGGGGGTCACGGTCTAGATTCCAGGTCAGGGTACAGGCTCCATTGAAGACTCCACGAACTCATAACCCAGTGCACGCAAACTTGACAGTCGACTTGTTTACCCTGTAAAGCAGGGGTGGGGAAACTTTTTTCTTCCAAGGGCCATTTGGATATTTATAACATAATTCGCGGGCCATACAAAATTATCAACTTAAAAATTTGCCCGTTATATTTGGGCAAACATTTAATTAACTCACCCCTAATGCGATGGGCTGGAACTGCTTCTCTTTGGCGAGGCGTGTGATGTTAGCTGGTGTTGATGACGTTGCTGCTACTCGCAACTGCTTTTCCAGGTTTGCTCCTAGATTTATTGAATTTCGAGTCCCGCCTGCGGTTGCCTTGGCAGAGCCACACCAAATGATTTCTCGGGCCTTGTACGGCCCGCGGGCCGGATGTTCCCCACCCCTGCTGTAAAGCCTGCTGAGCCTCCGTGACTCTCTTTCAGGAGGGTCTTGCCAAGTTTGCTCAGCGGGGATCGACGATTGCTCTCTATGAATCCCAAATGAGTAATGCACGATCTTGATTTGAAGCTTTCGTGACTGCAGGAATCCATACTCTTTGGTTCTTTCGGTAAAGTCACGTAGTTAGAAATACAATAAAATAAATCACGACGTTTCGATCGCAACACAAGCGGTCGTCATCAGGCAAAAAAAACACAAGCGGTCACCTAATGACGACCGCTTGTGTTGCGATCGAAACGTCGTGATTTATTGTATTTCTAACTACGTGACTTTACCGAAAGAACCAAAGAGTATGAGTAATGCACGGTTATTTTTCCAAATACTGACTGGAAAATCTGGAGTTTCCAGTAGTGGCTGGTCACACAAAACTTTACATGACAAAAAAAAGTCAATTTTTACTTCGTTTTGCATACAACACACGAAGAGTTGAGGTCTTTTGTGCAACCGGCTCAACGTTGACTGGGTTCAGGCCGTGGTGTATTATCCAGACCGTTGTACAGGAGGAGGACTCTTGACCACACTGCAGGGATAAAGCCATGGATGGTGCGCTGTCCAGGCCATGGCACTGCATGGGTTCATGCTATCGTAACAGCACGGTATTGTGTGTAGGCCATGCTACCGTTCCCAGGCCATGGTACCGAATCCAGGCCATGCGACGACTGCATTTGTCTGGCAGTTGTATAGTGCGAGGTTCAACCCATTGTACTGCACCATTATAGAATCAGTCTGAGCACTCGAACAGGACGTGGGGGGCAAATGTCGTGGCGCGTCGTGCCAAAGCTAGGACAATTTGATCCCTTGCGCTCCCCGGTTGACTGCGCCACTTGGGGGGGCTCTGGCCAGGCCTCCCCTGTCCCATCACCATCATCACCATCAACATCAACCCCAATCACCTGTCTTGAGCAGCTTGCGCAGGTTGGCGAGGCGGGCGCCGCCCACGGCGTCGTGCAGTGCTCGGGCCTCCTCCTCCCCGCGCGGCCCCACGCGGCCCAGCTCCACCGGGCACGGGAAGGGCACTCGGGCACCTCTCCGGGACATTGCGGCGAGGGGGGTGGCTGCTCTCGTCCCCGTCTGCCGCCCCACGGGGGGTGGCAACCAACCAAAAGGGCAGCGTTAGCCTCGCCAAGCAGTAACATTGGATGATGAGTACTGCCATCATACTCTTAGGTTTTTTCGGTAAAGTCACGTAGGCAAAAATAAATGTTAAAAAAATATTATTTATTTTTACCTAAGTAAATAATAAAATTATTCTTTTTTACCTACGTGACTTTACCGAAAAAACCTAAGAGTATGAATCCTTGCAGTCACGAAAGCTTCAAATCTAGAATTACTGCCATCATGACTCGAACTGCCAGTGCGGGCCTATGATGCCTACAGCATGGCCTTGTAACTCAACCCCAACGTGCCCTATAACATCACACCGACCCCACCCTGTCCTAACTCTGACATCTCCGTCCCACTTTGAACTCACCCTGAACTTTGCCGGTCTCCAGGGCAGGATTAAGGTTGGTGTAGGACCTAGGCACATCTGGTGCTTGTCGGACTTAGGTGATAACTTTATACAGCTCGTACTGCTGATGCTGCTTCCTATGTCACTCGCGAAAGCTGATGAAGAAACAATGTCTACGATCGACCGTGGGACAATAATACCGCCTTGTCTGTCACTGATCTCTATTGAGCACGAGATTATGAGAAAAACACCATTTGAAGATGTTCTTTTCACATTTTTTTTCAATGAAAACAATCTCGAAAAGTTCATCTCCAGTGTGAATGAACTTGGATGATACGACCCGTGCCTGCCTCGCTTTGAGCTCACTCCAGCAGTAATTATATATACACTGTGCCTATCCTTGCTACATACATATATTTATCCAATAGCACTGGTCAACAAAAAAAACATTTTTTTCTGGACTGGACTTTTGCAGCTGTTTTAGACTAATTTCAGGGTGCTGATTCCAAATCTGATCTCAGATTTGCTATATCACATCTCATTTTTATGCTATTGGCATACCCCATTTTCTTCGATTTTACCCGAAATTAACTCTGTCACTTATGATTGCAAGTTGTTGCGAGTCAGTGACTGCTTTAGTGTTAAAATATGGTGCTGTATTTTTAAGATAGTGTTTATAATATAATTTTATGTAGATATCCACATTTATTTAATACTTTTCTTCTGCAGTTTTTATTGAAAATGCAATATTTGATATCTCAAAAACCTGATGTGATAGACAAAAACTGATGCCAGATTTGGAATCAGCACCCCAAAATTACCTTTTAACCGTTGGAATACCTTATGCCAGAAAAAGTGTGTTGTTGACCAGTGTAATACAACAAAAAACACGGTCACAATTTTTTTGCAGGCCCTAGGCCCTTAGGCGCAGCGTCCACGCGGCCTACAGGAGGACGCGGCCCTGCAGGCCTCGATACGAGCTCGTCCCAGCAGTAATGATCATTGTCTGACACTCGAGAACAAATTCACATTGCCGGTATTTAAACCCGGTGAGTGACTTGGATCCAAGCCACGTTACTGACCGTAGTGAGCTAAATCGTTGTAGTTAACGCTGATAAGTTGGTCCTGGTGACCACAATGTTAACACATTTATAGCCACCCGTTGCAAATCCACTTGTGAATGAGAGGCCCTTCTTATCACGCCATGCGGGTCGTAGGGTTCCATTCGACCATACTTCACCACGACGGCCAGTGCTGGTGGTTGCTTAAGGCGGGAAGCACAGAAGTACGGTACAACGAAGGACGTCGCTGAACTTTCCCTAAACGGACCCAACCCAAATTCCATCCCGCTTCGCTTCCGAGACCCGGTTACCTACAATAACAGCGTTAACATCGAAACATTGTTTACCTGTAGATCTCAAGTCGCTGGTTAATTGCGCTCGCAGTGTTTTCTACAACACCGGAGCTTGGCTGATGTTTGCGAGTTAACCGAAGTTCGTCGAATAACGGTCGCACGCGTGCCACGCCGAATTGGTTTGGCACCTCGTCAGGTGACCCCCCCCCCCCCCCATCAAAAGCCTTATAAGGGCAAGCGAGCCTTAAGGGCAAGCGGAACTTCCGGTCTTAGAGGGCCACGCGTGGAGGCACGTGGGGCTCAATCACTGCCCCTCTGAGTGATTGAGGACCACGTGTCTCTCTCCCCCCCCCCCTCCTGGGCCCATGGCACAGGGCACCCCGCCACCCACACCGCTAACCCCCCCCTGCCCAGGGGTGAGTGAGGATGCTTCCCTGAGTGATACTACTGCCCAGACGACAACACGCCAGGTCACCCCCACTAAGCACACACACATTGTCACCCCCACTATGCACGTGACACACACACTTTATCACCCCACTGAGCACATGGCACACACAGTCACCCTACAAACCACGTGGCACACACACACCTCGTCACCCCATTATGCACTTGATACACACACACCTCGTCACCCTACTAACCACGTGACACACACAGCTTGTCACCCTACTAACATGGCGCGTGCACACACGTCACCACACCCCACTATGCACGTGACAACCAGTCATCCCACCTTACCATTCCACTGCAGAGCACCCACCTCACTCTAAAATGTATACTGGGCAATGTTTTGGGCAAGCGTCCTTCTTGAAATGGAGCACTATTATGAAAACGGGCAGTGGTATTTATCAATGTGTTGAGTTCTTTGTTCTTTGTGCTTGTGCACCACTGCCAATGCAGTATAACATTTTCTTTCGTTTAAAATAAGGTTGGTTTAATAAGCAACTGCTGTATGAGGAAAAGTGTAATTTTCTAACTATACGAGAATAATTTTAAAACCCTTTTCATTGACGTAAAATTTCTACCGCATTATCTAATATCACCAGTGTTCTGCAAATGGCAACAGTGACAGCTCACGAATGTGTATTTGCGTGTCGTGCGCATCACCAATTTCATAGTTCAGCTTGTTTTATTGAATGCATAGCAGTAACCTTTTTGTGTGTAACAGTACGCCATAAAGGTAAAACACATGTTATGCACAAATGTTGTAGAACCTAGAAAACGAAATAAAAAACAGGCAATTCTCATCAAAGTACAGCAATGAATACTGGTGTCAAAAGGTGCGCCGACGACTGGAAAAGTTCTGCAAGAAAACAACACAGCCACCGCATCGTCGATGACAACCTCTTGGTACAACGCAGACTAGGACAATGGGAGACAGGAGAAACAGGATAACCTTCGAAAAAGTGAAAAAAAATCTGCATTTTTTTCAAAAACTCTAAAACACCATGCACGCTCCGACAGTGTGCATTGGGCAGTTTCACCGATAGTGTTTACTCTTAAGTGAACGCCTACTCTACACGTTACAATAGGTATAAATAGCCACTGGACTGATCAAAGGTTTCTGCCTTTGAATGGAACAAATGTTAATGACAGCAGTTACTGCAAGTGAATGATGGGACCTGTCGTGGGCAGTGGTCACAGGTGTGGGTCTGTGTTGTAATGTGTTGTGGTTATGTACAAATGGTGTTTTGTGTCGATGGACTTCAAGGCAACAGGATCGGAGAAATATGACCACTGTAATAAGATGGTCGTACATAGAGGTAATCGTCGACTAGTTAAAACTGCTGGAGAAATGTGGGCGTCGGTCGTGAAACCCGCGTTGGGTTTCGCGTCCGCCTGGATACTTCGCTCGCCCAGACCCACAATTACTGCATACCAACAATATAAACAATTTAAAACGTCGAATTCATTATTTTCAAATTAAACTCTCCCTTCGACAAAAAATATTTATTCATTGGTGGACGTTAAACTACGGGTCGTGTTCATTTGGAGGCCGGGACGCCGAGGTCCTGTGGCACCTAAAGGGACGATGCTGGTTTTGTGCGTCACCAGACTTTTACCTTCCTCGCGCTGCATACTCCACTCACGTTACTTCACCTAAATCCGTGCAATGCACGTGCTGTACCTTAGAGAATGGTGTGTCTCTGCTATCATAACAAAACCGTTATAAGTGATGAATCTGCCTGCAGTAGCCCCTAGGGGATGTGGATGGGGGTGATAGATCTATGCTGGTGTTCGCCACCATCGTACATCCGTCCATGCCGCGTTTCCTTAAGAGGTTTCGTTTCCCATCTCAATCGGTGACTACTCATGTGCGGCCATCGATCAAGTGTCAGTGTTCTCATCTGAACCCAATCAAGGTGGCTCCGCAGTTGTTTTCGGTCACGGTCCGTTCTCCACGCTCGGCCAAGAGAGATCTCTCAGTTTCTCTGGGGAGGGTTCCCACGTGCCCTCGAGCTCCTCAGATGGGCTCGGCCTGCAGCTTGCCGTGCAGGTAGTCGCCCACAAATTCGGAGATGACGTGGCCTGTCAGCTCCTCGGCATCCTTCACGTACTTGACACGCGCCGGGATGTCCAGGATGGCTAGGAGTGGCGCACAATCCGGCAGCGCTGTGAAGTCACGGATTGAGTCTGCCATGTCGTCCTGAGCAGCCAAACCGAAAATAGGAGGCCAACAGTCAGACGCGCAGCCAGATGATCAGACCAATAGGCGGCCCAAGTCAGACACGCAGCCATGACTCGGCAATCAACACGAAGAAATTAACTTTGTGCTGTGCATTTGTGTAACATACGATGTATGGGTTGTCTTATTCAACTCTCAGTCTCGTTAAAAAATATATATATATATAAGTTATATAACAAAGCTAATTCGTGCCAATATTAACTTTAACATTTACACAAAAGTAGAATAAAATATACAAATAACTCTGCAAAATATACTGTAACACCGACTTAAAAAATGTGTAACGTTGAAGCCAAATCTATCATGTGGACTTACAATACTTCCCCATTGTACAGACTTGGCCAAAGCAAAGGTTAAAACGACTTTTTGCCGGTTGATGGCTGAAATTGAAATGCTAATAATGTGCGTGGTTGTTCAAGGAAAAACAAATGTATTCAGCGATCGCGTCGCGTTAGGAGTGAAGCGTGAAGCGGAAGGCACGGACGGGCAGAATACACTCCTCGTGTGCAGCGACGGAGGAGCATTCTATCCCACGTGTCTGCACGCACATCTGATGTGAGGAGATAGGTTTCGGGGACACCCGGAGAGTTGTATAAACCGTGTCACTCGAAACCACTGCCTGCTCGGAATCGGCGCACTCCCCCATGAGAACGTTTCAGAAATATGCAACGTGAAACCAAAAACCAGCCGACATTCTGCACACGGGCAGCCTCCCAGAGATTGAGCCATGAATTCCTCTCTAATGAATCAGGCTTCTATGGTGAAGAATGTTGCATTAAATTATACAATAGTAACCGCAGCTCAAACAATGATGCACTCAAATATTTCCTTTGTCTCCTGGTCGTGAATTTTACAATCGAGTTTTAAAATTAGCCGTCACAAACGTTCTTCAAATTACTTTTTTTAAAACCCCATTCCACTGGGCAGCGAGGTGCTGGCGAGTTTATTTGCACGGGGAGAAGACATTTTTTTAAATGAATGTCTTCACACGAACACAAGCCAAAGGGGTCACACGCTGGGATACTAATCTCGCACGGTCCATTCTCGTGTTGCTCGCACCTGACACATCCAGGCTATAGATCACTCGCATATAGAGTGAGTGATGCTTTTCTGCCAGTGGCATCGACTGTACAGTCTCGTGCATCCAAGGGAAGCCGAGCCATGAATCAAGCACGGCGCTGTCCACTCCTGCGATCGCTGGCTAGAGTCGCAGCAATATAATTTTTCACGATATGATAGGCGACATCAAATTTCACAATATGACAAATATCACAATATCAGTTTCCCCTCAATGTATTTCAAACTTGTACTGTATTCTGTTTGTGCTTTCTGTACTTCTGTTATGAACAAAAGTTACGTAACTCTTATGCAATTGCAGTTCGCTCAACATAAGCCTGCCACATAAGTCATATTATTAATGTAACTTTACAATCTATAACATTTATAATGTACATGCTGTCAATTATACAAGACACAAATAATTAAATGAACTACAAAAATTATTACGTCATACAATCACCATTCCGTCAATGACTAAAAAAACACTTTAAAAGTAGTCATTTAAATAATTAAATCATTATACACCTGAAACTATTCTGCTGTTGTGATTGAATAATTGTCACGAAAAAATATTCAAGCAAAACACAATGGTAATCAATATAAAATAATCAGAAAAGATGATACGATTATCGTGTACCTTGTATCGTACGATGTATCACACTATCGCCATATCGCCAGTAACCCTACTGCTGGTACGGTGCCGTGTAGGAGGTGTAGGTGGGTTTTAGAGGGTTCGGCGTGGGTGTAGGTGGGTATAGGTGGGTGTGGGTGGGTATAGGTGAGTGTGGGTGGGTATAGGTGGGTGTGGGTGGGTATAGGTGAGTGTGGGTGGGTAGAGGTGGGTGTAGGTGAGTGTGGGTGGGTAGAGGTGGGTGTAGGTGGGTGTGGGTGGGTAGAGGCGAGTGTGGGTGGGTCTGGGTGAGTGTGGGTGGGTAGAGGTGAGTGTGGGTGGGTCGAGGTGGGTGTGGGTGGGTATAGGTGAGTGTGGGTGGGTCTGGGTGAGTGTGGGTGGGTAGAGGTGAGTGTGGGTGGGTAGAGGTGGGTGTGGGTGGGTATAGGTGAGTGTGGGTGGGTATAGGTGAGTGTGGGTGGGTAGAGGTGAGTGTGGGTGGGTATAGGTGAGTGTGGGTGGGTAGAGGTGAGTGTGGGTGGGTAGAGGTGAGTGTGGGTGGGTAGAGGTGAGTGTGGGTGGGTATAGGTGAGTGTGGGTGGGTATAGGTGAGTGTGGTTGGGTAGAGGTGAGTGTGGGTGGGTAGAGGTGAGTGTGGGTGGGTATAGGTGAGTGTGGGTGGGTATAGGTGAGTGTGGTTGGGTAGAGGTGAGTGTGGGTGGGTATAGGTGGGTGTGGGTGGGTATAGGTGGGTAGAGGTGGGTATAGGTGAGTGTGGGTTGGTAGAGGTGAGTGTGCGTGGTTAGTGGTGGGTGTGAGTAAAGGCGAGTATGGGTGGGTATAGGTGAGTATGGGTGGTGTAGGTGGGTAGAGGTGGGTATAGGTGAGTGTGGGTGGGTAGAGGTGAGTGTGGGTGGTTAGTGGTGGGTGTGGGTGGGTATAGGTGAGTGTGGGTTGGTAGAGCTGAGTCTATGTGGTGTAGGAGAGTGTGGGTGGTGTAGGTGAGTGTGGGTGGTGTAGGTGAGTGTGTGTGGTGTAGGCGAGTGTGTGTGGTGTAGGTGAGTGTGCGTGGTGTAGGTGAGTGTGGGTGGTTAGTGGTGTGTGTGTGTGTGGTGTAGGTGAGTGTGTGTGGGTGTAGGTGAGTGTCTGTGGGTGTAGGTGAGTGTCTGTGGTGTAGGTGAGTGTGGGTGGTGTAGGTGGGTAGAGGTGGGTATAGGTGAGTGTGGGTGGGTGTAGGTGAGTGTGGGTGGTTAGTGGTGTGGGTGGGTATAGGTGAGTGTGTGTGGTGTAGGTGAGTGTGGGTGGTGTAGGTGAGTGTGTGTGGTGTAGGTGAATGTGTGTGGTGTAGGTGAGTGTGTGTGGTGTAGGTGAGTGTGCGTGGTGTAGGTGAGTGTGGGTGATTAGTGGTGAGTGTGGGTGAGTAGAGGTGAGTGTGTGTGGGTGTAGGTGAGTGTCTGTGGTGTAGGTGAGTGTGGGTGGTGTAGGTGACTGTGTGTGTGGTGTAGGTGAGTGTGGGTGGTTAGTGGTGTGTGTGTGTGTGGTGTAGGTGAGTGTGTGTGGGTGTAGGTGAGTGTCTGTGGGTGTAGGTGAGTGTCTGTGGTGTAGGCGAGTGTGTGTGGTGTAGGTGAGTGTGTGTGGTGTAGGTGAGTGTGCGTGGTTAGTGGTGTGGGTGGGTATAGGTGAGTGTGTGTGGTGTAGGTGAGTGTGGGTGGTGTAGGTGAGTGTGTGTGGTGTAGGTGAGTGTGTGTGGTGTAGGTGAGTGTGTGTGGTGTAGGTGAGTGTGTGTGGTGTAGGTGAGTGTGTGTGGTGTAGGTGAGTGTGTGTGGTGTAGGTGAGTGTGGGTGGTGTAGGTGAGTGTGGGTGGGTATAGGTGGGAGTGGGTGGGTAGAGGTGAGTGGTGTAGGTGAGTGTGGATGATGCTGGGAGGCCTCACCTCTCCGGCGTAGAAGAAGTGGAGCGGCTGCTCCTCCCCCCGCTGCTTGTACTCAGCGATCACCTGCTCCGCTATCGGCTGCAGCATCTGTCTCACGGGCTCCAGCTCTTCCTCCTCGTTAGAGTCTGTACACGCCCCACATGGCGACATTTGCTTTGTTTAATGAGCTTGCAAATGATTATTTAGATTAAAATCGCGTATTGCGCTCACGCTGCATGTGCTGAGTTGCACGCGTAAGAATCGTTCACAATATATACGTAAATGTACATTGAAGCAAATGGAATAATTTATATAACCGAAACAAAACAAGGCAGTACGTTGGAATCAGTGTGCATATGAGACGTTACAAATTGCACATAAACGAGACATTACAAACAAAATAATCAATTTGTGAAAGGAATCGTGCCTAATACATCGAATCGGAGTTGGGGCAAATCATTGAGCATTTATTGTTAATGTTTAGGAGTTGAGGATAACAAAGATTGGACTTCACAACTACCAGAAGCACACAAATGTACGCACTCATTGCAAACACACAATGATAGTTATGCATTGTAATTACAATTCAAACAACTCGATGTAAGGATTAAAATGTAATTGTACTGTAGCGAAAACCTTTTTCTCAGACTCCAGACAAATTGACTTAATGATTTTCAGAAGGAATACCAAAGTGATTCGCGTCACTATTTCATTAGTTCCGACTGCATTGCAGCAACTCAGCACAAACATGCAAAACATTACAGCAATCCTTAGCCAGAGAGAGCTAGGTAAAAAGAGACCAGCCTAGGTTTGTTGCTACCAGGATTATATAAATTGAGGACACAGGCTGCATAGGTGGGACACGGGTGGGACAGGACAAAGGGTAGTAAACCAAAGTCAACAATGGTAAAGATTCCAATGTGGGACGCAGCGGGATCGGGGTCTCATGGGCAGATTGGTAGAAGAAGGAATCTGCCAAAGTTGACTGCAGCTCCATCAGCAATGGTGCTTGTGCAACAAATATCACATCAGCCACTACCGTCCTTGCGAAAACACCACTCCGTGAGACGACCAAATACATTTGCAAAAGTGAATTGCCATTACCCTCCATGTCAGTTTTTATGCAAAACTCTGCAGTGGCCCACAGCTTTCCCACTCGATACCGGCTGTCTGATTTTCAGGCACTAACACCATCATAATCATCATCAGCCATGATTTGCAGAAGGCCTCCCAAGCCGTCGCCACCTCTCACAATCCTGCAATGCAATAATCCACCAAGCACCTGAACGCGAGCGGATTTGACATGAACACGTTTGCTAAATGCAACGACCGGCACTGACAACGCGCAATAGGAGACACAAGCTCCTGGCACGGCACACCAAGGGGCCCTCACCGACAAAGAGCACGAGCGCCGGCTCCTGGTTGAGGATCTCGGCGTTGGCAGCGCTCAGCATGCTCAGGGCACGCGGGAACCACGGGAAGAGCCGGCCCTCGCGATCGTCCATGATGGAAACGCGCGCCGCAGGAGTGATCACGCTCCGGTCCACATCCAGCATGACGAGCGCTGGGATGCCTGGAGACACGCGGGGTCAGGGTTCAGAGGGGTAAATCAGCACAGCTGGAGAACTTGGGTTTGAAGCCAGCTTTTGGCGGCTCATTATGAAAATTAGTTCTTAAGTTTTGTGAGTTGATAATCTCAGCCCCAGTCACCAGTGACTGACAAAGAAACCCATGGACTCGCATAGATAGCCACTGTTTTATAGAGAGACTCGTAGACTTAAATGGAGATTCATAGATTCACACAGCTCTTTAGACACGTATAGATTGAGTTCTGATGAAACTGGATTCTAAAATGTAGTAAGTTGACAGCCTCAGCCTGCTCACCACTGAGTGCCCACTAACATTGGTTTTTCACTCAGATTGGCTAAATTCCAGCTTTGAGAATTGAACATCATTTTCCTTGACACATTTTTCTGAGCACGGTGTGAGATCTCAAAAACAGTGGCGTGATATTTGCTTCCACAGGCCACCCTCTAACATGGGGTGATGCACTGCACTCCAAAAATTGCAAATGGCCACTCAATCATGAACTAACGCCGTCAGCACAAATAGAATAAAATTGGCAAAAAGACAAAAATTTATTTGAAAAAACCACCCCCAATAGCCTAAAAACCTCTGTCTCTTCACTTCGAATGCATTCCCCACTGACGCATTAATAACTTTTATAAAAGCAGGTTCAGGAAGACCCGTGATGTCAGTGCAAATACACGAAAACACTCCCGACTCTGCTACAGCGCTCCCGTTTGGCACGATTCTTGCCGGACAAAAACCACACTCTCCACTGTGTGTGATGGAAGGGTGGGGAGAGTGAGGATGGAAGGGGAGTTGGAGAGCAGAGTGAGGAGAGAGTGAGGAGAGAGGATAGGAGTGTTAATGCAGTGATGGGAGAGGGAAGGAGGGAGTGGAGAGTAAGGGGAGAGTGAGAGGGAGGGAGGGAGCAGGAAGGGTGTATGGGAGGAGAGGGGCTGCTCGTTACCCTGGATGCCGTAGAGCTTGCTGAGGTTAAGCCGCCGTGCCGTGTCGGCGTACGGCACCGACAGCCAGGGCATCTCGCCAAAGTACTGCGCAAAGGACTCGTCTGACCTGGGGTAAATCACAGACATGCGTCGCGCCGGTCCTCTGAGCCTCACACGATTATAATATACAGTAATGCAATGTGGATTTACAAGGTATCTAAATGCAACCGTATCTCAGGATGCTGTACAGACGAGCTGAATTGTGCAGGGCGGCCAGCGCGTTCTAGCTACCAGGGCAGTCTGCACACATGGTTACTATCGAACGGGTGTTGTATTGCAAACACAGCTATCTTGTGGTGGATTCGCCGCGTTTGAATAGTGGGATTGGCATGATTTGCTAACTGAGCGATAATTGACAGCGTCAAGACAACGCATGCTGTGACAACCATCACCACTCTCCTCGCGACTCGTTTGTGTATGGGGCAGCATCCATATGCCTGTGCGGTGCCTGTGCGGTGTCTGTGCGGTGTCTGTACGTCTAAGCTGGCGTCGACGCATAACGCGAGGGTCCCGGAGAGCGTGGCACACCGAGAGCGCTGAGCGAGCTCACCTGTCTGAACTTACAAAAATGATCTCAAACTTCTTCCCGGACTCGCGGACCCTCCTGTACACCTCCAGCAGCATGGGCGTGAAGGACTTACACGGAGGGCACTAGAAACACGGACAAAGACAAAGTTATCCCATATAGCCGTGCAGACTGTTAGAGCAACTACTGTTGTGAGCACTTAAGATACTGAGCACAAGGGGGTGTGTTGACACCAAAATCATACCTGGCCACCTCTGTGTCCCCATTGCTATTTAACAACCAATTCAGGTACTCGTATGTGGCCGATTTAACCCAGGGGAGACCCAAGATAAGTTCTGATACCACTTGCCACTGCTGTTAGCCGTGGCTGAATGAAAACAGCCATGAATAGAATTCAGGTCGCCAGGTTAGTCGTGAACTGTGGGCACCACAGTGCCACCACTACCCATAGGGAGCGTGCACTCAAACACACGCGTGACCCCAAGGGAAACCCAGAGCACAGGGGCAGACACGTCACTCTGCAGCGATGCCTCATCCACTCACTGATAATTAACGTGCTCTCTGGTAGCGCCGAGTCTCTTAGGAGGGGGTCACGGTACAGAACCGAGAGAACTATTTTAATGGGTTTTGCAGCTGCACTCGTTATTCTTCACCAATTCACAGAAACGGAAAAAGAAGCGATCGGCCAGTGCTGCCAAGAAGCCCACGTTGAATCATCACGGCACATTGGGGGCACACACACACAATGGACAACACCACCGCCCCACCACAGCAGAGCCTGAAAAACAGGCTTCCCGTCGCGGCAGCGCCTGCAGACGTTTGCGTGTGCAGGGTAGAGCAGCGTGCAGCATGCAGCGTGCAGCGTGCAACGTGCAGTGTGCAGCGTGCAGCGTGCACCTTCACCAGGCGCCACGTTCGGGCGCACATCCCGAGTAATTTTAGCACGCACGCGCGCCCGCATGAGCAAGACAGCTGTGTACCTCTCTGATGGAGTGTAACCTCGGTGAAAAAAGTTCACGAAGAAACCTCCCCCACCCCTCTTCCTTTTTTTGCTAAACCCCCACCCTGGCGGCGTGACAGCTGGGGCTCCCGGCGCACGCCTGCCCTGTCACTTGCAGCAAGCGAGCGCAGTTCCCAATCAATGAAAAGCCAAAGCGGGTTTGAAACGCGACACCCTCACCCCCCCCCCCCCCTTGGCTGTGTTGCACACCGCAGGCTTGACTGCGGGCACAATCATTATACACTGTACACACACACACACAAAACTGCCGCGGTGCAGTATATTCGTCAACGAAGGCAATCGTTGTGAAAAGACTGTAAAACCATTGCACTCCGAGTTGTGTGGGGAAAAAAACAAAGCAAAGGGCCCTTCCCTCTGACCTTCGACAAGCTGACCAGATCAACATAACCCCACCGCTTACCCAGTTGGCAGCAAAGTACATCCCAATAAAGTGTCCTTCCAGGCTCGCGTAGTCGACGCTTTCACCTGACGACCTCAGCAAGGGCCCCGCGATCACCTGGCTGAAGGGCTTGGGGGTCCACGGGAACTCGAGGCCTGGAGTAGAAAGCGATCGCAAAACCTTGGCCGTCACGTACGGTGCATGGACGCACCACTCGCCCCCCGACCCCCTCACACCTTCCCCCGAACACATTTCGCGAGAGAGCGCGGAACCTGCGGGCGACAAGCTCAACACCGCCGGACTTTCACTCCACCTATTAAGTGTATTTACAGTGCGCAGTTTAAACACACGGGAACATCTCGCCAAATATTTGGCAGTGGCCGGGAACCGAATACTCAGGGGGAGCAAAAGGGGCAATCTGTCAGCAGGGGTAGGAGGAGGAGGGACCTGAGCTACTCGGCAAAGTTTCACCATCTGTTAAGGCCATGCTATATGAGAAATTTTAGTGCAATCCTCATCATCAGCAAGCTTCACCGGCAATGCATTTAGCACGAGCAATTACGGCGAGTTGTACAGATATAATGACGGAGTTCTATTTAAAGGCCACTATATTCTGTGGCAACTGTTGCCGGTGTAGATCGCTGGTGATGGTTGCTCCACAATTGCGCCGATTTATCACGACGTTCGTTCATGGCAATTGGTTGATGCGCCCAAACACAGGATTGCATATTTACAGAAATATTTCAGGCCTTACTTGACTCAACACGGTGAATTGAATATTGTCTTCAACTCCGTCCAAGCAGCATGCATGTGGGGTGGAACTCGTGATGAGTGAGAGCGAGAATGAATTCGTAAAGAGGAATAAATAAAATATGAGAAAAGTGTTGGGCATGGACGGGCCAAGCAGTGATGGCAGTGGCGTGCTCACCATTGGGATCCTCAGACACTAGCGCCACACCGTTCTTGGTGATGACTCGGCCTGATTTGGCGTCCAGGAAGACGAGAGAAGGGATGCCCGTGATCTTAAACTTTCGGCACAAGTTGAACTGCAAACAGAGATCGATGACAACACGCAAAAGGAATGCATTTCAGATGTCGCTTTAAGCACGCTATGCAGTACGCTCTGCAAGTTCTCTCACCGCTACATTCGCAGCAAATGTTGGGATCAGTCCAAAACAATTTGATTACACGTACAATAAAAATACATTTTGACTCGCATAATAAATACAACTCAACCGCTCCAGAGTTTCCTGAACAAAAAAAATCTTTCATTTATTTTTTTCTCTCCAAACAACTTCCTGAGGAGTCATAAAACACTTCCCCAAACCCAAAGCGGCCGTCTCTGTTGACACAGCTTGCTGTAGGAAGGGGCCTCTCGCAGCACACGCAGCACGAGCGCATCCCTAGCCCGCTAGCCCGGCCTCCTGGCGACACGCGGGGTGCCCGGCAACACGATCCCCCACGCCGAGCGCGTCGTCATGCTACAAATTGCATCGCGCCCTTTCATCGTTTACAGCCGCTGGATTTCCTTGGAGTGGACGGCAGCTCCGATCGCGTTACTCCGCTCCTTTGTGTGCCCGAGCACCGTTGAGCCGCTGTGCCAAGCGCTGCACCTCTCGCCACATCACCCCCCCCTCCCTTGACAGAACGAGCTACTCCTTGCCGCCCCCACCCTGGCAAAGAGTTGCAGATAGCGCTCAGAGATGCACGCCTGTGCTTGGCTGTCTGCTCGTCTGAATAACAAATAGCGCGTG
Source organism: Lampetra fluviatilis (assembly GCF_964198595.1). Classification (NCBI taxonomy): domain Eukaryota; kingdom Metazoa; phylum Chordata; class Hyperoartia; order Petromyzontiformes; family Petromyzontidae; genus Lampetra; species Lampetra fluviatilis. Next base: position 3,496,635 of record NC_136311.1, read on the forward strand.
CTGTGCCAGCCATCACAGCCGTGACAGCAGTAGACGGCATTTCACGGTCAATGGCAACCGCACATCCGATGGATATACAGAGCGCCACTATTTTCAAAGCACAGTGTTGCTTATTTTCAAAACAACAAATTATCTCCATTGTGAATGAGACTGCCTTGTGATAAGCATTTTGTTTGTTTTTTTGTCAAGTTCCAAAACCGCTTTTCTCATGGTGTCTCTGATGTGGACACAACGGCGACAAGCGGGGCTCCGTTCGAAGCCATGACTGCGCTGGGACTGCACTGCGCGCAGCGTTTGTACAATCGCAGGCTGCGGCGGGAACTGCACGTTGGCGATGGCGCCACCTTCCCGTGCACACATGACGCGCACGTCTCCGTGCACAATGCACGCGCTTCCTGTTATCGCTGCAAGTCCTCGTAGCACGAAATCTTCTGCAGGCCGCTCTTTGTTGTTGCGTGTTTAAACAAGCGCGTTCCAGCAGTGCCAATATTGTGACGTTCCGGTGTTCACCCGTGTCACCTCCGGCCGCCTTGTCACACCTGTCGTGATTATGCTTCATCTGCTGGAAAGTCAACTCGGGCAGGAGTCCAATTTGCTTGGTATTTTGTGCTCGCACATGAAGACGCCACACACACACAGCACCGTTGGGATGAGGCCCCATGAACGTGTATGCGTACGAGAGTGTGGTTTCCAAACGCCAGAACCCGCACAACCCCCTCTGCTCTGCTCCCTCTGCATAACCCCATCCAGTGGTGCCAGTGACGATGCACACAGTCTTGCGATGGGTGGGGGTACACTGCTCACTCCTCACCACCCCCAGCCAGAGGTGCCCACGACACTTCCTGGAGTTGAATGGTGTCAATAAAACACGCTGGGATTTTAAGAGAGGTCGCGGGGGGTCGCGTCCAACCAAACACAATGAATTCAGGGGTCGCAAACGGTCGGCGCTGCCTCTGTAGAACGACGCCTCCCGGGGAGCGCACACAAGTTTACAGTCTCGATCTTTTGGTATTAAGCCCTTTACAGCCGGGCCCCAGCGTGGGTGTTGAATTCAGAAACGACTATCGAGTTTCATAAAGAGTGTTCGCCACGCCGGTAAAGCAGCACGGGGCACGGAGCAGGGAGTCGCGTCACAAAACGGGTTCCAGCGGCAAAGCCAGAGGGCCTTGCGTTTATTCAGCGAAACAATATTTTTCTACATCATTAGTCAAATACACAAGAGCGGAGGGGGGAGAAAAAAAAGGCTGATAAAATCATATTTCGCAAGTGCAGCGTTGAAAAAATTATAAGATTAACATGCCGGGGTGCAGTGGGGGGTTGGCACCGCTCAGTCACGCTTGCGCCAGGCAGGCCTCATGTGGCACAAGATTTCAGGGTTCTTACGAGTTGGTGGAAATTCCTGAGGCTCAACGCCCGATTTAAACACCCCTAGCCAAAATTGGGGTGGGGGGGGGAACTGGAGGCAGGAAGAGCACATTAATCTATACAGCAACACGTACGTACGGGGTTATTCTTTAGTTTTTCAGGATTCCGGTGTGAGTGATGTTGCTCAGTAAAGACGGAACGCGACTCTGACCCACGCCGGCCCTCGGCTGCCACCCCGACTGTCGCTAACGCAGGTGTGCGGTGGCGGTGGCGTGGGGGTGACGCTCAGGGGGATTAGCGTCACTCGTCATGACTGCACCAGGCAACACCGCCACCGCAAAGACGCGCAGGATCAACTTTCACTGCCGATAACTTTCCTAGGTGCGACACACACTCACTGCAGCCTGTGTCAACATGGGACAGGGTAGACACGACACACGCTTTTACAAAAATATGACACTAAGTACGTTATTACCGGCATGGTTTACACACAATACGTGCGTTTATGTAGGCACATTAAACCATGAAATACAAGAATGCCTTTAACGAATGTAGGAATCAATGTATTGATTAGAAGAGTTGTTTATGCTCACAATACATGCATTGAATGGCTTATCATACATTTCAACAAACTATATTGACATATGTAAATTATATTATTGTTACATTGAGGCTCATGGAGCAGACAAAACTAAACAAATGCAACGCGAAAAAATGAGAAGCATTACAAATGAGGCGGTAAAAATAAGGGCAAGAAAAGCATACATTTTTATAATAAACATTCCTGAATGGAAATAGTGTTGACCACGTGCTGTGGTGCCTGTGTGTCGACAGTGCACGCGGAGACCGTGGGTGGAACGACCCATCAATAAATATCGACTCTTAAGCTCATGATACATGCATCGAATTGCGCGTGTAAGAATCAATGGGTTGAGATTCATGTGTTGTGTTCAATGGGTTGACATCTCCTCCGAAGCTGCAATTGGCGTCAACATTCACCGCAATGTATTAAAAAACAATGTGGAGACCACGTGTCGTAGTGTGTGTGTTGGTGTGTGCAGACTCCGTGACGGTGTGTGTGTGTGTGTGACGGTGTGTGTGTGACGGTGTGTGTGTGACGGTGTGTGTGTGTGACAGTGTATGTGACGGTGTGTGTGACGGTGTATGTGACGGTGTATGTGACGGTGTGTGTGACGGTATATGTGTGACGGTGTGTGTGTGACGTGGTGTGTGTGACAGTGTGTGTGTGACAGTGTGTGTGTGACGGTGTGTGTGTGTGTGTGACGGTGTGTGTGTGACGGTATGTGTGTGACGGTGTGTGTGTGATGGTGTGTGTAACGGGGTGTGGGGACGACGTGATGGTGTGTGTGTGACGGTGTGTGTGTGACGGTGTGTGACGGTATGCGGGAACGACGTGACGGTGTGTGTGATGGTGTGTGTGTGACGATGTGTGTGTGACGGTGTGTGTTGGTGTGTGTTGACTCCGTATCAGTGTGTGTGTGACGGTGTGTGACGGTATGTGGGAACGACGTGACGGTGTGTGACGGTGTATGTAACGGTGTGTTTGCATGCCGCACCGGCTGGTCTCGGGAGAAAAGGCATCAGGAGTGGGGAGGACGTTTCTCTCATTAGCCCCCCTTTCCCCCCTGGGAATCACCAACCAGACTGTCGCTAGGCAACAGCCAAGACCCCTGCTGTCCAGACACTGTGCCAGAGAAAAACAGACACCGCCGTTTCTTTGGGGGGCACTGCGTCCAAAACCACAATTATTATGTCTGTCCTTGCACTTTTACCTTTTTCGTGACCCCATGGCACAGGTCTCCCGAAGCCCTCAAAGAGCCTAAACGACAAAAAAAACCTAAAATGTTTGCTATCAACCAAAGACGCAACAGCCCCACAAGCAAAAGCCACGGTGGAGTGGGTTTACGACTTTCGGGCACGCACAGTTTGTGTACAACCCAGATAAGCGCACGCCAATAAATTCACCCTGGAGCGGCTGGCGCTGCCTGAAAAAACACACATTAGGCCAAGAAATGTTGTGCTATACTGCCACAAGGCACAACGCATTTTTGTGCGTGTGTGTGTGTTGTTTTATCTGGCAAATTTAGCCCCAATTATTTATTTATCTCGCCTCCAAACATCTCGGTCAATCGGAATATCGTGGGCGAGCCAATGAGAGGGCACCTGGTTCTTTTCACGCGACTCCACCACGCTCTCAACCCGGCGCCCCAGTGCGCAAGTGGCTGAAAGAAGCCAGCGACAGACCGCCCGCCGGTTGCCGTCCTTTTCCTTTCTGGCTTTTTTTTTCTTCCACGGAGCGCCTTGGGAGGTTGGCTGGCCTGGGGGGCCTGAGCAGTCACTGTTTCCCGTTCTGCTACGCTGCGGAATTCCTCGGCCGTTTCTCTCGCTCCTTACCAAGTGGTCCCTGCCGCTGCAATCCTGCACGACCTGGCTACAGTTACACGTTCGCTTTGCCTATTGAATATCACACGGTTGTCCTCTGGGTACCAGTACTAATGTGGGAAAGTGAGTGTCCACCAGGGCTGTAACAACTCACCACCATTGGCAATCGGTCAATTGTCACGATACGAGTCAAGAATAAAGTCTTCCTTAGAACATTGCGATGAATGTAGTGGCCTCTAGTGGCTGGAGAGGTTCCGTTAACTCGAAACGTACAACACATTTTTAAAATTCTGATTCTTGGGCGTACAATTCAAAACATGTATCGTGAGCTATAAGAATCGACATGGGGTTTCCGCAGTTAACATCAGCCCCAATACAAACTGGGCTACAAGACGGCAATCAGTGGATTTTTAATCTATCTGTGTAGGATTTACCTCGTGCTCAGGATTGTTTTCCCCGGTTATCAGTTTCCTCCCACATGAAGAAAAACACTCATTCATGGGAATTTAGCCACACATCCCAATCCAAGGAACTCCTGGAAACGTTTTGAGTGCTTCGTGAAGCTTCCCTGGTTGACAAGAGGGCATCATTATGATTACTACTACACATGAAGATGCTGCTCTGATACTTTGACAACTCCAAGTTCCTTTAGTGCCCTGACAAATAAATTAAGCAAGATTGAGTCAGCATAGGGGCTTTCCTCTAACCCAGTCTTTCTTGTCGCTGCAGATCACCAGATCAAAGTACCCCAGGGTCACGCTGGGGATTAAAGCAGCGAGCCCGGGCCACCAACTCGGAGCTCCGAGCCTACCCTGCACCCCTGACTCAAGACTCTCAAGTTGCAGCTGCTACTGCTGCTACAAAGAGGGCTCATAGTTGAGCCCGGAGCTGACACATAACCCCGGTGTAGAATGCTTCTGAGCCAGGGGAAAGAAACGTCCAAGTTTCAGACAGGCAAAGCCAATGCATCCTGTCAAACAAATGAGAAGAAGCCATCATGGTTAGCAAGTGGTGGGAAACACGGGGATAAGCCCGAAGCTGACAACTGCCATCACTAATAAGAAAATTAAATCTTTTCATCTCCGTCATTCCTCTCCCATCAGGTTCAAACTCTGACCCTTGCCTGTTCCTCATTTACGACTGTGACAGGTTGAACTTTTATCAATCTGTTGAACTTTTATCAATCTGTTGACGAGCCGCTGAGCCCTGCGCCCTCTCTAACAGTCGACAGCACCTGGTAGACAGACACGTGGGAGCCAGGGAGGGCCGACCAGACCACCAGCGCCACCAAGCTAGGCTCCACTCAGGAACGCTGCTGCACCCACGGCATGACTAACGGCACCAGCAAGAGCCCTCCAATACCACACACGCACGCCCTCATGGCAAATGTAATCTGGCAGGGACCCGTGCTCTAGGCAATCAGGGATGAGATTATATACGTACACACTTAGGCACACACGCACGCAACCAACGCTGTGTGCCACGGCAGCCACAACCCATCTCAGCATTTATACTTTCCAGACACCGACAAGAATGTGTCAACATTTATGGAGTTTAAAAAATCAAATTTAATGAGAATGCACGCAGAGCTAAACTGGGAACCACACAACCAGCGCACAAACGGCATTTTCTCATTGTCCCTTGGGCGAGGAGGGTATGCGGGAGGGGCTGTGTGAGAAGAACATGCTTAGGAGACGTGACTGCACTCTCCTGCAGAGCTGCGTGTTGCATTGTAGTCTGCAGAGGATATCACTCCTGATTTTTTTTACACTTTCTCAGGCTAGCAAAACTCCAGAAAGTTAAACAAATGGACTTTGTTGTGTCTAAATTCCTAAACTTTCTCTTTTTTTCCAGTATTATTCCCACCGTGCTCTTAGCGTCAGATTATGAGACGAAAAGCTATCCGCTGGGAACGCTTGCAGAGTAAGTGCATCACCCCGTATTACAGAATGGATGTGGCAGATATCAGAGTGCGACGTCTGGGATCCTTTAAATTGACCTCTCGTCCACACACTAGGGCCACTGTACTCTTTTTCCATGCATCCTGCTAGAGGTGTCCGTCGGATGACAGGCAAGATATTTTTGTATTATTATTCGCAGTTGGAATTTTGTCAAATTAAGTGAAAATCCTAAATTGATGGCTTCTTGTTCGTAGTCACTAGTAACTGAGCTGAAACCATCAACTCATGGTACTTGATGGCATAGTTAATGTACAAATTATTGGGTGACACTGCACTGGCAATACTCCACAAAGAACAAATGACGAAGAAAAAAAATCACCAAAAAACTGTCAATAACACTGCCCCAAAAAGAAGAGCATATACTATGCAACGTTTCAGGCATTGGCCCTTAATCACAAAACATAGAAAGATAGAGCGGATAAGAGTTGCAGACAGCACTTTATATACCATTGCGGCCGACAAGAATTACATTTGAAAACTTTTCCCCGATTTAATCACAGGCTGCTGAAGCCCAAACTTAAACCCGTGATCTAAGCTGTGCCTACCGGCTCAGCGCTCTCGTCCGGCCACCATACGTTTTAAACATGGAAGACGTGGCTCAAATAAAGACGCCAAACCACGTCTCGACCTGAAAGGCAGTTATCAGCCACAATTCAAATCACAATGCAGATGCAATAAAGGAACGCGGAAACATGCAGTCAGCGGTTTTCACGAGGTCCTAGGGAGCAGCCAGGGGGGGAAGCTGCCTGTGCGGGTGGGCGACCCACGCAGTCACTTCCGCACGACTGCGAACCTCATCCAAGCGCCCGCCAGTGCATGTTTACGCACTGTACATGTGCAAGCACGCAACTTCAATTAAGCGCTTCCTTAAGCACGAGCTCTCCCCTAACCTCGCCCCGTCAACTCGAACGGCAGATTGCTCCCAGGTGCGCGGCCGCATCGCACGGAACCCGCTAGCCCGCCGTGGGCACGCGTGGCTTCCCATGGCATGGCACGACACGGGGGCTCCTCCCGCGAGCAGCAGCAGAGCTTCCATAGGTAATCCCCCTCCCCCCCCCCCCGAGAAGCTCACCCGCTGTGCCCGGCCGATACCAAGACCTCGGACAAGTCTCGACTCCTTAACTGCGGGGATAACGAGCAGAGCCGAGCCCAGGCTGAAGCGCTTCCAGAAAAGAGCATTAGCTTGCGGAATAGGCACAATCTGTTTGTCTAAAATCCACCTTTATCCTGGGGAGCATGGGTGGGGGGGGTAAGATAATCCTCCGACTTTGTGTCGAGGCTGTTTTCAAGTCTCAGAAGTTACGAGCTGAACCGAATGAAGCCACCGCCCTGCGATTTGCTTTTCATTGGGGTCGCGTGTGTTCTTAATTAAACAAAAGCCTCTCTGCTTGTGCAGTCGGCGCCGTCCCACGCGCCAAGAGTTGGCAGGAGCCGTGCGGGACGCTGGGGATTTTGACGTCGAGGGCCGCAGTAGACACTGCTAATGAGAGGGACACGACAAAATGGTGTCGGTTACACGAACTGCTGAAACCCTGCTCATTGCACACACATATTTCACACTAATTGCCATTTAATTTATATGCCCAATTATGAGTTGCCATTTGAATATGGCTTGAAAATAATTAAACATAGCACCATAATGAATGTGTTGGTTGGGGGAAGAAAAACAACTTGCAGCTCGAGTGCGCCTGACAGCTGTGAGAGAATGAGTCTGGTTACTCTGGTTTACACGTACAAGGCAAACCAACACTCGCTAAAGGAATTGGCCAAACATCCCGAATGTAGAAGGCCCCTCCTGATTGTCTATTGGATGGGTCTCCAAAAGGTTAAGGCTCAGTAAGGAAAAACATTATTATTTAGACCTAAATAATAGAGTGCACAAGCGTGTAGACGAATAAGTGCTACCGACCATCCACGCTATTAGCCGACTCGTGCATCCGTACAAAAAGATGTGTGCAATTGCCGTCATCTAAAGACGCACAATGTGCCGTGACAGGTTTCAGACATAACGGGCATGTATTAACTCATCACACCGAGCTCTCAGTGGATAAACCACAGGATGTGGGTTAGCAATTAAGACGGAAAAATAATGCATAACAGCGGAGGTCTCAGAAGCTGTTTTTCAAACAAACGTATCACAAGGATGAGCGGATAAACTGCACAGCATGCCCCCCGCAAGGCAAGCACGCAGTCTCTTATTTGACTTCAAATATCACCACGGTCCGAGGTTAAACGCGGCCCCAGCTGGGGTCTCAGTCTACACGGACTGGAGATCCTCCGCACCGCACGGCTCGGGAGGGAAGCTGCTGTGACCCCAACAGCAAGCGGGCGACCTCCACACACGCTTCTGATGAAATGTGACGCGCGTCAGCTTAAAAAATGTGTTCCCACCCCCCCCACCAATTATATTCTAACCGTCATGTCATCAGACGAAGAATTTTCCATTTGAAACTCTGGCAGTGCACAACGCTGCACGTTTTTCGAACGGCCTCTTGACGGTGGAAGCATATACAGCATCCGAAGTCGATTTAAAGGCTTCTTATTCGCACCACGTGGCACTTCGCATGCCCTGCTACAGTAATGCACTCCACAGCAATCAAAGCAAAATTATTTTATTTCTCAGATAGAATTTCCTAAAAAAATCCTAATTAAAATTTTCAAAAAATTCATTTCATTGCATTTTTTTCATGCCGCCATAGCCAACCAAACATAGGTCACCACCTCACGACACTTGAGAACCCAGTTCAACCACATGTGGTTGTAGCCTGGATTCGAACCCGGGCTCTCAGTGGTGCCCGGCTCGGCGTCTCTGACACGGTATTAGCCCCCTAAGCTGTCCGACCTCCTCACACGTGCCACGTCTAAGCCTCAGCATTACGCCGAGGAGGAAGTCAAGCGAGCGACCCGCAAAAACGCACATTGTTTTGACAGCCCTGGAGCAGGCGCTTACAGCAGAGGATGGCGAGCGCATGCACGGGACGCTTGGCCAGTTGCGAGCTCTGGGTTCGCAGCCTCTGAATGAGACGGTAAAAGGAGGCCCATTAACGAGGTCGCTGAGAATGTAAACGGTCAACAGAGCATGGCAACCACGCACTGTGGAGATAATAATCTATCTCGTGAAACACTGTAAGATGGCGAACACTTGTTGAGGATTCTGCAAATTCCTGTCATCCCAAACCGCAACAATTTCAAATTCACATCCGATTGAAAAAATTCCCCTAAAAATATTTAGCGTGTTTTAAAGTCTGCAAATGCAAAAAATATTAGTGATGTGTGTATCATGGAAGTAGTTTTAAGCCAGTGTAAATACATTTTATTTAATTGCTCTGAGGAGGGTTCAAACGTTCCCTCTGGTGAGATGGTTCACTTAAACCAGGGGTGTCCAAACTTTTTGCAAAGAGGGCCACATTTGATAAAGTGAAGATGCCCGGGGGCCAACAGATCCTTTTGACATTGTTTTAAACACAAAAGTTACGTGGAAATACACACTGTTATAAAAAAAAATTCATTGTCACAATTACCTTTATTTTTCAAATGACAATGTAATCAAATATAAGCCACTCAGGCAGACGGGAACAACTCTACAAACCCAATTCTGCCTTTCATTCAGTCAGATAACATTGAACAAACTGTATAAAATACCTTAAATTTCCATGATTTTTATGATGTATTTATTCTGACAGAGCTGGCGAGCCATAACTAACACATTATAAGACCGAAGCTGCAGGCCGTATGAAATCTGACCGCGGGCCGTGATTGGCCCACGGGCCGGACTTTGGACATGCCTGGCTTAAACCTTTCACACGAAGGGAAATAAATCGGCTCAGTTGAACCACTCTTGTAACACAGGTTATAACGATGTCTCAAATATAGGACCAATGATAACTCAGGAGAAGGCAGTAGATATTCTTAACGCTTTGGTTAAAACTGTTTCGCGACAATCCATTTAGATTTTCTTACGTAACAGGTACGGTTTTTTGGTTGACCGAGGACAGAACGCTCTTTCTTCACAGGCTGTCTTCTCAGGCGGTCAGTCGAGTGTTTATGCTACGCATTCCGCCTCCATTCCCACTGTAGTTATCCACGCTGGCCCCACGTCCACCCTGACATTGATCCATTGATTTTTCCGCAGAATCTGCTGCGGCTGGGGAGCACATGTTAATGCGCATCTAATTGCGCGATGGCTTCAACTACGCGCAGCTTCCACGTCACCCCACTTGTAGGCAACTGCTGTTGCTGCAAATCGTGATCAATATCCACGTGCATGCCTACACGTGTCCACCGCTTGGCTGTGAGTACATTTCAAAGTTAATATTTTTTGGGAAAACATTGAAATAAAGTTTGACATCATTGCAGAGGATGACATTTTGGTTTTAAACTCTCACTCGTGTGAGTTGCACCACTCTGTGTCAGTGTACGGCCCTGAAAGATGATGTCGCAGAACTAACTCTGATATCCCCGCAATACACCACGGGTTTCTTTGTCCATACTGGGGGTACACTCGAGAACACTTGTGAAAAGTTGTTGAAAGGGATCACTTTTCAACATTGCTACACACATGCACCTGAATGCACACACGACCAATTTGTGGTCTACAGCATTTATCCTACGTAGGTATATAATTAGGTCGCTCTGGATCAAAGTCGCGATGACAAGCACCTTTTGGTATGAATTACCACATTTCAGACTTTGGTTATTTGAAAAGGAGAATTTGGTGTCACTCGTTAATAAAAGAAACGGGCCACACATGCAAATCCAGGACCCTCCTAAAAAGCCTTTAGACTCTTCGATAAGGCTTTCGCGGATAAGTGGCATGGTTATTACTGTTAATTATCACGGCCGTGTAACCAGTAGCCCCTGGTAGACCTCACATTGAAAGCACAGCTGTTTTCAGGTTGCGTTTACTGTATATTAAATACTGATACTCTATAAAATACTCCAAATGGAAGTCCTAACCCCAAAAAGCTGTCCGTGCCATCTTTCCTATCCATGGATGTAGTGCACAAATTAATCCAGAAGTTAAGGTCGATCATCACCAACGACCGTTATCAGCAATGCTCTTTCGAATTGATTGCCGTACAATTGTTTTCTGAAGCGAATTCCATCACTTTATGCCATTTCCATACAAGTGGCCATAACTGGTCATAGTAAATGAATGTTGCTGGTGCTGCTTGCCATAACATTGCCCGAATGTATGTATCATGGCCTTGTAAGCCCCAGAAAAAATACCAATTAGAGGCAGAAGCATTTTCCAGTATGGGCAGCTTTACAGACGCCTGGGATTACTGATGATCATGAGTACGGCAACGACGATGGCTGCTGCATGAAAATTCCACTCTCTGAGAGGTATCAATTAAATCAACCATGGGTCCTTTTAGCCAGATTGATCAAATGTATTGGTATGGACGTGGATGTTGCCATGCTTACATTTTACAGCACACCGAGTGCTAACATAAAGCAATAAACCCGACCCATAGCAAACAATAAAGCTTGAGAATAACCTGTCATTACGCCGCAGCACATGCGTTGTGATCAAGGCAACGCAGCAAAGGCAACATAGTGCGCAATGAGTGCATTCCACGGGGCCTTTAGTGTACCTGTTACGAGTGTAAATCTTTGCGTAGGTGCAATTAATTTACTGCTTGCAGGAAACACTTCGACACGAAACACAAATGTTTGTATTACTAATATAACCTGAGGAGGCAGTGGTGTACAGACCAAATATGCCCCTCAAACACCAGGTGTTCTTCACTAACAAATGCCTTCAAACAAAGGCAAAAAATAGGCGAACGTTTCAGGCAATGGTCCTTCTACGGGAGAGCGTGGGCAGCCAAGAACACTGCAAGTGACTTGTAGAAAGCAGATGTATTTTCCTGTGCAGTGGCTGAGAAAAACAGGAATATTTGTCCAGTTGATTTTTTCCAGGCTGAGCGACCGTTAGGCCCAAGAAAGGATTTTAAAGTGGCATTTACAGAGAAACGATAGGACAGAATGCAGTCATGGACATCATTGCGATAAAAGGCGCACTGCACTGTGCGATGCCATGAGCCGGTGAACGGTGATGATGGGTGCACAACTCTGAGAAATCTGTGATGGATATGTATGTGTGATATTTGTACATGATGGGCTTATGATGGGTGTGTGTTTGTGATGAATGTGAGTAATTGTGATGGGCCTCTGTGTTTTTGATGGGTCTGTGTCTTTATGGCAGATCTGGAAGGGATATGTGTCTCTAAACGGTGTGTGTCTGTAATGAACCCATGATGAGTTTATGTCTACATAATGAGTATGTGTCTGTGATTTGGTCTGTGATGGGATTGTCTATGTGGTAGGTCTCCAATGCAATGAGTCTGTCTATTTGATGGTAGGATGATGGGTTTATGTCTCTATTGTTGACCTGTGTTTATAATGAGTGTGTCCGCTATTTGATCTGTCATGGGTGATCTGTCTGTGATGGCTGTGTGATGGGTCTCTGCGTGGGTCTAACTCTTGAAATGGGTCTGTGATGGGTCTTTGTGTCTGTTACTTGCTCTGTGATGAGTCTGTCTCTTAAGATGAGTCTGGGACTGGCCGATAAGAAGTTGCCAGGATGTGGCGGGAGACGCAGAGCCTTGGTGGTCAAATCAATGCGGAGTGTGGATGACAAGGATGGCAGACGAGGCGATAAGGCAGCTACGGTGCAGTCTCGCCTGTCACAATAGAGCTCCATGTGGAAATAAACCGGGGATCTCACAGCGGGAATTGATTGACTGACAACCACCAGGGATGAATTGGCGAGCAGATAATTGATTGTGGCTGACATCAGGTGTCAATCACCGGACTAAGCGAGGCATAGAGGGGAAGCACAGGCTAAAGGAGACATGTGAGGGTGATCATAAAGATACTGGTGGTGAAGTTGATTGTAATGCTGATACTAGTGATGAAGGTGATGGTGGTGGTGATGGTAGAATTGGCAAGAGTGACGGTTAAGGTAGCAATGGTGGTGCATTGTGAACGTGGAGTGTTCAATGGGGGAGGTGAGGGTGGGATGAGTGACGGTGTAGTGTATAGACAGTGGAGCTGATGGTACCATTAAAGATGATATGATCAGAGTGGAATATATGAAGGTAGCATCAGTAACGTGATTGTGGATTTGATCGTGCCAAAGCTAAGAGTGATGATGGTAATAATATGAATGGTGCCGTTGGTGATGGATAGTAAAGTTAATCAAGTTGGTAATGGTGGATTTGACCGTGGTAATATTGACGGTGGTTGAAAAAGTTATATTGTTTATCCAGTAAAGCCTAAAGGTCTCAAGACACTTGCAGGAGGGGACTGTATTAGAATGTGTGCCAGTGTGTTTGGCATCTCACAAATTTATGATCTGCAGCTTTTTAAATTAAAATTCCAAACGCAACACACTGCATGGTGGCCAGATGGCAGTACAGCAAATGGATTAATAAACTAATCTGCTAGGAGCTTTGAGTGTTATCCTCTCAATGATGATTTTTCTCCAGGTACTCTGGTTCTTAGCTCATACAAAACTCCCATTAAAAAGGAATTGGTCGAATATTTCAACGTGAAACCCTTCTGAAAAATGATCAACTCCAGGCCAACCCAGCATATCTGCCAAATGTACGCTCGACTGTGCCCAATATAATCCTCGATAATGTTGAAGCATTTTTTTACTTGATGTCCACATGTCCCCCATGCAGTCTCAATAGCTTCTAACCTGGTTAAGGGTCAATTACTCAGAGGATGCTACTGTTGGTCAGTGTTCCATTGCAACCCTGTGGGTGTATGGATTCCCACCTCGAGACCCACCAAAACCTCCCTCACCTTACTCCATCCATTAATCTCACCCCTCTATTTTATCCCCCACCCACCCCCTCACCTTTAATCTGATTTATTATCATTTTCACATTCCCCCCTCTCCTTACTCTCAGTCTCACCTTTTTCATCCCATCCCATAACAGCTCCTCACCACCTCCCCCACCACTTCCTCACCACCTTCCTCTCACCAACATACTTCCAAACCCTCACCGTTCATTCTAGCAAACCCCCACCGTTCTAGCAAACCCTCACCGTTCAGCACCATTCTCACCTTACGCTGCCGGTCATCGAAGGGCAGAGCGGGCCAGGGCATGTGCTGCCTGTGCTCCGTCCACTGCTGAGCGTCCGTGTCGGACGAGACGAGCACCACCTCGAGGCGCTCCCGCAGCTTGCGGTAGAAGTCCGCGAGCAGCGGCGTGAACGCGCGGCATGGCGGGCACCACTGCGCAGAGAAGAACAGCCCCACGGTGGAGAGGCCCTCGCCGGCCAGCGACGCCGTGGGGAGGTCACCAACTCCCGGGGCCACCGCAGCGGCCACGGCGCCGGCCACCTCGGGCCCGGGCTGGGCTCCTGCCGCACCGCCGTCCTCACAGCTCACGGGCCGCAGCAGCCGCTCCCCGAGCAGCTGACACAGCGGCTCTGCCATCCCCCCCACCACCACCACCCACCACCACCACCCTCCTCCTCTCACGGGACGACGATGATGCTGCTGCTGGTGGTGGTGGCGATGACGGCGCACGGCAGACGCGAAGGACCGGGCTGGTGGCGCTGGGCTGGTTGCGATCGGTTGGGGTGGAGCAGGAGGAGGAGGAGAGGGGAACCCGGGCGTGAGCAAGAGGGGGTCTGGGGGGTGAGGAGGGCTGAATGGAGGGGAGGCGGTGTAACGAGAGACACGGGGCGGAGGAGCCCGATTGGAGAACGGTCGGACAGGCGGGAATGTCCAAGAGAGCCACGAGCGAGTGACTGGGGGAGGATGCAGGAGATGTGAGTGGGACCTTGGAGAAGGGAGCGATGGTGGTGGGGAGGGGGGCACGCGGGTGGGGCGGCACCCTGAGAGCAGCGGCTGGAGTGGAGTGAGCCAGCCAGCTGGGGGTGGGGGCAGAACGATTGGGATGGGATGGAGATATTGGGATCTTGTATCTGGAGGAAGGGGGTTGATTGCAATTCAAGGAGCTAGAGGGAGCGGTACAGCTGGGCTGGAGGGAGCTGGGAGCCTGGAGAATGGAGCTGGAGTAAGCGACAAACTCTAATGAGCTAGGGAGCTGGAGGCTGGACACTGGGGCTAGGAGCTGGACCACTGGCGCTTGACACTGGAGGCTGGAGCTAGGAGCGGGGATTTGACACTGGGGTTGTCCACTAGAGCCCGGGACACTGAATGGTCACCGTGGCCAGCTGGCTGCTGGAGGGAGCGGCCGCGGGGGGGGGGAGGCCCCCGCCCTCGGAACCCGTGGCCCCGCCCCTTCGCTCAACCCCCCCCCCCCGCAAAGGCGAGCACGTAACGCGCGCTCCCATTGGTCAACTGGCGGCGAACGTCCGCCTGCTATTGGAGGGCGCCTCCAAGCGCTTCGCTCCGATTGGCTAATGTGCTGCGAAGGAATTCAGTGGCCCCGCCTCCACACGACCGTGGTGCGTGGCAGAGGCGACATCACAAAAGCAGCACCGATTAACATGCCGCACGCCTACACGCATGCGCCCCGGGAAATTGCTTGCAAGCAGCACGTGTTATTGCCAGCAGCACCAGACTTTCGTGTTCAAACTTTATTTAAAAACTGTTAAGGTGCAGCGCTGCAATATCGTGTTCACGCCACTCTTGGTGGAAGGGCCTCCACTGTAGTGAGGTCGAGAGACCCCCCCCCCAAGAGGGTAGTTTGGCCTACTCTTCCACGATTACCAGACTATTTAAAGGTTCAACACATACCAAAGGGCTTCATTTCATCCGGGTCTGCCCGAGTTTGTGGTCCGGAAAATTTCTGCGCCCGGCACACAACATCCAACAATACCTCCTGCTCTGATTATGACTACGAATTACGTGTCGTCTACTCCAGTTTGCTAAAGACCTAGACAAAAGTTAAGTCTTTTCGGTAAAGTCACGTAGGTAAAACATCAAAATTAATGAAAATAAAATAAAAACAAAAATCACGACGTTTCGGAGGCAACACAAGTCTCCGTCATCAGGTGGGACCGTCACAGCCAGATTAGCTGATGTAATCCCTTTAATCCCTTTAAGGGATTACATCTTGAATCATTGCCTCACTTGATGCAGCTAATCTGGCTGTGACGGTCCCACCTGATGACGGAGACTTGTATTGCCTCCGAAACGTCGTGATTTTTGTTTTTATTTTATTTTATTTTCATTAATTTTGATGTTTTACCTACGTGACTTTACCGAAAAAACCTAAGAATATGATTCCTTGCAGTCACGAAAGCTTCAAATCTAGAAATAAAAGTTAAGTCATAACTTTTAAGCCCTGATTATACCTATCTGAGAAACAATTCAAAAGTTCCCATTTCAATGAAAACTAAACAGGGAAAACAGCTCGGGCAAACTTATACAAGAAACAAAGTACGACGGTATTGCAATTGCTTTTTGTGAAAATCTAAATAATGACTTAATTGCCAGCCCGTTGGGGAACAGTACTATACCTTTTTAAATCCTTTATATTAAGTTCGCGTGCTTGCTTGCTTGCTTAGGACCGTGCAAATCTTTCGGTCGTTTTTTAACACACTTCCCGTGATCCAATCAAGCTGACATTTTCCACACAGACTCGTTGTGCCAGACAATTATTGTTCGTGAAAAAAAATTCCCAAAATTTTACACTTTTTAGGCAAAAAAAATAATATTTTACATATATTCAAATAGAACTCATTCACAGTATAAGAGCCCAGAGCGTAACCCCTCCACAGGCCGTGGCGGAGTAGCGCAGTTGGTAGCGCCCTTGCTTCCCATGCCAAAGGTCGCGGGATCGATCCCCGCGTCCTCCCCAGGCGAATATATTTTTAAATCCTTTATATTAAGTTCGCTGCCACGCATATAAAGGATTTATAGTCAAAAAATTTGTTTTTACAGGTTATACTTATTTAAATCCTTTATATTAAGTTCGCTTGCTTGCTTACGACCGTGCAAATCTTTCGGTCGTTTTTTAACCCACTTCCCGTGATCCAATCGAGCTGACATTTTCCACACAGACTCGTTGTGCGTGACAATTAATGTTCGTGAAACATTTTTTCAAAAATGTTACACTTTTTAGGACAAAAATATAATATTTAATTACCAATTGCTTAATGGTGCAATGCAATCATCTGACCCATAGGTGGCAGCCATCTCAAGCCAGAGGACGAGAGAACTCTAGCCGCCACGCATATAAAGGATTTATAGTGAAAAACTTTGTTTTTACGGGTTATACTTGTTACAGGTAGGAACAACAGTTCCACACTGCCCACCAGGGATTATTTGTCTGTCGTGCACGGCCCGGCCCCACCAGAGCCCTCCCATTGGCTCGGGGGCGCCGACCAATGGGAGCGGTGGGTTGGGGTTGGTAGAGGGGGATGGTTATTGGTGGGGGGGGGGGGCACCGCCGCGACTCGGGCCAATGAGGAGACGGGCGATGTTTCATTGACAAAATGGAACTGGGGGAGGGTGGCTCCATTCATAAAATGGAAGCCTTGAAAATAAAAAGCGGATCTTTTTTCCTCGTGTTTCTTTCAACATTCCCAGCGTTAAGGTGATTCAGTTTGTCCAAAAAAGCAAATGTATTCCTTATAATAGATAAAACAAATTCATGCATTTCTAGGTTAACACGAAGCATATAAATTACCCCCCCCCCCCAATAAAAATAATACTTTATGGAGTATTATATGACAATGCATATTACAGGTAGGAACAGGTTCCACACTGCCCACCAGGGATTATTTGTCTGTCTGTCGTGAACGAATGCGCTGTCCAACCAAGTTTCTACCTGCCCACTCCGAAGGAACGTGCTTAAAGGGTCAACACATATCCAAGGGCTTCATTTCATCCGGGTCTGCCCGAGTTTGTGGTCCGGAAAATGTCTGCGCCCGGCACACAACATCCACTATACCACTTGCTCTGATTATGGCTGCGAATTACGTGCCGCCTACTACAGTCTGCTAAAGACCTGGAAAATATTAAGTGAGAACTTTTAAGCCCTGATTAAACCTATCTGAGAAACAATTCTAAAGTTCCCATTTTAAATGAAAACTAAACAGGGAAAACAGCTCGGGCAAACTTACACAAGGAACAAGGTACGACAGTATTGCAATTGCTTTTTGTGAAAATCTAAATATTGACTTCATGACCAGACAGAAGCCCGTTAGGGAACAGTACTATACAGTACCTCTTTTTCAAAGGAGACCTGAGGGGCCGTCCATAAATGACGTCACGCGATTCTGGACGATTTTTGACCCCCTCCCTCATCAGACGGCGTCACAAAAAGTCAGACCCCCTCCCTCAAATATGACGTCACAAAGCTTCCCCCCCCCCCCCAAAACCTAATTTCCATTTTGAAAATAAAACATACTTCAAATCGCCTTAAACTATTGTCATTGTAGTGCGTATTAAATGTGGCGCTGCACTCTGATGTTGTAGGAGAAAACATTTATTAAATAGACTTTTTAATAAATGTTTTAAATATACTTTTAAATTAATGTTTTCTCCTGCAACATCAGAGTGCAGCGCCACATTAAATACGCACTACAGTGACAATATAACGTGTTGTCTATATTTATTTAAAGTATACATAATTTTCAATCCGATTGGATTGAAAAACTTGTAGTAATGGCGACTGACCATATTGCATTTCACGAGTTGGGGATGGTCGCTTTCACTCGTCCCTGCTAGCCGTGACCTGTAATCTAGTTCGGGTTGTTAATGTCAAAGCGATTTGGAGGTTTTAACTCCTGCGACACTGCTCTGCATTGAAGTGATTCATACATTTAAAACGTTCACCTTATCCTTACCCAATAAATAAGTCCACGTTGTATAGTTGCAACACATAAGACTCTCCAGAGTGAAGCAATTGTCTGATTCCTGCATATTTGCGTTGGTTTGAAAACATGTGCAGACGCAGTAATCATTGGAGGGTAAACTATCAACATGGAGATCTGGCTTCCGTGATGTGTAGTTGTGTACATCGACCGCCTGGGTAGGTCAAACCGAACTTACAATGCCTGGGCTGGAGCTTGGCCTCGGCAAGGTAAGGTAATTTACCTAAAAGCTCCGTGGCGCAGTCCGTGGCCTCCATTTAAAATTGGAATAATCGAGAGTATTCTGTATGAGTAAAGCGCTCTACCTAGCATTTAACTGTGATAAACCTGTTTCATGTGTAGTACCCCAGTAATTACCCTGTAATCGGGTAATTTGTATGGGGTAAAGGTAAAAGCTAGGGTAAAGGTAGGCCCGTTGCTTTTGACCTTTTACCTTACCTTGCTAAAGGTAAAAGGTAAGGGTCGAGTGATTGTATTGTGGTAAGGTAAAAGATAGGGTAGAGGTCGGCTCGTTTTTACCTTTTACCTTACCTTGCCGAGGCCTCGCTGGAGCCACGTGGGCAGACGAACAGATGCTGCACTCTAGTGGCCACTTGTATGAAGCATCATTGTGATCTTTTCACCACTGCAGACTGCTTCAGGTTACATACCAGACAGGATACATCTTCATATTCGTTATTTCCCCAGGTAAGAATCTATTGAAACACCAAATCTCTTTGACAAGGCTGACCTTGGGTCAAACACGATGGCACTGTTTGTGATGTATAGGCAAACATTGGTTCAAGCCCTCCACCGCGATTAGATAAAATTCCACGATTCTGACCAAGGATCGGTTCTAGCTTATCTCATTTGTTTCTGTATATTGTCTCATTTATTCCATCTTGTTCTGCCTTTTACATTAGCCTAGAAATAACATTTGCATATAATGTTCATACATATATCATTACACCAAGGATTTCGATGGACATATGAGCTTAGGAATAGGCTTTGATTAATTGTCCTGCTTTGGAATGATTGGCCGATTCCATGCATGAGTCTTTGGAATTGTGTGGTTGTAAAAATGAAGACCCAGAGAAAACCAACCATGCACACGAGGGGGTAACACTCGAAGGTCCATACATCTTCAATAATCCATTGATGTACCGCCGACTTGCAGCCCAAGCCTACAACACCTGGTATTCCCAAGCGAAGCTTCCAAGATCCAATAAGTTTGTGGAAATTCACGGTGATTTGGCCGTATCTGGGAAGGCGTTTCTGGTTGCCCAGCCCAGTGCCGACCCACTGCTCGTCGCTGCCTGTCCTCACTCGCCACGCTGCACAAAATCTAGATCAGTGGCATGGAGTGTCCGAGATATAGCCAATAGTATTGTGAGACCCCAAGTGGGAGTCTTAAAGTGGAGCTGTTACTGCACAGACAAAAAAAACACATTTATCTCAAACCACGATGTGGGAGAGAAAAAAATGAAAATTCAAAAAATCCATTGTGACTACAGTTTAACGACTTATAAACAATCATTTGACTCAGAGGCGCCCAAGGAGTATGTCCCAGACAAGACGATTCAATCAGTGAAGTTAATACCGCGTGAAGTGCGATAACAGGCAGGGGTCAGATGGGGTTCTCATTTTTCGGTTCCGACAGATGCTGGTAAAAAAAAAACACCCAACCCCATGGCTGCATGGTGGGCAGCAAAGTGCAGTACAGCAGCAAAACCCATGATTTGTACTGTATGGCTCTGCTTCCCACATCTGTGGTCCTCGCCTGCACCAACCGGCATTGACCAGCGTGGAGATGTTTTGTCCAACATTAAGCTCCATTACTTGTATGGCGTAGGGACGCCTTCATCCTGCAGTTAAAGGGCTGTAAGTACAGTATGTAAGTCGAACTTATTTCGCACCGTACGTAGCCAACCGTACTAATCGGAGGTACACGCATACATAATGCTGAGTTGCTCTTTACCACGTTCTATATTGCTTCGTGACCCAGGTTTCCCTTTTAAAAGAATTTTAAAAAGTTTACAGTTGATTAAATACGTATATATTGATCGATTTGATGTTGATATCCAACGATCAATATTGATTCTAGGACGCAGTAAAATGGGCCAATATGTGGATGGGAGGGGGTGGCACTCAAATCCACACCCTTGTTGTAAAACTACCGAGCTGGGATGAAGTGTAAGTGCACAGTTTGGAGATAAGATGTGGACTCTGCAACTGCTGGCAGGATCTGGCAGAAGAGCGGTAGCGATGGCGAGATGTGATGACCTCTTTAATTTGGACTTAAACGCCTCCAGCTGCCACACTGATGAGTTACCTCTGAATGTGGCGGGGGGGGGGGGACATCGTTGTTCATTAGGAAGGGCACGGATATTCCGAGACTCCCCATTGCATCACCCACTGGCGGCAAGAGCAGCTTAGGTTTAGTGCTGGCGTGTTCGGTCGAGTTCAACGGCTTTATTGTGCATGACACAGTGAAGGCAGCAGAGGTGTGGACTCGAGTCATGTGACTTGGACTCGAGTCAGACTCGAGTCATGAATTTGATGACTTGCGACTCGACTTGGACTTGCATAACAATGACTTTGTCCCACCTATGAGATGTGGACTCGAGTCATGTGACTTGGACTCGAGTCAGACTCGAGTCATGAATTTGATGACTTGCGACTCGACTTGGACTTGCATAACAATGACTTTGTCCCACCTCTGGAAGGCAGTGACGGATTCTTCTCGTAGCACAAGTAGCTACATATACTACGGGCACCGCACTTTCAAGGGCCCCGCGCTAAATGCTTTCAAGCTATCAATTCCGGTTCAGTGATTCTGCACTTGCTCTATTACTATAGTACTATACTGCCTTCAACTTTTATGAACGACTGGGTGTTTAAGGGTAGCGATTTGTCGTATTATCTGGCTGTATAGAAAATGAAAAAAATACAATTACTTTACTATGCAAGTTAAACATTTATGTGTTTTAATATTTAAGTGTTTTCTTTTTTCTTTTAGGGCCCCTTTATAACATATTAGCGGGAAGTACCCGGCGTTGCCCGGGCGAAAAATGTATTTCAAAACTTCTCTTAAAAACCTTAAATATACATACACAGATACTTGGCGATTGGCGTTCGATTT
Source organism: Lampetra fluviatilis (assembly GCF_964198595.1). Classification (NCBI taxonomy): domain Eukaryota; kingdom Metazoa; phylum Chordata; class Hyperoartia; order Petromyzontiformes; family Petromyzontidae; genus Lampetra; species Lampetra fluviatilis. The sequence goes on from NC_136311.1 coordinate 3,518,301, forward strand.
GAGACAGAGTCAAACGCTTCTCTGTCTCTCGTGCCCTGGCGGTCCCGTGAAGACGCTTGTTCTGTCACCACAAACATCCCTACCCACACCGCTTTACCACCGATATAACAGCAAGTCTCGTGCTGTACCAACCCACACCACTACTGATCACACGATCAGCCTGATAGGAACCCAACAGCATCACTACTCATTACATCAGCTGTACTCACTCACAACACCATGACTCCTGACAGTTTAATACTTACCCATGACACCATTGCTGATAAGCCGCAACTGATAACGTAGCCAAACACAAACCCACAACACAGCTCTATCACTAACCCCACACAGCCTGTATATTGACTTTGTGGTGGCAAAACGCCTTCGCCCCAGTGCTCTGGAGGCAAGGGTTGCTTCAGTTCAGTTCATTTATTAGGTAGAGCCCTGTGAGCCATGCGGCTCTTGAATCGGGTGCAACTGCAACAAACAAAAACATGAACAAGAAACATCTTAAAGTGACTACACGCAACAGAAGAATCCAGGAAAAAATAGCAAAGTCTTCCAGAAAAAGCACCGTATATCATTGCTGTGTGCAAACATCCCAGTGGGATGCAAGTCAAACAATAACAACCATAAAACTATTATGATTAAATTTTGATTTAAAGCTTTCGTGACTGCAGGGATTCATATTCTTGGTTCTTTCGGTAAAGTCACGTAGAAGGGAAATAATAAAATAAAATATTTCCCTTCTACGTGACTTTACCGAAAGAACCAAGAATAAAATTTAGAACAGGACCCTGCGGGGTGGGCTGGTAGGAATAATACTAATACCGGTACAGAGATATCGACCGCACACACACGCGCACACACACACGCACATACGCGCACACACGCACATACACGTACACACGTACACACGCACACAACAACAACAACAACCGCCATTCGCCACTAAGTGGCGGTGACGTCACCACGACGCACACACACACACACAGGTACACACACATGCACGCACACGTAATGAAGTTGTGTTGCTACGCTTCCAGTTCGCCGTGAATAACGATCCGAAGCCCAATAGCGCCCATTCATCACGCTGCTCGAGTGGGCCGGACACGCACACACGCACGCACACACACGCACACAGTCACACATATACACACACGCACGCACACACAGACACGCACACACACGCGCATACACACGCACACACACGCACGCACGCAAACACACACGCACACACACGCGCATACACACGCACACACACACGCACACACATACACACACGCACGCACGCGCACACACGCGCACACACACACACGCACCTCTCACCTGCAAGGCAGCGGTCGCCGCTTCTCCTCCCACGTCTCTCGTCGCGGCAGCTGTAACGATGGTGCAAGTTTGTTTTTATCATCAATTCCTCCTCCACCCCTCCCCGCCACTGTTCACCCACCAGAATAAATGAGTTCGCCCATAGTCAGTCGATCACAAAGTTTCGCCGTGAGGCGCCGGAAGCGACGGCCATCTTGTTTAATTCACAGATCGCAGGGGGAGCGGGCGGCCATCTTGTCGGACGGACGGACGGACAAACGGACGCGGACGGACGGACGGACAAACGGACGCGGACGGACGGACGATATAATCTATTGGTGGTCTGGTCCACTTCGTTCCTACCAGTATTAAAGTTATCAGTCTAACTCTGTACTACAACAAACAAATATGGCTAAACCAAAACGTTTTCGAAATCACCAAAATAAATCTATAAAAACAATGTAACAGTGATCATAGGAACTGTGATTAAAATTTTACAAACAGGACCCTGCGGGGTGGGCTGGTAGGAATAATACTTAGTACCGGTACAGGGATATCGACCGGGTATAGAGGAGTTAAAGAAAAAATTACTGTATTCTAGTGTAACGTTAATTAAAAGTGTTTGTTTTGACAAGAAACGCTGTGAGATTTAAAGACTCGTAGTCTTTCATTTCCAAACGATCACATCTGAGATTAATTGACCTTAGATAGGGAAACTCGAATGCATTTACTAGTATAAAGGTGAAATAAAATAGAGGGAATAAACGGCACCTTGGTGCATTTTATGTCGTCTACATAGAGTTGAATAAACGGGCGTTTGGCATATTCATATAACAGTACTACATTGAGCAGTGTTTGTTTGGCACTTCGAGTTTTTATTCGCGCGCACGACATGGATACCGAAAACAACCACGACTTTGAAGACCCCAATGGTTGTCTGGACGCCCACGTTGAAAAGATGCTTGCTGAAACAGAGACCGCATTTGCTGCTGGAACCCTTTACAAACTCGCAGTGAAAAGCGTCGTTTCCATGGACCCAGAACCAACCGCAGTTGGTGCTGCTATAACGGTAGCATCGCCACCAAACATGCAGCCAGCAGCTAAATAATCAAAGATTGCAGCACAAGTAGAAATACTTGCGTGTGAATACGATGTAGTGAACACGACAGAGATGTGGTGAACACGGCAGAGATGTGGTGAACACGGCAGAGATGTGGTGAACACGGCAGAGATGTAGTGAACACGACAGAGATGTAGAGATAATAGTGAACACGACAGAGATATAGTGAACACGACAGAGATGTAGAGATGATAGTGAACACGGCAGAGATGTAGTGAACACAGCAGATGTAGTGAATACGGCAGAGATGTAGTGAACACGGCAGAGATGTAGTGAACACGGCAGAGATGTGGTGAACACGGCAGAGATGTGGTGAACACGGCAGAGATGTGGTGAACACAGCAGAGATGTAGTGAACATGACAGAGATGTAGAGATGATAGTGAACACGACAGAGATATAGTGAACACGACAGAGATGTAGAGATGATAGTGAACACGACAGAGATGTAGTGAACACGACAGAGATGTAGAGATGATAGTGAACACGACAGAGATGTAGAGATGATAGTGAACACGGCAGAGATGTAGTGAACACAGCAGATGTAGTGAACACGACAGATGTAGTGAACACGGTAGAACTATAAGCGAGTGAATAGCAGCAGCGACGAGGCCTCTCGCTGCCTCTGCTCTGCCGCTGCCGGGCTGCAGATTCAGCCGAGTCAGGTACCACTGCCAATATGCACAACAACAACAATAAACGTGCTGCGTTTCATCTCTGTGTTAATAAGCCTGCTGCACTAGGCCTCACGAAGCCTGCCGCACTAGGCCTCGTGCCGTGCTTTTCGTGCACAAATAAGGCGATTAAATGTATCTCGTCTCTGTGTTAATAAATGTTTCTTGTCTCTGTGTTAAAAAAGCGTGCAGCGTTTCAGTAACGTAATTTTTTTAAATAAACGTGCTGCGTTTCAGTAAAGTAATTTTGAAGCGAAGTTTAAAGTTTTGCCGTGATGCGCCGGAAGCGACGGCCATCTTGTTTAATTCACATATCGCAGGGGGAGCGGGCGGCCATCTTGTCGGACAGGGTCATGCCAAGTGTTTGCAGTAGGGGGCGATGTTGATACACGGACGGACGGACGGACAAACGCGGACGGACGGACGGACAAACGCGGACGGACGGACGGACAAACGCGGACGGACGGACGGACAAACGCGGACGGACGGACGGACACATTAATCTATTGGTGGTCTGGTCCACTTCGTTCCTACCAGTATAAACGATATCCATCACCCGTGAATGGGTGTCGCACTGTGGACATGAGATGGCGGGTTCGGCAACCCGTCCGTGCGGACCTTTAAGCGTTATTCACCAGAGGAGGTGGCCAAACATCCCCAAATGCAGGATCATCCTGCCAAAGGGAGTCTTGAGACTCAGCTCGGCTCTTTCCTGACTAAGACGCATGATTCCTCTACACACTGCAATGTCTACAACACACCTGTCAACCCCTGGTCAGTGCCTACCTTATCACAGGCCAATTAAGACATTATTGGTCACCCCGGGCCCTTATCAATCTCATTGTTCATCCTACAAAGTCCCATCACGAGGGAGAAACACAAACAAACAGATAGCAAAACGAAGTTTTGCCCGTATTGAAACGGCTGTGCGCCGTATGGACCTGAAAACCAAATTTCCCTGTACAAGAATACGGGTTTAGACCGTAATGGGTTAACCGGGTCACGTTTGGCTTGTAGCGTGAATTATGGCGTAATGAATATAATGATCCTTATGGCGGGACCTCCGGGGTCCCAAATAAACGGAAGTCAAAATCGTAATTAGGGGCCGTCCATAAATGACGTCACGCACCTAGGGGGGGTCAGACATTTGTGACGAGGGGGGGGGGGGAGAAATGTGACGTCACGTCAAAATGCGCAACTTTAAATAAATATAGACAACACATTCTACTTAATTAAATAGACTTTTAAATAAATGTTTTCTCCTACAACATCAGAGTGCAGCGCCACATTAAATACGCACTACAATGACAATAGTTTAAAGCGATTTGAAGCATGTTTTATTTGGGGGGGGGGCAGAGCTTTGTGACGTCATATTTGAGGGGGGGGTCTGACTTTTTGTGACGCCGTGTGACGATGGGGGGAAGGGGGGTCAAAATAGTCCAAATTCGCGTGACGTCATTTATGGGCGGCCCCTTATGCGAGAGCCGGGGGCTTATGGTTATTGTAACCAATTAATTATCAATTGCGTTCTGTCTCGTTAATGTACTTGCAGTGCTGTCTGCACTGCTTCTTCCGTTGCACAAGTGCTGCCAAATCCCGTCTCTTAACCTCTATTTTACCGTAACATAACTGTAAAAAAGATAGTCTGTACATATTAAGTTTAAATGTTGACTTTTAACACAAAACTCGCACGGTGTTACATAACAAAGTACAGTAAAACCTTGGATTGCGAGTAACTTGGTCTGCGAGTGTTTTGCAAGACGAGCAAATTTTTTGAAATAAATATGAATTTGATAAACGAGCGAGGTCTTGCAATACGAGTAGTACGTGTATACGCTTTGTCTGCCGAGCGTCACGTGATCACAACTGATATACGAGTGCTTTGATATACGAGTGCTTTGGATTACAAGCACGTTTCCGGAACGAATTATGCTCGCAATCCAAGGTTTTACTGTAATCAGGCAGCCCATCGAACGATCACTAAACGATTAAAAAATAATTGCTCTTAGCGTTTAAAAAAATAATAATAATACTTGTAATTTTTAGAGGCACAGATACATAACTTCGAGTGTAAAACCAAAGGGAGCTTTAAACAAACACAGATTACCGACAGCCCGTGAAAACTTTAGGATCTGGAGGGGAATCCTCTGTTGTGGTAACGCCTCGCCGCGCCTCCAGCAGCAGTCGTGGCCGCTTCGTGGAGGGGACCCAGCGCCGGTTCCTGCGAGCAGAGCGGTACCACCAGCAGCTCACCACTCCTCACCACATACTCACCACTCCTCACCACTCCTCACCCTCACCACTCCTCACCACACTCTAACCCTCACCAGAGCGGTACCACCAGCAGCTCACCAGATACTCACCACTCCTCACCACATACTCACCACTCCTCACCCTCACTACTCCTCACCACTCCTCACCACTCACCACACTCTAACCCTCACCAGAGCGGTACCACCAGCACCTCACCAGATACTCACCAGATACTCACCACATACTCACCACTCCTCACCACTCACCACTCCTCACCACTCCTCACCACTCACCACACTCTAACCCTCACCAGAGCGGTACCACCAGAACCTCACCAGATACTCACCCTCACCCCTCCTCACTCCTCACCACTCACCACTCCTCACACTCACACTCTAACCCTCACCAGATCCTCACCAGATCCTAACCACTCCTCACACTCTAAACCTCTAACCCTCACCACTCCTCACCACTCACCACTCCTCACCACTCACCACACTCTAACCCTCACCAGAGCGGTACCACCAGAACCTCACCAGATACTCACCCTCACCCCTCCTCACTCCTCACCACTCACCACTCCTCACACTCACACTCTAACCCTCACCAGATCCTCACCAGAACCTCACAAGATACTCACCCTCACCACTCCTCACACTCACCACTCCTCACACTCTAACCCTCACCAGATCCTCACCAGATCCTAACCACTCCTCACACTCTAAACCTCTAACCCTCACCACTCCTCACCCTCTAACCCTCACCACTCCTCACCCTCACCACTCCTCACACTCTAATCCTCACCACTCTTCACACTCACCACTCCTCACCCTCTAATCCTCACCACTCCTTACCTTCTAGCCCTCACCACTCCTCACACTCACTCCTCGCCCTCTAACCCTCACCACTCCTCACCCTCTAATCCTCACCACTCACACTCGTCTCGACTCTTCACCCCGGCCCTTACCCCTGCCCAGGCTTCCTCCCCGCTACTCACCTGGGGACTTCATCTTTACTCCTCACCTCCATCTCCCACCGGTACCCTCACCTTTATTTGTACGGTACAGTCTTCTCCCCAAACGCTCACCACTCCTCACCCCCATCTGTACCTCTCACCGCGGCACACACCACCGTACCAGGGTTCACCCAGGCAGGGTCCCTCACCCCCTCAACCCCTGTCGCCCTCATCCCCTCAACCCCTGTCGCCCTCACCCCCTCAACCCCTGTCGCCCTCACCTTTACTCCCAACCGAGGCACCTCATCCTCACCGGGGCCCTTTCCATTCACGCATGAAGATCTCTGCTCACATTTACCCGTAACCTCACTCAAGGTCCCCCTCACCACACCTCCAATCCCTCACCTCCACCTCACCCAGTGGCCCTCACCCTCCACCCTCTTACCTCACCTAACGACACTCATTCTCCCTTTACTGTGACCTTCCGGCCCTTAGCTTGGCCAGACCGTGGGGGGCATTGCGCTGATCTCCTCCTTCATTGTCCAGGGGAGGTCGCGGGCTCGGTAAGGCCCCGTGTCCCATGGCCTCGGTGTCATCGAGGGGACACGGGGAGGCCGAGATCTTACTCCGTCTGACCCATACCATGACCCCAATGTTGCCCCTAACCCTCATCATCACCCAACTCTAACATTAAATAAAGAATCGCTTGACTCAGACCCTAACCAAAAGCTCTGACCCTATCTCCTAACCATGACACTAACACTACCCTTAACACTTTCACAGTTCCTGATTCTGACTTGTAATATCTAGCCAAAACTCACCTTAACCCCTAACCAAATCTTTAACCCTCACCCAAGTCCGTAATCCAGATCATAACCCTGTCCGTGACCCTAGCATGGCTCGTAAATCTAACCGCTTTCAGTTTGTCCGAGTGTTATATAAGGATGGTGTAATCGTTTTACAGCAGCGGCTGTAAATGTCGACATTAAGAATAGAACATTGTATAACCAGTGTTGCATCACACGTGAAAGTAACGTGCAAACAAAGTACCGTACGAGAAATGTCGGAGTAAAGATGTCTCGGTGCATTACTTAGCGCTTTTAAATGTCATCTTGTATGTATGGGTTAAACATGAGTCATTTACAGTTCTCTGTCAACCCACTATTGATTAAAGGCCTCCCTCCACCGTGTTACTCATGGGGATTGTTTGACCATACGACTCTACACGATGGTCAATGCGGGTTGTTGAAGGGGGTGGCGAGGACCGGTTCTGCATTCACTTGCCACTGATGTTAGCCATGGCCAGGAATCAAATTAAAGTTGCTGTGGATTCGTAGCGCAGTGCACCGCCGCTAAACCATGAATGTACATGATGTATGGGGCAGAGGTCGCAATCGGGTACCCGTACCCTACCCGATACCCGGCCGGGTACGGGTAGCCGGGTATCGGGTAGGGTACAGGTACCCGTTTGCGACCCTGGTGCGGCCGGGTACGGGTAAGGAATCAAAACCCGTTTGCGACCTCTGGTATGGGGTCATATGGTTAAAACTCCGTGAACTATATTTCTCAGGTCACCACCGCGTCCATATAAGGTCATCGCTGCCGTCCTCGCCGCTGCTACGTGCAAAGTGTGGAGCTCCCCCGGGGAGGATCAATTCCATGGCCGACCTGTCCCACCTTCTGCCACCGGCCTCGCTGAGCGACCTGGCGCGTGCGTGGCTGCGGGAGGACTCGCCTGCCTTCGACTACGGAGGGCTGGTGGTGGGCGAGCGTGACGAACGCGCCGTGTTGCTGTGCAAGACACCCGGCGTGTTGGCTGGGGCACCGTTCTTCCAGGCCGTGTTCCATGAGCTGGGCTGCAACGTCGAGTGGTTCTACCACGACGGGGACATGCTGCTACGGTACGGTGCACACACCTGTGCTGATCAGTGCCCCTACCTTATTACAGACCAATTCAGACCTTATCGGTCACCCAGTGCCCTTATACATCTCAACGTTCATCCTAAAAAGTCCTATTACAAGAGAGAAATACAAATAGGCAAAAACAATATTTTGCCCGTATTTAAACGGCTGTACACTGTATGAACCTGAAAACTCAATTTCCCTTTGTAAGAATACAGATAAACCGTATGGGTTGACAGGTATGGGTGCACCACGCTGTTATAGGGCATTCATTTTTAAAATGTCACACCTGCTGCGGGGTAGAGCAATGCATTGTTATTTCAATGCATCGCACTGAAAGCAGCCGTGTTACAACTTCATGCCGAATTTGGATTTTTACATTTTTAGCATTGTGCAATAGACTGTACATTTATAAAATATCTTATCAAGGCAAAAAAACAGAGGTAACTTTTTTATATGTGGTTCTTGGTTGCGAATTAGTAGAGTGGGGTCACATTCCCTGGAATATGGCAGACGTCATGAAATGTACCGTTTTTACAGCAATAAACAGTGAATTTTTAATGGAAAAAGCAAAAAATATATGTATTCTTTATTGGAATGCATGACGTGGACCCTTAAGAAAACTGTGTCTAGCTGAGCTGACGCTACATGGTTCAGTTTAAACTAAACTATTAAGGTCAGAATACCACATCGGCTCATTAATGCTTGTCCAGGCATGCCGGCGAGGCACCGTGTCGCGTTGCGGTGGTCACCGGCAAGGCGCGGCACCTCCTCCTGGCAGAGCGACCCGCACTCAACTGTCTGGCCCGTGCCAGCGGAGTGGCCACGGCGGCACGGAGGGCCTGCGAGACGGCACGGGCGGCGGGCTGGGCCGGCCAGGTTGCGGGAACGCGCAAGACGACGCCGGGATTCCGCTTGGTGGAGAAACACGCGCTGCTGGTGGGCGGTGCTGCCACTCACCGATATGACCTCTCCTCCATGATCATGCTCAAGGACAACCATGTGTGGTCGTCTGGCGGGATAACACAGGTAACCGTGGACGTGTGGATGTATGGACTGGTGAGTGGGTCAATGTTGACTTGTGTGTGTGGGATGTTAAAGACTTGAAACGTGTGGTCACGTACAGGCTGTGCGTGATGCGAAGCGCGTTGGTGGATTCAGCCTGAAGGTGGAAGTTGAGTGTCGCACACTGGAGGAGGGGCGGGAGGCAGCCCGGGCGGGGGCGGATGTCATCATGCTGGATAACGTTGCTCCACCCGTTAGTATCGCACAGCTCCATATCACACAGCAGCACGCCGCCTGTTCAGTGTCTTTGTGTCCACGCAGGAGGCAATTAATGGGACTATTAAAACGGGGACATGGTTTATATTAATTTATCAAACAGCAGTAGCTTAAACATTTTTTTATATGTAGATGTTTTTTGTTAAATGCTTATCACTCGTTGGCCTACCAATTTGCTGCGACGAATTTTATAAGCAACCACTAGTTATTATTCTTTGGGTCTTTCGGTAAAGCCACGTAGATAGAAAAATGATAATAAAAAATAAAAAGATCACGATCGCAACACAAGCAATCGTCACCTGATGATGTTTGCTTGTGTTGCAATGGAAACGTCGTGATGTTTTTATATTATTTTTCTATCTACGTGGCTTTACCGAAAGACCTAAAGAATATGAATTCCTGCAGTCACAAAAGCTTCAAGTCAAGATTAAACCAATAGTTCTGGTTTCCTAACCCTAAGCACATGGTTTTATCGACGATGGTGGCAGATGCTGCACACGCACGCGCAGACACTGAAGAGCGAGTTTCCAGGGGTGGTGGTGGAGGCGAGCGGGGGCGTAACGGATGAGAACCTGCTGCGCTACCTCGGACCCAGCGTGGACATCGTGTCGCTGGGTTCCCTCACGCAGGTAAACAATGCCAGCTGACGACCTGAAGCTCGTAGCCTTTTGTGCTTGTGGTAACATCCATGACGTTGCCATATTTTCCGTTCTTGCAGTGTTTATGGTTAGCTGCTCTGAATGAAGGACCATTGCCTAAATAACATAAGTTAATTACATTTTTTCTGTCATAGGGTGTCATGAACTACGAATTTCTTTATTTTTTGCTAATGTGTCATTGTCCATTTTTTCCAACCAAGGTTGAAAGCGTTCGTGCACGAGTTCTGTCCAGCTATCTGTCATATGAGGTCACTAACTCTTAAAAAGATGAACGAATATAAATTACATTTGAGTGTAAAGTTTTGTTGTTAATCGGGACCAGTGACGTGCGGTGAGGTCAATGGCTGGGGAGGCACTGTCTAGTATCAGAGCCAGATTCACACACTGAGGGGGGCGTGTTGGATACACCCCCCTCAGTGAGGCAGATGTGATAGCTGCCTCCCCTGGTACTTTTTCATTGCAGTTTTATGACCAGACCAGCGAGCCTAAATATCTTTATACATGTACGTGAAATAAGTTACCTGGACTATGGAAGGCGAGGACATGTAATGAAGGGGTCTACAAACATTACATTGGTGACATGCAGAGTGACAGTAATGGGCACGCGCTTATTGCCCTCGCTCCATCCAGTTTCTGAGGGGTTGCGCAATCAGAGGGGAGGCTGAGCTCGTCGCTGCCTCACCTCTCATCTCTCTATGTATTTGCAGCGGATCTCCGCATATTTGCGATTTTGACTATAAAAATGATTGGAATCGTACAGAAATTACATTTATAATACAGATCAGTGTAATCATCTTAATTTTATTACTATTTTTCGTAACAGCTATTTTAATTTGAGTATGACGGGTGAGGCTCTGCCTCCCCTGATCAGGACTTACCCAATATAAAATAGCCCAAACTGCTCCAGTCTTGTGACATCATGTCATGTGCCGTGTGACCTAGTCTTGTATAGCTCACAACGTAATGTTATCGCGAATTAAATACACCAAAGCAAAAACACATTTTGGCAAGCGTTACAGAATCCGTGTATATGCATGTTGTTTCTTCCTCTTTATTGTATTATGCGTGCCTGGTTGAATTTCAGAGATGTTGCAGTCATTCTACAAAGTAGAATAGATTCATCCATCTGTCCAAGAGCACAGTGGTTGATGCTATTTGCTGTGTTGTTGCAGGGCTACCCAGTGGTCGACTTTTCACTGAAGGTATCCCGAGAGACGGGTGTCCTGGGTGAAAATGCAGTACGGGGGGCAGCTGCATACTCTGCTGGCAATGGGGGGTCACCATCACCACCCTCCTCCAGCGCAACCACACCCTCCACGAGGCGCAACTATGCCTTCTAGCTGGACGAATGTGGGGGCTATTAGTGGGAAAACCACAGCGATATCCATGAGGCATTAAGACCCCACCCCCCGACTCACATACCACATGCTGTATAGTTTAATTTTCAGTAAAAGTGCAATTGTCTCTAAACCCCAGTGACGAAGAGATATTGCGATTTGACTTTTTATGTGAGATAGTAAATCTTTAGCACGAACCAGAATAAAGTGTTTGTAATACTTAAAAATTAGTTGTGGCCAAACCTGCCTTCATACGTTCAATGCAATGGAGCGACATATCAGAGTTAGTGACTGATCACGGCCAGATTTACTTTGTCTTGAAGTACGTGGCAAAGTAACTCTGCGTTACACAGTGCTGCATCGGAGCCGAATTCAGTAATAACACAGCGAGTTAAAAATGTTTTCTTAATCTGTGATGCATGCTTGCTTTCTGTCTTTATTTTATAATGTAATGATTTTTAAAATTTCCATATCATTGATTTTGTATACCTTTCAGTCACTTTAATGTTTGTGTTTCTCAGATCGCAAAGGTACAGGGAACAGTATTAATGAGCTACCTCTTAAGTAATGGGGATGAGGTTTCATCTCGTCCTATGTGCCTTACCTTGCTCTGGCTTAAGCATCTACATTTCATAATTGATACGGTTTACCTTTGAAAATGCAAAGCTGGACAATCACACACGATATATTTTTCTTTATATATAAATTTGCTCAATGCCATTATTCGTAAGAAATATACACATGAAAGCAAAACCTTTAAGTGCCTGTGATTTTGAATGTTTTAATAAAATTTGATTTTGATTATTTCTGTGTGTGTGTATGTGGTTTATACTCGGTAGATATATGTATGGTAAGTTCAACTTCTTTCACACCGTATGTAGCCAACCGTGCTAATCGGAGGTGCGGGAGAAGGATGTCGGTTGCTCCATATCTTATTTATGAATTCTGCCAGAGTTTCACTAAAAAGGTTTCAACACTGAGCATATGGTGTTCATTGCTAATACAAGAGACACTGTCCACTGCAGAATGAGGGAATTTTGTGAATTCAGCACCTGGTAGCTATTGTTGAGGGGTTGAAACCCATATACAGTACTCTCCTTACACATCACCCTTACCCCATTTAGCGTATTGGTCAGTGTGGTGAGGTCGGGTTAGCATAATGATTTCAGTTGAGTGAGTGCGGTGTTGTGGGGTCAGTGCGGTGGGGTTGGCGTAGCGGCAACGGGCAAGGCCCGCAGCCATGCCACGGTGCGCTGGCGGCACTCGGCCCAGCTGTAGAGTGGCTCGTAGTTGAAGTGGCGGCTTGCTTTGTCGGAGCTCACGGTAAACGTGGAGATGAGGGAATTCAGCATGTAGCGGTTCAGAAATGGCTTGAAGCCCGTCAGTGGCCCCAGCACCACCTGGAACATCATCATCGTGTATGATTTATACCGCTCCTCCCATCCAGTACATCTCGAGTCGCCAGAACAAAGGGGAGTTTAAGATAATCAGGAAGTGATTGTAGACCAAATACAATGTTCAAAAAGAATGCAGTATAAACAATAGACAAACAAAAATTTAACTAAAAAGCAGAAATCTTATCGATTCTCACGTCTTATTAGTCTACCATTTGAGCTACTTGTATGTGATCCATTCACAAACTGGCAACTCTACACCATCACCCACAGCCGACAGTCAATAATTTAGAACTTTGTGTTGGGTTGCTCGCACGCGTAGAGAGGTGCACGAGATGCATTTTGTCGGCTGCTAAAATATGACCCAGACAGATCTGGCGGAAATGGGCGAGTGCGCGTGTGTGTTTTTTTTATTGTAACCAGTGACAGCAGCAGCTGGGCGAATTCCAGAATTTCCCTGAAAGAGAGAAGGGATGAGTGCCGGCGATTTTTTAGACAAGTGTAATAGGAACCAACCGACTGTACTTACTTGCAAAACCTCCTGCAGTATCGCCAATAGGTAGAAGACATAGTACGGCAGAATCATCCGCTCTCCGCTTACGCGGAAGCCCAGCTCGGAGAAAAACTCCATGTTGAAGTCAGTGTAGCTCATGAAGGGCGACTCGTCACATGAGTAGTAGACCTGGCCGCCCACTGTCTGGGGCTTCTTCTCCAGGGCCTGTGCAGCCATCACGTGCATCCACGCCACGTTACCTGTGAAGACAGCAGAACCACCATCCCCACGTTACCCGAGTTGTCACACGGAACCCTCCATTTTTGACGCGATCGCTTCCCCGTATCAAAGGAGTACATGTGCCGGATCGATTTTGTGAGGAGGGTCTGGCAACATTGTGTTGGGGGAGCAGGTCGAGTAGGAGGGAGACCCATGAACACTTTTGAGGTGTTCCACGTTTTGAACAGGTTCATTCCTTGCACCAGGACCCATGCAACCGTGTCACCTCCCAGCTCGTGGCACACGTGGAAAATAGACGTGAAACATTTTCACCCCAAACTATTTTCGTGCTATCCAGTTAGTCGAGACATTACAACCACATCGCAATACTATCATGGAGGAAGAATTGGAAACCAGAGTGTATGCATTACGCACCTACGTACACGCGCCCATGCTCCGAGTTTGTGGGCGAGACGCGAATGACCACCCCGCTTTTCTTTTGTGCACGCCTGTAGGCCTGCTCTAGCGAGTCGTGCTTCTCCCCATAAATGCCCGACGGGCGGATAGCACAGGTGCTCAGCTTGCCCCCGGCGATGAGCTGCACCCAGACACGCAAAAGCAGAAACATAGATTTCCCCCCTCTCCTCCGTGTAGCCTTGTAACCGTTTACCACAATGACTGGTTAGAGTCATATACTAATTCATAGAGACATGGCCACCCACAAACAAGATCTCATCCCAATCCTCAAATCCCTCAACTGGCTCTGAATCAAATCACGAATAATCTTTTATATCGCCGTCTTCAAACTCCTCCACGAATCTGTCCCCACCCATCGCCTCTCCCCACACTCTGCTCCCCTTCATGGGCTCTCCGTTCCAGCAACTGAGGCCTTCCATCAAAACCCTCGGTCAATCGTCTTTCAATGGGAGATTGCTCCTTCTCTGCTGCTGCCTTGCGCTGGGAAACTCTGCTAGCTCCTTGCCCCTGTTCAAGTCTAAGTCCTTCCTCTTCGCAAAACCCATCTCAAGACTTTTCTCTTCTTGTTCTGCAATGATTGGCTGTCTCTCATCGAAGAAGTGTCTTCAATATTAATCTTTGTAGTTTTCGGTGGTTCCCTGTGACGTTCTTGTCATGCTTTTATTTGCGTGTTCAGCTAAAGCAACTGCAGTTAGATTATCTTTAAATGTAATGTGGCCACAGGGCTCAGCGGTAGAACGATCAGCGGACGCGAGCCTTGAATCACAAATAAAGTTTTCCTGATTCAGCAACACATTCCTTATAAATAAAGCAGTGTCATACGTTTTTGTTACGCATTTTCGCAGGCATTTTACGCAGTTTCATGCACGATTCCTCCCATGTACCGTTTTCGAAATACAGAATCTTGATGGACGGATAATTGCGAATTATGCATCTCTGTATATCTGTGTAGATATATACACTACCTGCCACTACAACACTTGTCCCTGGTTCCTTCTGAAACTAAGTCTGGTTCAGATTTTCTTTCCCACCACTGAACATTTCCACCCCTGGCTCAAGGACACAGCGGGATAACATACGACACGACGAGATATCTGTAAATGATGATAAAAACCCATCCTGACAGAATATATATGTACAATATACGGTTTCCAGAGGCATATTTTGTAGCAGTGAGAATTGTTGACTACACCATACTGATGAATTATAATCAGGATGAATCCAATTCACAGTTTTTCTTTCAATGCATCACTGCTGCTGCCTGTCTTGTCGGTCACATTTGCTCATATTTGTACTGATGGTGACCTCAGCCAAGAGGAGGACCACAATGCACTTCTTCAGAAAATAGCAATCGGATGTTTTGCATACGCACAGAAGTGGTTAGCTTTTTATGCATTATTGTGACTCGTTTAAAACTCAAGATGAGATGCTGTTTGGGGATGCGTAGAGTTCCCCGTGTCAGATGCGGCACTCGCGGTGGCAGCAGCGCTGCGCCAGTCCGCTCACCTTGGTGCCGTTGGCGCTCAGGACGATCTTCTCGGCCTCACATTTGGTGCTGGAGTACAAATTGTTGTGCGACACTTTGTATGGGGTGTCTTCGTTTCCTCTGTGAATGTAGCACAAAACAGTGTGAGGTCAGAAACACCAGAGAACAATTCCACATCTCGTCAAATGCGATGAAGACGTTGGCCGGATCACGATTGTTTGGAGAGTTAAATAAGCTGATGGACTGAAAATGTTTATTCATATATACATTGAGACACAAAAAATGGCTCTTCTTGTTATTTTGCTTGTCGATCCCTGGCCAAGGGGTGCTCAGCTTGCCCCCGGTGATGAGCTGCACCCAGACACGCAAAAGCAGAAACAAGTGACAGCTGTCCCTGTGCGGCACAAGGTAAAGCAGCACCGGCCTGCGATTGGACAAGCAGGACCCCAGTGCCCTGCGCAGGTGGTGCTGCCCCGTGCCGACAGTCAGCTCACCGGAAGAAGGGATCGAATCGCTTGTTGGGCCCCACCACCTCGGTGCTGCTCGTGTACACCAGGATCGGCACGCTCTCCTGCACGCATGCACGCACCACGTTCTGTGTGCCTGCGCCACCACACACGCCCCACGCAGTTATTAATGCGCGGTCCCTGCTTGGCCATGAGCACAGCCGGCTGTGCGTGGCCGTCATCGCACGCGACAATGGGCACTAGATGAACATTCTCACATCTGCAATAAAATTAAAGGTGTAGCCTTGCAATTTCTTGCTCACTGCACTGCTGGTGGAAGGGCCTCCGCTAGAGGGCGCTCTAGAGTTAATCTGCCAGATGTCTTGTAAGAGGTGGGAGTACACATACTTTACCCCACTACACACAACCTGGCTACGGTGGGGCAGGGGTTGATTTAATAAACCACCGTTGTTGCAACTGTCCCACGCCGTGACATGGAACCGGTTGCGCGTACTCACCGCCCACGTTGACGCGTTGCATGCGCTCCTTGGGGACGATGTTCATGAAATCGATAATGCTGATTGAGTGGATAACCGCGTGAGCTCCGCGCACGACCGCCGCCAGCTGCTCGTAGTCCGTGATGTCTCCCTTGATCAGCGTCAGCTTGCACGGGCCTGCAGCGCCACACCAGCACGACGTGCCAGCAGTGAGCTTAATCAAATGCAAATGCATCGTCATCAGCCATGATCAAGATACTGCTGGATGAATGCCTCCCCAAGCCACCGCCACCGTTCACGATCCTGCGATGTAACAATCCAAATAGCGCCTGCACACGAACTGATTTAATCGCTCCATCTCCTCCATGGGCAAGCTCTTTGACACGTTCCGATCCGACCAAAACAGGACGGACCTGCCTTGAGTGATGTATGATTATGAAACTGAAAAAACCCCAGAGATTTCCCAGTACAGCTACATCAATGAGAGGATGATCCTGGGAAAATCAGGACAGGTGACAACCCTAAAATCAAGAGACACTTCACACGGACTAAAAAAAAAAGGATGTGGTTATTATAAATACAATTATGGGACAGCATGTGTTGTACCTGTCCTATTTGCACCGTGTCGATATACTTAGCATTTGACTCGGGCCTCTCTTTTGAAGCGGAGATTTTAGAAATTGTGGCAAAGACATTGCCTACGTACCGCTCGTCCAGGCACGCATGTCGTCCCGCACCACGGAATCGAAGACTCGCACCTCGCTCAGCGAGTCGCCTATCTTCTCCAGCAGCAGACGCACCACCCACTCGCCCAAAAAGCCCGAGCCTCCCAGCACCACGAACACCTGTCCGTCACGGGCCATCGCTTGTACCACAGCGAGGGTCGCGCACCTGCTCGAGCCGAGTTCACCTTCACGTGCAGACGGCTGCAAAGAGGTGGATGCCGCAGCTTTCCAAGTTAATTCCGGGTCAAATGAGCACGAAAGGCGGTGTTCATCTAGTGCTAGTAGCCTTGAGCCGGTGGAGGAAATTCCACGTTTTTATGCCAAGAGTGAGACTCTCAATAAGACAACCACTGTTGACTTCTCCACGACGGTTCCTAATTTTATATAGCTCGGAGGAAGGAATAATGGGGCTGAGGCAACTCCCAAACAGGATATGAATTCACAACGTTTCGATTGCGGACTGTGCTCGCTACCGCTGAGACACCTGGCCCGAGCCACGCTGCATTACACAAGAGCAAACAGAGAACAACGTGCTCTTTTAAACGGTTCACAAAGTTCAGTCAGTATTTTACTACTGCACACCAGTGACGTGCGGGGAGGCACTGGCTAGTGTCAGAGCCAGATTCAAACACTGCGGGGGGCGTGTCCTCACGGAGAGGGGGCGTGGCCTCGCGGAGAGGGGCGTGGCCTCACCGAGGAGGCGTGGTCTCGCTGAAGGGGCGTGGCCTCACCGAGGGGGCGCGGCCTCACGGGGAGGGGCGTGGTCTCACTGAGAGGGCGTGGCCTCTCGAGGAGGGGGCGTGGTCTCACTGAGGGGGCGTGGCCTCACTAAGGGGGCGTGGCCTCGTGGAGAGGGCGTGGTCTCACTGAAGGGGGCGTGTTAGACACGTCCCCCTCAGTGAGGCAGATGTGATCGCTGCCTCCCCTGGTGCTTTTTCATTGCAGTTTCATGACGAGACCAGCGAGCCTAAATATCTTTATACACATACGTGAAATAAGTTACCTGGAGTATGGAAGGCGAGGACATGAAATGAAGGGGTCTACAAACATTACATTGGTGACATACTGAGATAGTAACAGGCACGCGCTTATTGCCCGCGCTCCATCCAGTTACTGAGGGGTTGCGCAATCAGAGGGGAGGCTGAGCGTGTCACTGCCTCACCTCTCTTCCTGTATTTGCAGCGGAGCTCCCGAAATTTGGCGATTTTGACAAAAAAAATGATTGGAATCGTACAGAAATGACATTTATAACACAAATCAGTGGGAAAATCTTAATATCTATTTTATTATTTTTTTTGTACTTTCGTAACAGATATTTTCATTGGAGTATGACATGTGAGGCTCTGCCTCCCCTGCCTTCCCTGACCGCACGTCCCTGCTGTACACACATTCGCGGTTGTGCTAAATAGCCTGCCAATATGTTTTCGGATTGTGTTGTTCAGCCCGTGCCACGTTTCGCTTTGAGCGCTGAGAGCTTAATTAGGGAGCTGAACTGAGTTAGGGTAATCCTTGAGGTGCCATGCAACAGGTGGAGTGAAACGTCGGACAGCACATGCTGAACAGCACGCGGTACAAGAGGAAACATAGCAGAGAGCTAATCATCAGTGCTATATGGCTACCTCTCGTTTTACGCGGGAGTTGTGTGCTTAAAAACGGCGCGTAACTCAAAATCGTGTAAATTAAACATAAATTTCCCTCTAAGAAATAAAGGAAATGGTTGGGGTTAGGAAGAGCACGCTTTCCAACCTCATTCTTACGTCTACACATTTCACTGGGTTACAGTACACATCCCTACCATACACGTATTAAACGATAGTAACAGCCTAATTTAAAGAAAGAAAGTAAAGGAAAACAAAAATAGTGAGATGCTTTACCGGACATATTGGTAGGCAAAATGCGTGCACACCACAAAGTTCATGCGGATAACTTCTGCTGCTGTGGTTGTTACAATTAACCTGTCAACCCGTACGGTTTACCCCCTATTCTTGTACAGGGGGAATCAAGTGTTCAGGTCCATGTGGCGTATGGCCGTTTCAATAGGGGTTACAAAAAAAACCCATGACGTTTTGTCTGTGTGTTTGTCTGTTGTCCTCGTGTTGCTGCATCTCAGCCGTCATCGCGACTTTGCTGCCTGACTCGCAAGTAGGTCTCGGCAAGGTAAGGTAATTTACCCTTAAATTTCGATTTAAAGCTTTCGTGACTGCAGGGATTCATCTTCTTGGTTCTTTCGGTAAAGTCACGTAGAAGGGAAGTAATAAAATAATAAAAATAAAACATAATAAAATAATTCTCACTATTATTTTATTATGTTTTTATTATTTTATTTTTTATTTTATTACTTCCTTTCTACGTGACTTTACCGAAAGAACCAAGAAGATAATTTACCCTTTTTACCGGGTAAAAGGGTAAAGGTAAATGTGTCGACATGCCAAGGGGTAAGGTAAAGGGTAGGGTAAAGGTAGCTCGGAAGAATTACCCGGTAGGGTAAAGGTAGCGCGAAGTATTACCCGGTAAATACGGTACCTTGTTTACCGCTAAAAGCTCCGTGGCGCAGTCCGTGGTTTCCATTTAATATATAATATTTTAAAAACTCTTTTTTTAAACACGCTTTAATGAAATGTACTAGTAATGGCAGAACTCCACGACCCCAGGTAGTGGCCCTGAAGATTGCCATAACGTAAGGGACCGTGGTCAATTAGACTCAAGCCGAAACATAACATATTAAAAATAATGTGTAAAAATATATCTTGTTTTATTTTTTATGATAGAATATAGTATTGTCATCAGTATGACATAAGTATACCAAGTTTGCAGTCGACACGACATTGGGAAGTGGGTTAAAATTGAGTTACAAGATTTGAGGATACAACAACGACAACACCAACGACAACAACGACAACAACAAGCGTGTAAAATTGGAATCATCGAGAGTATTCTATATGAATAAAGTGCTCTACCTAGCATTTACCTGTTATAAACCTTTTTCATGTGTAGTAGTACACCAGTAATTACCCTGCAATTGGGTAATTTGTACGGGGTAAGGGTAAAAGGTAGGGTAAAGGTAGACTCGTTGCTTTTGACCTTTTACCTTATCTTGCTAAAGGTAAAAGGTAAGGGTAGAGTGATTGTATTGTGGTAATGTAAAAGGTAGGGTAAAGGTAGGCTCGTTGCTTTTGACCTTTCACATTACCTTGCTAAAGGTAAAAGGTAAGGGTCGAGTGATTGTATTGTGGTAAGGTAAAAGGTAGGGTAAAGGTAAGGTTGTTGCTTTTGACCTTTTACCTTACCTTGCCGAGGCATACTCGCAAGCCGCGTTCCGTAACACCGCTAGGGGAGCGCGTTATATAATAAGTATAACCCGTAAAAACAAAGTTTTTCACTATAAATCCTTTATTTGCGTGGCTGCTAGTCCTCTCGTCCTCTGGCTTGAGATGGCTGCCACCTATGGGTCAGATGATTGCATTGCACCATTAAGCAATTGGTAATTAAATATAATATTTTTGTCCTAAAAAGTGTAAAATTTTGGAAAAAAATTTTCACGAACATTAATTGTCACGCACAACGAGTCTGTGTGGAAAATGTCAGCTCGATTGTATCACGGGAAGTGGGTTAAAAAACGACCGAAAGATTTGCACGGTCCTAAGCAAGCAAGCGAACTTAATATAAAGGATTTAACAACTTAGTGCGCGCATGATAAATAAAATAAGTGTAAATTAATCTTCACGCATTACGTAAACTTTGCGTGAGACGCGAGACGGCTGTACTGAATGTAACGCGACGTGATAGCTTATCGAAACCGTGCGTGCATTAAGTATTTGCAAGTGAGACCTGGGTCAAAAACATAACGGCAGGATTCCACATTAAAATCAGGCAAAGTCACGTAAGTGACTTGACGTGACTTTACCGAAAAAACCTAAGAGTATGAATCCTTGCAGTCACGAAAACTTCAAATCTAGAATTAAAACCAGGCACTTAAAACGTTTAAAATCCGATGAATGATTGTATACATTAGTATATCACACCCGGCAAGCAAGCTTGACACGTGCTAATTGTACCTCGAGGTGGAGGGCGAATACGCGTGCACACACACAGCTCGTCGACGCAGCAGGGTTGAGAGAGTGTGGGGGGGGGGTGGCAGTGGTCCCAGATGCGGCCACGTGGCCTCCAAAGCCGGTGGTGCCCGATGTTTGTTGTTTTTGTTGTTGTGGCGAAAGCCGTCACAGCACGCCGTGTCACGCCACGCGATTTCGAGTCAAGGTCTCTCTCTCTCTCTGTCTTGGCCGAGTGGTTACTTCCTCCGTCAAACACAAAAACTAACACGGGTTCGAGCCCGCGTTGTACCACTGGCGCTATCCGCTGTCTCTGTCTCTCTCGTGATAGTGCTGAGTCGTCATGGGTAAACCTTGGCCACCCTGCCCGCCCCGACTCTTTTACAAGTGCCCTGCGTGACCTTTGACATCGCCACTCCAGGCGGGGCTCTTGCGAGTGACCTCTGAAAAGACGGCGCTCCAATTGAGGAAAACCTCGCCACGTTATTGGCCTTCCCGAGAAAGTGATATAAAACTGTCTTATCTGCCAACGGTTAGGCATTTCTAAACAATATGAAACAAAACAATAAAGCACTCACATGCTCTTCCCATGACCCTCAAGTCCACACTGCCAAAAGTCTACAGAACAATTAAAAAAATCAGCTGACGCGACTCAACAAATTATCAAAGGCAAAAAAAGACACCGCGTACCGAACACACCATCGTACACCCAAACCTACACAAAAACGCTTTGATCTCTATTGACTAAGCGACATTAATACAATGTACAAAGGCCTACTATTTATCTTATTGGTTCTTTCGGTAAAGTCACGTATAAGGAAAGTAATAAAATAATAAAAACAAAACATAATAAAATAATTCTCACGACGTTTCGGCCACAACGCAAGCAGCCGTCCTCATGTGTCAAGGCGTCCCTTCCCCCTCCAACCCAGCTTAAATATACGCTGCCAAACCTGGTGTTGCCCATTCAGACGCTGTCTTTCCGACAGACCTGTTTTTCACCTGAGGACGGCTGCTTGCGTTGTGGCCGAAACGTCGTGAGAATTATTTTATGTTTTATTTTTATTATTTTATTATTTCCCTTCTACGTGACTTTACCGAAAGAACCAAGAAGATGAATCTCTGCAGTTACGAAAGCTTTAAATCGAAATTTAAGCCTACTATTTACTTCACTTTTCACGAGCTTGTTTCGTTGTTGTGGCCACTGTCTCATTGTTATCTGTGTTAATTGTAATGTCACTTTGTTTTCCTCCTGGAGCGATGTAGGCGGTGTGAGCTTCTCGATTTGCACATCGCGACCTCGCATCGTGACATCGTCTCGTTACAGCCACGGGTGACCTTTTAATCTAACGTGGTATCTTCATTTGGCAATTCACGTTGAAAGAATTGTTAGATTTTTACACGCTTTCTTTTAACTCACTCTGTCTGTTGTTGTCGTTGTTGTCGTTGTTGTATTCTCAAATCTTGTAACTCAATTTAACCCACTTCCCAATGTGGTATCAACTGCAAACTTGGTATACTTACGTCATACCGATGACAATACTATATTATATCATAAAAGATATATATTTTTAAACAATCTTTTTTTGGTTATGTTTCGGCTTGGGTCTAATTGTCCACGCTCAACTGACGTTGGCTGTAATTGGCCACGGTCCCTCACGTTATGGCAAGCTTCGGGGCCACTTCCTGGAGTCGTGGAGTTCTGCCATTACTAGTACATTTAATAAAAGCGTGTTTAAAAAAACGTGTTTTTAATATTACTTATTTTTAAACACAACAAAGCAATTTAGAAGAAAGTATTTTTTTACGAGAAAAATAAATTATCATCTCCAAATGTTTGGTGGAGCGGTGCCCAATGCCCTCCTAGTGGACAAACCGTGCCTGGTCCCCGGTCAAAACACGAAAGTAAATATTGAGACTGGGATCTGTGAGGTTTAAAGTGTCGGCAATACATTCCACCCCCTCAACCCAAAGACGATGGTCTGACAAGAGTTTCGGAGCGCTCAGTAACATGGCTGCAGTGAAGTGTTTTATGACTTCGTTTTGTGCCAGATTCACTGCCATTAATACAATGCTACAGTGAAATGCAGTGAAGTGTTTGATGACATACTTAAGTGCAAGATTCACTGCCATTAAATTTACACAAGATACAATTATACTCTACTAAATTTTTTGGTAAATATTATAGCTTCCGTCCTAGGATGGGCAAAACAAGGTAGTGTAATCATTATTATTTATTATTCGAATTATTTAATGTAATGATTATTTATTATGAAAAGTATCTAAATCAGGCAATGGTGATCATAAATTGGACCCACGTGCACAGTAGAGGCATGGATTTTGAACCGGTAAGCTGCATTCTACATTAGCTCCAATAATATACAACTTAAGTTGATGTTACTCGAATGTCAATCGAGTGACGGGAAACTCGGTAATGTTAATCGACCGTTGAGTGAGTTAATGTTGGTCGTTAAAAAATGTGCACAATGAAGACTTTCATGTTACAGTTGATTTCAATGTCTAAAATACTTGTTTAAAATGTTTAACATTGGTGCTCAATCCCATTTAACGGAGGAATTCAGTTGCGGTGTTGTGATATGAAATATATTGCAGGTACGAGATGTTAACCTATTTGATACTTTTGTTTTATTGTTTGCCGTTTTTGTACGAGTGATAATTGTTCATTTTGATCGATCCAACTCGAGTCGATAGATGTAATGGAACCTAAAAGTAAAAAACCTGAAAGTACACACATACTCTTAGGTTTCTTCGGTAAAGTCACGTAGGTAAAAAAATAATAACAATAAAAGAAAAGAATAATAAATGAAATAACTCAATGTGATTTAATAGTTATTTTCATTTATTATTATTTTATTTTATTATTTTTATTTTTTCCTACGTGACTTTAACGAAAATAACCTAAGAGTATGAATCCTTGCAGTCACGAAAGCTTCAAATCTAGAACAAGTACACACACTGGGTGTGTAAGTTTTATTGTTGTTTTAAAATAATGATACTTTCAACGTGAATTGCCTAACGAAAATACCATTTTAAGTTCATTGTAGAAACCGCTGCAACAACGCAGTATGATTTGTGCGGCTCTGAAGGCGTCCTCCGAGTGAGAGATTTCCCTTCTTCATTCGTTGCGATGAACTTCGCATTTTGTCCACGCCCTTTGACCCCCCTTCAGGGCGGTGAGAAGGGCGCCCGTGGTTGGTACGAGACGATGTCACGACGCGAGGTCGCACTGTGCAAATAGAGCAGCTCACACCGCTCACATCGCTCTAGTACAGTGGTTCTTAACCTTGTTGGAGGTACTGAACCCCACCAGTTTCATATGCGCATTCACCGAACCCTTCTTAATTGGAAAAATAAAATCGGATTTTTTCAAATTCAAAACATAGGTATATGTTTTACTGGTGCACAAAATGAACCGTGCATCAACATCACTGTGTTCAAAGAACAAAACCAGCAAAACATGATTTTCACACAAAAACATAATAATGAATACTTACTGCAAATCAATGTGACTTCTGCTGTTGCCTTTCAGAGACCAGTTCAGAAATGCGCGGCTTCACCTTGGCAAGTGCCACTCTCATATCATTTTCGCAACAAAGTCTGTTCCTTTTCTTCGTTTTTATGTCCAGCATCCTCGAAAAGGATTGCTCGCAAAGATATGTTGTAGCAAACGATATGGAAATCTCCAGGGATTTCTTAGCAATAAGAGGGTACGTTACCATTTGTTGACACCAAAACGTTGAGAGCGTTGTTGTTCTGAAGAGTTGCTGTTGAGCCTGGCTCTGCTGAATTTCAATGATTTCGTCGAGGTATTCATCATTGACATCTGCTGTCTCAACACTAAACGCGAACGGCTGTCTCACCCATGCTGGATATGACTCTCTTGTAGGGAAGTATCCGTCGAGAGACTTTGCAAGCTCATCTAAGTGTGTGGAAATTGCTTACTTCAGTTCCGCGGGTACAGACATGTCTCCGATTCCAGATACATCTTCGATATTACTTACATAGTCGTCCAGCAGGGGAAAGTTTGCGAAGTTATCGTTCTCTGTTCGTCGTTTCCATAACGGTAGCTTTTTTTGAAAAGCCTTCAGGTTTTCTTCCGCTTCAATGATGTTGACTCCACCGCCCTGCATCTGCTGATTGAGATGATTGAGAGCTGCGAAGATATCAGCCATGTACGCTAAAATGAGAATGAACTCAGAATTTTTGAAGCAATCTGCATGACAATATTGGTGCTCTTGCAAAAACAGGGCTAATTCCACACGCATGGCAAAAACACGATTCAGCACCTGTCCCCGGGATAACCACCGAACGTTAGAATGGTACAGAAGTACCTCGAATTCAGAGCCCATTTCTTTACACAGCTCACTGAAGATGCGGTGCCTCAGAGCACTATTTCGCACATAGTTCACGCATTCCACTACAATTTGTAATACTTCTGTCAGTTTTGGAGGCAAGGTTTTTGTTGCCAACGCATGCCTGTGCAGAATACAATGCGTAACAATGATGTGTGGTGCATCGGCTTTCACTAGCGCACCAAAACCACACTTTCTTCCCAGCATGACTGGAGCTCCGTCCGCACAAACTGCAGAAACCATATCCCACGAAAGATTGTTGTCTTTGAATAAGTCATCCACAAGTTTCCTCACATCGGCTGCCTTAGTTGTTGTTGTAAGAGGCTTACAAAATAAAAAAAATCTTCCTTTATCACGTCGTCTTTCACATAGCGCATGAATACAGCAAGCTGGCTTCGATTGGAAACGTCTGTGGTCTCGTCGAGTTGCAGGCTGAATTTTGCCGGGCTTGAAATCAGATCTGCAACTACTTGAGCCAAGATGTCTTTGCTCATGTCCTCTATTCTGTCGCTGATGGTGTCATTTGAAAGAGGAATTTGGGATAACTTAACTTCAGCCGCTTTTCCCAGCATGATATTCGCCATCTTCAACACAGCTGGTTTTATGAGTGTTTCACCAATGGTGTGTGGTTTGCCCTGCTTTGCGATCAGGTAAGCAATTTCGTACGATGCTGTGAGGATCGGTTTGTTGATGGGTGCAAAGCCGAGAACAGGCAGAGTAGCATTTTCATCGAATCTGGCTCTCTTCACCTTGAATTCAGCGAGCGTTGTGTTCTTGTATTCCCCATCTCCATGCAGCTTAAGGAAGTGTTCCCTTAGTTTTGCCGGTGCTAGACTAGAATTGCTCAACTTGGCATTGCAAATCATGCAGTTAGGACGCTGACTCCCATCACGTTCCTTTATACATGTGAATCCATATTGTACATATTCGTCCGACCACTTTTTTTTGCTCGACATAGTTAGTATGAAGGGATTAAAATATTAAGAAAGAAATCACACGACGTACCATCACGACAGTCACAAGTCGACTACCGAGCGCACCAAATTCCCTGCAGCACAGAGAGGCCAAGCGATGTAGCGTGATCACTTGCAGCCAATGATGGCCAAGCCGGACGTGTCATCACGAATCATATGAGTCAGGTGTGTGTCTTAACCTCCGCCGAACCCCTGAGCCTGACTCACCGAACCCCTGGGGTTCGATCGAACCCAGGTTAAGAGCCACTGCTCTTGTAGGAAACAAAGTGATGTTACAGTTACCACAGATAACAATGAGACAGTGGCCACAACAACGAAACAGGTATCTAATGAAAAGTGGACTAAGTAGGTGGGTGTACGACGATATGTGGCTGTTGTTGTACAGTACGCGGTGTCTTGGTTGCCTTGGATAATTTGTTGAGTCGTGTCAGCTGATTTTTTTTTATTGTTCTTTAGGCTTTTGGCAGTGACAAAGGGGTTGTTGTAGTGTGGGCGTGAGGGTCGTGGGAACAGCATGTGAGTGCTTTGTTGTTTTGTTTATTATCGTTTATAAATGCCTCACCGTTGGTAGATAAGACAGTTTTATCACTTTCAAGGGAAGGCCAATAACGTGGCGAGGTTTTTCTTAATTAGAACGCCGTCTTTTCAGAGGTCACTCACAAGAGCCCCGCCTGGAGTGGCGATGTCACTGGTCATGCCGAGTCGGGTCGATGTCACGGGCCGCCACTGGAAACGCCCAGAGATGCGTGTACTGTGTCGCAGTCTACCTGCTCAGCCACTGGTACCCAAACGCCCCAGCATTTAAACCCTCCGAGATAGGGCAGGGGAGAGAGAAGACGGAGCTCAAAGTTGGGGCGCGTTGTTCCTGACCTCACTTGGAAGAACAATAGACTATAATACTTTAACTTTTGGGCTTTTGTTTATTGAGTCGACTGGCTGGTCATTGGGAATGCTGGGAAATGTCCATCCGTACACCTGGTAAAGGTGCAGCCCAGGAATATACTTGCTCACATAACCACGAGTATAAGGGCCCTCCATTCGAGATCGAAGGTCCCCCCCCTCTCGAGGAGGTCATTTGGCTGCTCTTCTTCCACACTGGAAAAGGTGGAAGCAGCGACACTTAACCTCAACACACGTGGCCTACTCTGTAGAGCAGTGGTTCTCAACCTGATCCAACATGGTTCTGATAAATAAATGTATGAATAATGAACGTCAATATTTTAACCAATTGTCCATTTTGTGAGGTATATCCTAACTAGCTCAAGTAACTGCGAGCGAATACAAAAAAAATAGTCAACGGACGCCATGCATGTGTAAGTGACTCAACTCGGAGGCAGTAAGACTTGGAGGCACTTATTTTATTTAACAAGCACCATTGGGATAACACACAACACCCTACGTGGGTGCACACTTATTATTAAGACCATCTATTGTCAGCGGCACTACTTAGTTAGAACGGTTAGTAGGCTGTCTGACTAGCAGCGCCCCGGGATGGTGAAGACGGAGACGACGACGAGGAGATGGTGACGACGGTGAACTTGAGCAGGACAACGGGGATCCCACTTCCAGCAACAGCCCCGAGGCCCCCCACAGGGGCCCCCCTTATACTCCCAGCGTGGCCTCGCTCCGCCCTGACCACGCCCCCTTTCTGGAACCTACCAGCGAGTTCCCGGGGCTTTCTGATGGGCACCTTCTGTGACCTTTCCCCGAGATGTCCCCCTCTGGTATATATCGTGGCCTGCTGACGCGAGTACTGCCGTACACCGCAGTTACCCTTTTCCGCCAGCAGCCAGCGCTATGTCACTACACATGCGTGACAGAATTTGTTCGCGCCCGCTGGTTACTCTTGGAAATCCGCATTGTTTACGATCAGTGAGTTTAGAAAGGTCTTTTATATAATTCTAGATTACCATATGGATTTTAATATTTTCGTAGTTATTTTATATTGGCAGATTCATACACGATTATTCACCAATGACTCTTATGTACGATATAATTTCACACATTTATAAATCACCCTCACGTACCCCCTGGGACATTGCCGCATACCCCCGGTTGAGAACTACTCCTGTTGAGGTCGCTGTTCTCCCAGCAGTGGCATGAGCAAGCAATTGTAGGGCTCCACCGTTACCTTTTCTCTAATTAAAATAATACTGTAATCTGGAAACCAGGTGTAGAATAGCAATTAGCAGACCACCTTGGCAAGGACTGTGACAATGCAGGAACACACGGATGGGCTTTGATTTAAAAATATACCAACACTTTATTACAGTATCATGTAAAAAGGGTGGGTTTGGTATGTACACAGAATGTACAGCATGCACAGCCACACGGACACCACCACCATCGCTACAGACGTCACCACAGAGAGCACACAACACACGCGCGCACTGCAGGCCACTGCCCACACCAAAACTGAAACGCGAACGAAAAGTGAAAATGGGTTCAGGCCCTTGTAGAGTTACAGTCGGCGCGGGGGCTCGCATGAGTGCCAGTTGACTCGGAATCAGGGCTAGAGCTAACGTTGGGGTGGTGAGTGTCTTCCATCCGCAAAATTATCACACATTGTAACACGGGGATTTTATTTACGTTTCTGATTTTCATAGCTGACGGAAGGGCCTCCACTCCAGTGGGCTTTAGAGGATGCATCGCATGTGGTGGGGGTAAAGTGTGGCTACTTGCACCTCTTCAAAGACGTCTGGCCAGCATGGAAAAGCAGGCCAAACTCCAACCGCAAGAGGTGGTCACATTTTTTAAACCAAGTGTGCGGCAGTTAATGAAAAATGGGTCATGTTGCCAAGGTGGCGTCAGGGTCAGCATTACGGTCTGGTTGGCATCATCTGGTCTGGCCTAAGGTAGTTACGACTGAGGCTAGGACTGGGTTAAGTATTGTTTTTTACTTTTACGGTTGTTGAACATGGACGCAATGGCCCACCATGCCAAGACGCCATCAACAAACAGCACGATTTGAAGGTATTGCAGATCAGAGTTAATACATTTATTGAAATGAGCAAGGTTATACGAATTTGGAAAACATTGATGATGTGAAGGAATTAAATGTTGAGCAGTGCGTGGGAAGAAGCAGAAAGGGGTTTTTTTTGCCTGCAGTGTGGTGGTTGAACACAAGTGTTGTGGTTATTGATCGTGCTTGGTTTTGGTTGGGTGGTGTAGCTAGGGCTAGAGTCTGATTGAGTAGTTGTTTGTGTGACGGTCTAATCATCTTTGAGTTGGGCTCGGATCTAGTTGGCTCGTGTGATTTGGGTCAACGCAGGGCTGGGGTTTTGTTTGGCTAACATGGCTATCAAGGTCTCTGTTGAGCCAACGCACTCAGGCTTTCTCCGCCTCAAAGTGGCCTTGTCACATTCGAGTCACCTTTCACTGTTGGTGTTCACGGTGCACAGAGACGTCATAACATGACCCTCGACAGCCGACGAGGCCCCAAATCCCATTGCCCTGCAGTGCCACTCTACACGAAGCCCACATCGACACCAGTCATCGACATTCCCAGCAGGACTCTTGACGGTTTATACGAAACAAACCCAAAGTAAAATAGAATTATTAAAACTTAGGTGGTAAATTAATAACCAGAGAGGAAGAAAAAAAACATGTTTTTTTGGCATTTGGCCAAAATAGATATATTACCACGGATGGAATTGAGACGTCCTTAAATGTATCACCAATAAACTGAGTTACATGCTGAACCGATAAATACTCTTATGAATAAATAACAAGCCAACTGACAAAGGACAAACGCTGGGGAACCCATGTCCTTTTGTGTACAGAACCACAGTGTCGCCGCGTTCAATGGCCCGAGCCGACACTGCGAAATCGGAGTCAGTGACACGGGGGGGTCGCGACCCTTCCGCCCGCTATCTTTTAAGTGAGCAGAGTCAATACACGCGGCTGGAAATTTGCCAAAGTCAGCATACAGGGCATTGACTGCAAATGCACGAGAACGCGCACGTGCCTTGGTATTATGGATTCTGCAGCTCGTAAATTACGAAAGAGTCATTGCTGAAGCTGGCATGATCTTTGTGTTGGGGGTGAGGGTTAGAGGTAGCGTGAATGGGTTACTGAGTATTGGTGTGGTCTCGGGGATGTGTTATAGTCATCAACATGGTCACTAGGGGTGTAACGAGTGTCACTAACACCCACCCTGGGTGATTTGATTAATTTTGGTAAATGTAACAGCATCCAGCATCTGCAGGGGTCACGTGGACAAATAACACATTCGGATCTACAAACGCCATTGCTTGAAAATGTGATGCAATGCATGTATTATCAGCTTCATAATCAACAATGATCGATGAATCGATGCATAATTATACCCCGAATAGTTACACTGTGGTTCACACAAAAAAAGGTGAAGTTACTTTTGGAGTGAGCCCATATGCACTGGGGGGTAAAGCTTGCGTGTTGTATAGAGTTTAAGTTATCGATAAGTGAGGATCATTTCAAGAGTTACTTGGTCAGCAAACTTTTCAAAATTTGCTTCGCAAAAAGGGCGTTCAACACAGAAGCTAAACTTGACACCATCCCGTGTCTCAGCTCAAGCGTGACTTTACTGTGGCGTCTGCATGTGTCATTACCAACAAAGTCAAAACTCAGCTGCACGCATCATCTCTAACCTTCCCTTCATCTCTGTTTGCACCCCTCTCCTTCAATAACTTCATCAGCTTCCGATCTATCACCACTGTCTCTTTAAATTGCTCACCTTGGTTTGCAAAGCTTTGCATAGACTGCCCCCCCCACCTTACCTCTCTTCTCTCATTTCCTGATATGTCTCATCATGTCCACTCCGGTCACAAGCTGCATATCGTCTTGCCGTCCCTCCGCCGCCCTGCGCCCAGTCTCGCTTTCGCTCTTTCTCTCTACTAATACACCGGAACAAACTCTCTCTCCACGTCAGACTCTCCCCCTCGCTTCCCTCTTGTCGCTCTGCCCTCAGGTCCTATCTTTTCCCATTCCTCATCTGCCACCTCTACCTGCACCACCTAATGCCCCTAACACCTCCCCAGCCCCAGCCTTCCCCTCGCTCCCTCCACCCTCGTCATTACCCCATCCCCCATGTTCCCCGAGCACTACCTCATCTCTAGTCAGTGCCCCTACCCTCTTGTTCCCTGAACCTTGCTTCACCCCTGCCCTTCAGGGCAGCCCAACTGCTTGGCCGCCACACCACCACGGCCCCTGCTCCCTCAATCTACTCTCATTTACGCTCAGCCTAGCAACCCATTTACCCTATCATTCCGTGCACTCACTTCATATCATACCATCCACCTTCACGCTACCCCTTGCTTTCAGCCTCATGCACGATCACACTCCACCCATTACTCTTTCAACCTCCTGCACCATCGCCTCCTTCCCCTGCTGCCACAACTCAGAGTCCTTTTCCGAACCTGGTCACTAGCGGCCGCACGAGCCCATGCTTCCCTTATTTTTCCATTTTGTACCAGTCGGCAAGCATTGTCAAGCTCCTCGGTGAAAGGCGCTTTATAAATCCAGAATAGAATAGAAAATGTGAAAGCTTAAGCAGAGACCATTGAAATGCACTGCCAAAGCATCTTCCTGTTGAAACAGACAAATTTCAGGGATGCCCAGAGGCTCCAGGATGCCCGGCGTTGAAGGCCCAGGGTAGAATGCCATGTGGGACCCATTCATTAATTTGTGGCAAAAGAAACAGGCTCGTTGAGGGGCCCTATTTTTTGTGCGAGGCCCGGGCCAAAATGCACAAATTCCCACCCAGCTCTGGGGAGCCCTGGGAATGATCCAAGCGCACGCGGTGGCGACGCGCAACATCAGCAGCCACCCTCCAGCCCAAACTCCTAGGGCCCTTACTGAAAACCCTCCAAGCGAGAGCCCCCTTCCTATCCCCGAGTCTCGGCATTAACGGTCGGCCTCCTCCCCCGACGAGGGTCTCGAGCACAGACAAGCCGGTGGGCAGGCGCAGCCAAGGGGAAGCAAGCCCCGCGCTGCACAGCAGTTGGCGTTCCTGTAAACACGAACGCAGCAAGCCTCACCTTAGTTCTCGCCATTAGCCTACGGCTGTTAGACACAAAAGCAATTACCCACCATTGTATGAAGAGCCCTGGTAACGAACGAGCAATTGATGCGCTCGTCTCCATCTTGCGGTTTCTAAGCCAGTGGTGGAAATTCTACATTCACATTGCCGGGGCCAGTCTCTCCAAAGGACAACCGCCGTTATTCCGACTTATTTTGCCGACGGCAGAGGGACGATGTGCTCACTGTTTTCGCAACCTTCTGACCACGAGTGAAGAGCTGTCACCACCCACGCCACCCAGCAGGTTTGATGGAGTTGTAAACACGTCTATATCATTCGATGTTTAAACTGTTAATCCTGTGGGGGGATAGGTCGTCTAATTCACAATGTGCAGTTTGATTTGACTTGAAGAATATTTATAAGGATTCGTGAAATTTCCTTCAGCATTGCACAAAGTGCTAAATTCCTACATTTTAAACAGGATCACAAAACTGAGACATGAATTTTCAATGTCCGGAAATGATTTGGTAAGATCACTGCAGTGTTTAAACACATCCATTTAAAGTACTCTATACCACGTGGTGTGCTCTATACCACGTGGTGTGCTCTGATCCTCCAATGTATTATTGAAAAGAATGTTGAACAAATTATATGCGACATTGGTATTGCACTTTCACACACGCACACTCTCGCACTCGACTCTTCAAGCCTCGAGGGGCAAAAGAATCCGGGAAAACCTGGTTCCCATTCCCGCGTGGTCTGTACTGTGTCGCAACCACTCGCCCCATCGCTCCACCGCCACTGTGCCTCACACGTGGCTCCCATATGCCTTCACATCAAATCTGATACTCCTTCCATAAACACATAGGGTAGCGTTACAGTCCGGTGTTTGGGAAAACAACGAATAAAACAGGCCTTTTTTTAAAAATACCAACAATAATGTACAAAAGAAGCACAAGTAGAGCGACAATAACAATCGAGCATGCTATTTTCATCATATGTATAAGACTACAGCCTCCGCCTTGTGCTATGGCCATTCACTGTTAAAAGTTAAGTTTAGAAAAGAAGGTCAGAAACTCAATCCAAAGTTAGTTTTTTTTTGCATTGCCCAAAAATGTCAACACAGTAGTACGGGGGGGGGGGGGGAGCACGCAAGAGTCACTGGAGTGAGGTTAGCGAGTACGTGGGCTAGTAGTGGGTGGCAGCAACATTTACAGGTTTTTTTTTGCTATCGGTCACCAGCACGCGTTATCTGCAATGTGTAAGCGCAGGGACGTCTGAAAGGACGTTCACCCATCGGGTTAAGACCACACTGCCAGGGTCCTCTTCTATACTGATGCCATCTTTCACCAGCGGCACAAACACAGATGTGACATTGATATGAATCTGGAATTCTGCTAACACTTTTTTTGTAACTAACATTAAGCACCGTAGACAGTCATGGAACGCAGTGACGCTCAATGGGACTTTAAAAAGGAGAATTCTAGGAGGGTGCAATACCTGGGAAGGGTCAGGGGCCACCACCACGGCCTAACGCAGTGAGGATGAGCACGGTAGTGTCGCGTTTGTTACCACCACTGAACGAATCTTAGGGGTGCAACACGGATGCACTGCAGTGTACGGTAATATCGTGGGATACAGAACGACTAATACTGCTTCAAGCACAGGACGGTCAAGGAAGGTCTGCCGAAAGTTACTGGCAAGAGGACAGAATCCGAATCCCAGGGGAAAACTGCGCACTTAAGGCTGGGCAGAGTCTGCCGACATGCTGTGTACGTACGTGTGTTTAACCCTGAGGCTTAGACTTGTAAATATGGCCATCGTTATCACTTAAAGCAGAGAACACGGAAGCGGGCTTGACTCAGCCGTGTGTCGCGTCGGTCCACGGGGCGTTGTGGGAACACTGTAGTGGTGGTGTGGAGCGATGGCTTGTCAGAGCTGGGGCAGCGTGGGCACCACACCCCACGGCGGGGACATTCACTTCATGCACATGGTTCATATTCGTCAGGTCCGTTGCACGTGAACATTTGAAAATGTAATTTTTTTTGTGCATAAAAACGATATATATTTTTTTGCCACCTTCGTTGCATCTCCGCACGACAAAACAGGAATAAGTTCGAGGTCCAATGCAGCACAAATACAAACTTATCACGCGGATCCTTTCCGCCGAGAAGTCCGCGCCGTGGCTTTGTCGGCGTCAGGCGCAGAGCAGCACTCCCTCGCATCTTTAGGCACAGCTTCTCGCGTGCTAACGAACGCACACTCGCTCGCTCCCACGCACCGCACCACGCACCGCACGCACGCACGAACACATGCTTTCCCAATCCTGGCACGGACCCTATGTGTGCTGTCCCGAGTAGCTGCACGGCAGGGGGCTCACAAGTCCCTTGATGGTGATTGCTGGTCCTGTTAGGATGATTTACACGTTCCTTTGAAATTGCAATTGTGTATTTGGTAAAATTAGAAGCAGGTTTTTTTTTTAAACAATGATTTAAAAATAAACGTCTTTAACCCTCAAGAATGCAACTTAAACGAGATTCAACAAAGCCCTACATCTTGGAGCTCTTGGGCACTGCTGTAGGGTGCTTTTTTTGCCGCCGATGAATGTCAGTGTCCACGATGTTTCGGCCATTCCCGTGCAAAATGCACCAATTTCCTTGGAATTCCCCTGTAAATATCACCAACGTCCACAAGCGCAGGTTCCTCCGCATTTGTCCAAAAACACAACGCAGCGACACTGTATGCTACAACACATGCTGGAGAATATAAAGGAATGCATCGGTGCATGGAAATTCAAATGTCCTTTTTACGTGGGCTCTCGTTTGGCATGAAGAAGTCCAAATGTGCACATCTATGCAACTGCGGCCGAACCCCCACAGAGTAGAGGAACCCCGTTTTCTTCTCCGCTTTGTGCACTTAAAGTCGTCGCTGCCACTCGTCTTCCTTCTCAACAACTATGAAGGACAATTCTTTGACCTCTCGGGGGTTATGATCATTTCGCTCTTCGGCAGTTTCTAATGCCAAGCTCTTTCTTCCTCGTCATCCATCGACAAGGGCCACCACCCTCTTCACTTGCCGAGCTTCTTGAGCAGCTTCTTGCCCTTGGACAGAAGGCCGCGCCGCTTCCCCGGAGAGCCGTCCCGGCTGCTCGACGGGCTGCCTGCTCCGCGTGCGCGCGTAGGTGACCCGGCTGACGAGGACCCCGGCGACGAAGAGGTCATCGCCCTCGAGGCGCCCATCCTGGCCGCCCGATCCGCCTGAGGCCAAATACCGCGAGGGAAACAAATGAATGAAAACGGAGGCAGAGAGATCGACGATTTATCCATTTCAATGTAAGTCGTTTTGTTCTTTAGTTGGTTGTGCATTATTGACTTCATTGTATCATAGACGTGTTGAATTTACGATAATTTTGGGCATGCTTGTGAGTTATTACAACGCAAGGCCTAAATTGTAATATGCACTTTGTTTCGTGCGATTCACAGGCCAAGAATTGTAATTGGAACGTGATCATTTGCTCGCGGTAAAAGTGACACATCTATCGCGTGATTGTTATAAACTGTCGGATACACAATATTCCACGGTAAACAGCTAGTACTGTGTAAATATCAGGCACTGCACAGCAAAACTAAAAATGTAAATGAACAACAGAATTGGCAACTAAAGTTTGCTCAAATCCCATTTACCACATTATGTAAACTCTACTAGGCATCGTAAATCTCAATGTACTGTATAGCTGTGGTTATTTCATCAGCTTGATATGCCAGGAATCGAAAGGCAAAACTCAGGGATGTTTCACCTGTGAGATGGACACCGATGCTTTTTCACTGCTGTATTATCTTGGTAAATGGAATTTTCTCCCAGGCATCGTGGGTTTAATTTTTTAAGGAGGAAAGTAATGCAATGGAAATAAAACTGCATTGGGACCAAACGTGCGTCAGTGTGATCGCAATAAAATTTTACTGCCCAGGGAACAGAAACGCAGCAAAAAACAGCTCGAGTGCTAAAAGGTCATCTTCATTTAACTCTAGCTTTGATAAGTTTGAAATATCAGCAAAACATTTTTATTCATGCTAAGGTCTGACGAGCGCGTGATGTCATTAAACGAACGCGTGATGTCATTAAACGAGCACGTGATGTCATTAAACGAGCGCGTGATGTCATTAAACGAGCGATTGAATACCATGCTGCGCAACTGAGATTCATCAAATCGAGAAAAGAAACAACGCAATTTTCCCTGAGGACGGCTCCACTTGTAACCAAAAATAAACCCAGCAGAACTGGCTTAAGCGCCTTACCTCGCACAGCCAAGCGCAGAACTGCATCGCTTACGTGTTTGCTGCACATCCCAATGAGGCCACTGGCGTCATGTCATGAAACAAAAGCGTAATTTCCAACTCGCAGGAAGCGGTGCATCGCCCGTCATAGAGAACAGCCCCTGGAAGGTGACGTTATCCTCACTGGGCGGTGCACCTCACACACTCAGCTCTAGCGACATTTGTCGTGCGGCAATCGAACCGATATTTTTTTGTCCCACTTGACTCTTTCCTCCTTAACTACAGCATCGTCTCACGCACGCCACGAGGCAGCACGCATCATTGTACATCTCGAATCTTACAGCAACCGGCCGAGCTGGATGAAGATACCTTCGTACGAGGTCAACTGACATCCGTTCCGACTTGTCGTGCAGCAGCTATAGCCAGGGCGGTGTGAAGAGGACACTCCAATCACAGCCCAGGGTCACCCCCACAAAACAAATACTGGACCGCAGGACTCGGTTGCTTACAGTACAGGAGCAGTCTTAAATGAACGGCAATGAGAGTGTCGCACTCTCTCGCGATTCGCATTTTTTTATGCGGGGGCCCAGATGGCAGGAGGCGATGGTCCGGATTTCACTGTAAATCGTTGGCCCTCAATGCGAACGCAAAAACTGCGTTTGGTTCACGTGCGCTGCTGCCGGCAAGCCGCAAGCGGATCCCAGGGCTGAGGGTAAGGCACGGCACGAGTGGCGAGTTCGCGTGCCCGCTGAACTGAAAAATGAGGCAACCGACAAGCGCAACCTGGGCAGCCTGCGTTAACCTGAGCCCCGGGTTGGAAAGGTACCTTCGCCGAGTCTGGCACACTTACGTGACTCCTACTAGGTCAGTGTTAGTTAGCGTGTGAAATGCACGCTCTTCTTCTGCAGGCGGCGACGGGATGGCAGAAGAGAATAAAACAAACAAACAAAAAAACAGTTACATGGTGTGCAGCCAAACAGGACACAAGAGAACAAAAAAGGCAAAACGAACTGAAAAAAGCATGAGCAAAACCAGACGAGAGATGATGAAAGTGAGACGTGATGTGGTTGGGGTTAGCAGGGCTGCCCAGGGGTTCCTGGAGTGAGTCCCGAGGCACGCTGCTTCGTGGGGTCTCCTTATTCATTCGCGACAACAACATAGGCTCGTTTTGGGGCCCTCTTTTGTGTGAGGCCTGGACCAAATTGCCCCTATCCTAACCACCTATGGGCAGTCCTGGGGGTTAGTGTTTGGTGAAGATGGACAAATTAAAGCGGACAATGATTGGACACATGCAGCAGCACGACGCCACATCCAACGGGACCCGGGCGTCAGCTCTAGGCAGCCCTACGTGTCTCTATCCCGACAATGAGCATTCCCCTGGAAGATATTACAAGCATTCACTTCTCACAGTAAAAGTGTGCGTGTGCCAACGCAGGGGATTCGTGCCAGTGGCTGGAACTGCGTGACCGGGGTCACGCAACAGGGCTGGACTGTCGGTAGATCACAATTCACAGCCCCTCAACTGCCTGAATCTAACTCTGTTTTCTGGGTTCGTAACACAGCACACTAACCATTGCACTAACGCACTCCAAATACACATACATACATACGTGCATACACATGCACAGAGCCACACAGTTGGAATTGATTGTCCCGCTATAGCCTTATTAATGAGTTGAGCAACATAAAAACAAACAAAGACAAAGATCCCCCGTACAGCCTGAACAGACTGTTGGGGCAAGTGCTGTTAGCGAGTACCTATGAAGGCCGGCACGGCACACGAAGGGGTGGGTGGCCAACATCACACCGGGCCGCCTTTGTCTCCCCAGTGGTGATGTTTACACACCACACCAGGTACTAATTTGAGGCTGAGTCGACCTAGGGGAGGTTCATGACTGGTTCAGATGATCTCCACTGGTGATGGCTGTGAGCGGGAATGGAACTCAGATCGCCAGGTTCGTCGCGCAGAGCACTAACCTCTACACTACCGCTCCCCACTACATAAAGACAAACATGCACAAATACACAAATACTGTACATTAGTTCATTAATCAATTAAACTCAAAGTTTACAAACATATTCATACGATATACAAGCACAGTAAAATTTTAGAAGACGCTGATTGGGCTGTCTGATCACGTCATTTTAATTCGGTGTTGATTCTCCCTGCCCCGTGTGACCTTCACCGCCGCTAACTTTGCACCATGATCCTCATAGTTTGCAAGGTCACAGGGTGATCGTGCCCTTGACCTCGGTCACGACCTCACGCCAGCTACACCCAGAACTGGTCTATCGGCCTTAACAAATCCCATTCTGAACTGATCCTCTGACCTGAACCACAAATCCAAACTGGTCAGCTGACTCAAACCTTGGAAGGTTCACCCCCACTCTCATCCCCATCCTGAACCGGTGACCTGACCGTGACCTTGTCCCAGAACCACAAACCAGGTAGCTGACACGGCCGATGCTCCCAGCTCCAGGCGGAGAGCGGCTCGCGAGCTGGCACCGTACCCGTTTATCTTTGCGGTGAGTGGCGTCGCGGGGGTCACGGAGGTCGCGAAGGTCCCTGGGCTCGCGTGCCTCCCGCTCCCTGTGGGGGGGCTCCCTGTGGGGGTCCCGCGGGGGCTCCCTCGGCGGATCGCGGTGGGGGTCGCGGTGGGGGTCGCGGTGCGGGGGGTCCCTCCGCTCGCGCGGATCCCGGGAGTCGCGTGGCGGGGGCGGGTATCGCGACAGGGGCGGCGAGGTGCCTGCCTCGCTCAGTGTGACCTGCGGAATGCGTACACGCACCTACAACTCCAACGGCCGCCGTTCGTCGCCACTACGTGATGCTGACGTCACCAAAGCACTTTAGCCAGGCTAGGTGCACCTTGAGGCCGTCACGTGAAGTGTGGAATGCTCCCTTGAAAGAAGTCACGGGACAGAACCAGCTGTTATGGGCCTGCAACTGCCCAGTAGGCCGATCTTGACATCGGCAAGTCCACTCGGATCCAATTCCCCCAAACCATATCAACCTGTCTGTTCATTTGGCCATGCCACACTCATTTAGCCCTCTCTAGATGGCCAAATAGAAAAGGCTTGGGCAAGCAGTCACTGCACATTTACTTATTCTGTGACGTGAACAACCACCCTAATCCACAAAACCATCACAGACAAACACACGATCTTCATCGATGTGGTGGGCATCCGTGCTCCGGGCGTTACCTCTACATCGTCTGGAACTTCCTCCAGGAAGTTCGATGGAACAAGGCCTCTCATTCCGTTCAGTTCCCCCTGCGTCCACAGCACAACCGCACGGCAGAAGAATAAACACAGACACACATCTACGCGTCATCCACATGCACACGCCAATGTTGAATATATTACACAAATGCATCAAGTTTACAATAAATGGTGAGAAATACTCTTAAGAGTATCTATTAACAACTGTATCGGCCATTATGTCAACGAGAAAATATATTCAATGTCGAAATTGTAAATACTGTACCGCATTATGGGAGGCTATAATCCAGAGCATCAGCCGCTATTATCGAGTACAAATAACTTACTATGAGCTGTCACGGAGGATCATAGTATCACGTGACATTACTCCATTTTATATATTAAAGTGTATGAGAGTGATGTCCTAGTGATGTCACTAGAGTGCTATAATGCAGTGGCTAATTAAGGCGAGTCTTTTTTCTCATTAACAAAGTTTCAGACCCGTGTCGGACAGCCCGAGACGCACACAACCCAGGCGTGTATCCGCAAAGAGAAGAGCGACTTATTTTCTGTTCGTTCCTGCGAAGCAGAGGTGGGGAATCTTTTCTATGCCGAGCGCCAAAGAGGACTTTCAAATACCTTTGATGGGCAACCACATATCACCACACACCTGAGCCACTACTGCCACTGCAAGAGGCCACTGCAGTAACAAATGACTCGGTGCGCTCGATTTAGAAACACGGTGTGGTTGCCAGGTAGAAAATATTCCCCCCTCTAGGATGCGATTAGCACGGCTACGATGCTCGCAGAGCGCCGGATACGTATCGTTGGCGGGCCGCTTTGAAGCGGTCGTGCGCTGTAGGCTCCCCGCCGCTGTTAGAGAGCGGGACGAGGCGAGCGATTTGCTGTCGTGCGACGGCTTTCTCATCATCGAGTCATGGTTGCAAGCGACGGGACACGCGACGAGGGCGGACTCCGGCGTACGTAGTAGAAGCCGTCCTCGTCCATCTCCCCGTACACGAAGATGATGTCGCCCGCACAGAACGTCAGCTCCATCTGAGGCAGAGGAACGCTTCGTCAACATCTCATCCGACACACACACACACAACAACCTCGTCACTCCCAGCCACTTATTTATAATTACGGGCTATTGATAATAATTATCATTAGCAATGACAACATTGTAGTAACAATAATAATACAGTGGCAATCGTTATATAATAAAATTGTATAGTCCGCTGAAGGGAGAAACAGGACTGGTTAAGATATCACTTGCTGCTGATTTTAGCCTTGGCCAGGAATCAAACTCAGCTGACCCCAAGGTGGAACTAACGGTCACAACACAATGCGTCCCTGCTGAAATGTGCATGAACCAGGGTCATCATCTCCATTGGTAGACCTGATCCTGCAGCATATATTCCACATTCTTGCGGCCGAGGCCAGTCCATCCATAGGTCACCAACACGCACAACATGGTACTACTGTAATTGTATCGACCCTGGAGTCGACCAATCAAGATTGAATATGTAGCCGCCTGATTGTGAGTTCAGAGTGGCAACCAGCCGGATGGAGACATCGTGGTTGGTAGTGATGTTGAAAGTGATGTTAGTAATCATGATGGCAGTGATAGTGATGGCAGTGATTGTGATTATAACAGTGATGGTGATGGCAGTGATTGTGATTCTAACAGCGATGGTGATGGAATTAATTGTGATTACAACAACAGCGATGGTGATGGCAGTGATTGTGATTATAACAGCGATGGTGATGGAAGTGATTACAACAGTGATGGTGATGGCAGTGATTGTGATTATAACAGTGATGGTGATGGCAGTGATTGTGATTCTAACAGCGATGGGTGATGGAATTAATTGTGATTACAACAACAGCGATGGTGATGGCAGTGATTGTGATTATAACAGCGATGGTGATGGCAGTGATTGTGATTATAACAGTGATGGTGATGGCAGTGATTGTGATTCTAACAGCGATGGTGATGGAATTAATTGTGATTACAACAACAGCGATGGTGATGGCAGTGATTGTGATTATAACAGCGATGGTGATGGAAGTGATTACAACAGTGATGGTGATGGCAGTGATTGTGATTCTAACAGCGATGGTGATGGAAGTGATTACAACAGTGATGGTGATGGCATTGATTGTGATTACAACAGCGATGGTGATGGCAGTGATTGTGATTACAACAGCGATGGTAATGGCAGTGATTGTGATTCTAACAGCGATGGGTGATGGCAGTGATCGTGATCGTAACAGCGATGACGATGACGGCAGTGATTGTGATTCTAACAGCGATGGTGATGGCAGTGATTATGATTACAACAGCGATGGTAATGGCAGTGATTGTGATTCTAACAGCGATGGGTGATGGCAGTGATCGTGATCCTAACAGCGATGACGATGACGGCAGTGATTGTGATTCTAACAGCGATGGGTGATGGCAGTGATTGTGATTACAACAGCGATGGTAATGGCAGTGATTGTGATTCTAACAGCGATGGGTGATGGCAGTGATCGTGATCCTAACAGCGATGACGATGACGGCAGTGATTGTGATTCTAACAGCGATGGGTGATGGCAGTGATCGTGATCCTAACAGCGATGACGATGACGGCAGTGATTATGATTCTAACAGCGATGGGTGATGGCAGTGATTGTGATTACAACATAGATGGTGACGGCAGTGATTGTGATTCTAACAGCGATGGGTCATGGCAGTGATTGTGATTACAACATAGATGGTGATGACAGTGATTGTGATTCTAACAGCGATGACGATGACGGCAGTGATTGTGATTCTAACAGCGACGGGTGATGGCAGTGATCGTGATTCTAACAGCGATGGCGACGGCAGTGATTGTGATTACAACAGCGATGGTGACGGCAGTGACGATGGCGCCGCCGTGTGCGCGATGTGCTGCCCGGCCACCCGCCACGCACCTCGATGTCGATGTTGGGGGAGCTCTCCCTCGGGTCGTAGTCGAAGAGCGCCACCATGCGCCGAGTGGCCACCGAGGCGAGGCGCCCTCCCGCGCGGTTCCGCTCTGCGAAGAGGGCAGCAAACCACGGGGGCAAGGGCGGATAGTGGGGGGGGGGGGGGCAGCACCACACGCGCGTCTCGCTCACGGTAACATCGTCATCATCATCATAATCTCCTCATCTATACATCGTCATCCCCCTCATCCATACATAATTATCATCATCCCCCTAATCCATACATCATCAGCACGCCCCTCATCTGTACACCATCATCACTCCCTCATCTACACATCACCCCTTCATATTGACATCATCCTTCCAAACGTAACCACAGCTACACATCATCTCTTGCTTATCTAAACATAATTACAGCCCAAGCAGCAACATCATCATCATCATAATAATCCCCTCATCTCCAGATCATCGTCCATCTCCTCATCTACCCATCGTCCATTCACTCGTACATACGTGATCGCATCCCCTTTATATAATCAATCATCGCAGCTATATAAAGTCTGCCTCCTTATCTTTTCATCGTCCATACCTTCAAATAAACATCATCGCGTCTCCTCATCAAATCACTTCCCTCACTGAAGCATCATCACAATCCCCTCGTCTAAACATCCTCGAGCCTTCAGCCAATCACCAGGGGTGGGGGTGACCTATGACCCTCGTGCCGAATCAACCCGCGACTTCGTTTCACACGAGAGGCCTAACGCTTCCAAACGGGCCGCGAAACGACGTCCGTCACCGCAAGCATCTTGGCCGCACTGATCGGGTACTAGCGGGGGTATCAGTTTTGAGCTGGCAGCAACGGAATGTGCCTACATTTAGAGCGCTCAGTCACTCTTGCCATTCTCAATCCACCAAAATGGATGAACGTCTCCCCATGGCCATGTTAGTCCTGGGTTGTTGTGGATTCTTTGACCGTACTTCACGCTGGTCAGTGCGGGTTGGTGCACTGGGGCAGGGCAGGAATGGCTCTCACACGACTTGCCATGGCCGGGAATCGAACTCGGGTCGCCGGGTTCAGGCACTAACCACGCGCTCTACCTTCCACTTCACCCATAGTGTTTTATCGGAGTCAATATTAACGTCCAAAATTATATCGCATTTCTCCGATTTTGCACAACATGAACATTTTACACGGATACAGAAAATTCTTCCTGCTGTGGGAGTGTAATCAAACTTATTCACCGACACCAACGTTAATTCAGAAATAAAGCTACAAGCCCTCGTTCAGTGTTGACTGCTTCATCACGACTCAGCTCTGAGGACCCACTCGCTAATCCATCTGCGTGTCGGCACGACAGCGTTGGCCATTAACGCAGCCCAAGTGCAGCAGTTGCGAGACCAACAACGGATCACAGGAAAAAGCACTGACCTGCACAAAAAAGCTATACAAACTTGGAGCGTGAAAATTTCAACCCGATGGCGTTGATGCATGCGTCGCGATGCACTTCCAGTTAAAAAAATTAGTCCGGTTTCAAGAGCGACACAGAATACACCTACAGGCGTAATTCTGCGTGCGTGTGCGCGCGCCTTAAATG
The DNA here is from genome assembly GCF_964198595.1 of Lampetra fluviatilis. Lineage (NCBI taxonomy): Eukaryota > Metazoa > Chordata > Hyperoartia > Petromyzontiformes > Petromyzontidae > Lampetra > Lampetra fluviatilis. The sequence goes on from NC_136311.1 coordinate 3,562,921, forward strand.
AACCCTGCGGGGTTTTCACAAATGTGTTAACAACTCAATCATAATGACCGCTGCCAAATGCAGGCGAGAGCTGGTCCATCGCCCGTACTCAAGACGGACCACAGAAACTCACCACGGCTAGAGGCCATGATTGGGCTGCCAACGCATACCGACCTATCGGCGTCACCAAGGCATTGAGTCAAGGATGTTTCACAGGGCAAACAGGAAGCGATGGGAATGCATGGTGAAGTCACGGTTAGGCGAGAGGAAGGTTCGCTCCGTCCAAACACAAGCGGTACAGTTCATTGTGGGCAGCTGCGGCCTTTCCTGCAGGACGGCACGTGGGAACATGCAGATTCATCGGAGACGAGAAGTCTATGCAGGCAGCCGAGAAAGCACACGTTCGCCAAACAACGTGGAACACGTTTCAATGTCGCGGATATGTTCGCGGTTGAGCTGTACGGCTCCCCGACGCTCTTTCGGGTTGCACCGCGCGCCTTGTTCGGCACGATGTCTAACGTTTCGCTCCACGTGCTGAAGATGCTCTGAGCACGTGCGGCGAAACGTCGGACATCGTGATGAGAACACGTCGGAGGAACGTCACGTCTTGTGACGACGGAAAACTGGACGTAAAATAACGCAAAGGTAAATTGAAACTCTGCTTCGCTGCGCATAGACTTGGGCAATGTTGTGAATTTGCACGGGGAACACACCTCCCTCAGGTGGAGAATGAATGAGATGATGAACACCAAAGGCCGCAGAAAGCAAGGTGGAACAATAATTCAAAAAGTAACGTAAAAAGTGAAGAATGATTAAAAGTTTAAATTTGGAAGTGCCGACCTCGTTTGGACTTTTTGGACCTCCTGCTCAGTGAGCGTGCAATTTCCCTGTAAGCTTCTCGCATGACTACAGCGCAGAGATGCACAGGCAGAGAGGGAGACAGAGACAGACGGAGCCAATCAGAGGCTATTTGCGTGCACACACACACGTGCGCACACGGACACACGTACACACACACAAAAACAAAGATCCCACATGTATTCTAGATTTGATTCTAGATTTGAAGTTTTCGTGACTGCAAGGATCCATACTCTTTGGTTCTTTCGGTAAAGTCACGTAGGTGAAAAAAAACATAGGAATAAAAATAAAAAATAGAAATAACTAAATTAAATCACGACGTTTTGGAAGCAACACAAGCTACAGTAATTTTGTTTCGTGCTGTGGTTGTCCCACCTGATGACGGAAGCTTGTGTTGCTTCCGAAACGTCGTGATTTCATTTAGTTATTTCTATTTTTATTTTTTATTTTATTTTTCTTCACCTACATGACTTTACTGAAAGAACCAAAGAGTATGGATCCCACATGTAGCCAGACTGTTGGGGCAAGCACTAATAACAATGACCTATTTGGGCTGACATGGAACATAAGGAGTTAGTGTGGCCAACACCACACCAAGCCCCCCAATACTGATGTTTATACACCGCACCAGGTACTCATTTGAAGATAAGTTGATCTAGGGGAGACACAGGACCACTTCAGATATTACTCGCCACTGATGTTAACCACGGCCAGAAATGAATCTCAGGTTGCCGGGTTTCATAGCACAGTGCATAAACCACTGTGCCACCGCTCCCTACTTACACACATACACACGTGTGCACGCATGCACGCGAGAGGAGGAATACACACAGTGGCGTAGTGCGGTTGACAAAGGCCCTCGTACAAAGAATGAAATCGGGGCTCCTGTCAAACTTCCCAACTCTTTGTAGCCCACCGCCTGTGGTTCCCCGGTGCTGCAGCACCACCAGCACACTGTGAGAGCTACGCTACTGAACGCACGGCACCGAGTGACGCAGCTGCGATGTTTTTTTTTTTGCGAAGTGATGCCACCCTCCAATATTTCTCCACTACAGCGAATTAACGTGCCCTCACCCTCCCTCGTGGCTCGGAGACACGAGGCCAACTTTGGCCTCTCCTGGGACTCGGGGATGCTGGCTGCATGCATGCATCAATCACAAGAGCTGGGCTGGAGCCAGGCCTCCACGTGTGAGCGGTGGAGTGGTGGAGCTGTTGCATGGGTGCGGTCGCCCGACGGTGGATGAGTGTCGCCCGCGGTGCATGCACTACGCTCATGAACCGCGCTGCGTTCATGAATCGCACGGTGTGTCCGTGAACCGCGCTGCGTTCGATAACCGCGCTAATATCGTCAACCGCCGCACTCATGAATCACATCGTGCTCGTGGACCGCGGCAAACGGGGCTTTCATGAACTGTGCTACGATCATGAAAGGCACTGTGCTCATGAACCAGCACTGCATTCATGAATCGCACTGTGCTCATGATGCGCAAATGAGTGTTCATGAAACTGTGCCGGGCCCGTGGATCGCACTGTGTTCATGATGCGCAAGGCAGTGCAATTCATGCCTTTTTAACGGATTTTGACACGAATATAAACGTACCCAGCTACTGTATTTGGTGACACAAACATACATATATACACTGTAGTGGATATATTAGAATTGTCATTTCATGCCATTCCATATCACGTGATATTTGAATCTGAATAATCTGGGACGTACTACTTTTTACGACGGTTAAACTTGCTGTATAATACTCTACAGGCGACATGCCACAAATCTTTACTTTTATTCAAATTTAATAACATTCCCGGACGTTTCATATGTGCACTATATATGTACATAAACACACAGTGTACAGGTATCATGTATACAAGACAAACATTATTACCATGCTGAATGCATACACTATTGCTGTCAACGTATGAAATATTACTGCGTGGGTGTTCGCTGTTGTGTTCCACAGCTCTCCGACGTGTTTTTGGGTTGTACCGCGTATCGTAAACCTGCGGTACAAACCAAAAAACAAAACCCCTGCGGCGTGAACCAGGGCCTCCTGATACTTCCATGTCAAGGCTGTCACATCCCATGGGATTGTCTCCTGTGATTTCTTATGAGACTGTGGCCCCTTCACGCTCAGCAGTTCACAGCACCACGGCCAGCGACTGGGAGTTCCTGGCCATGGTGCTGAAGCTAAGAGCTTCACAGGGGCCGTGAGGACGTCGGGGGGGAGGGTGGGCGTAAATAACAGGAGCGACTGAATCGGTCGCCTTCGTTTTACCCTTCCTCTCGACGCCGGAGTTGGGCGGCAGGAAGCCCTGCTTGAGGAGGTGTGACGCGGTCTCCTCGTCGGCCTCGATCTCAGACACCATGTTGCACGGCACCAGCCCCATGTGGCCCAGCGCCTCTCCGCGGTAGAAGCCGTCCCCATCCTTCTCGCCGTGCACCTGCGGGCACGCGTATGCCGGACGCGCCGTCAGACGAATGCCCCGGCACGTAATGGAAGCCGGGTCTGTCTGTCTTGGCGGCCCAGACAATATTTCTGCACCCGATGCTCTGGCCTGCTACGGCTGCCACCCTGCTCCAGTCCACCAGCGGTGTCCACGCGCGCAGAGCGCTCACCCTGATGATCTGCCCCTCCTTGAAGGGCAGCTCGATGTCAGCGGCGTCCGGGTTGGGGGACATCGTCATGGGGTCGTAGTCGAAGAGACCCACGAAGATGCGGAGCCTCCGGTGGTCGTAGCCTCCGTCCAGCTCGCTCTCCTCCCGCCAGCCTAGTGGCATACAGGGACGCGGCAGCCGGGAACAACGACAACAACAATAACAACAACAAGCATCAAGAGGACTTAGTGATGATGTATAATTACAGTTACAATCATGATTGTTATAGTTTTGTCAATCGCCTGTGCAATGAAAGCCTCTCCAGGCCGAGACTGAAACACAATATAAAAAAAACAACTATTAATGTACTGCAAGATGCTTGTTTTCATAATCATACTGTACAGATTTTTTCCATCTTCCTTTGTATTGTTAGAAAATAATCATAATATTTCATTACTAATTTATAACTAAATAACCATCAATGAAATACAATTCAACCTCGATTAATAGCACTGTCTGGCAACTACCGTACAGTTTGGCATTTTAAGTTCATCACTTGGCAAAGCTGAAGTCGGGTTTCCTGTTGTGTTTTGTTATCAAATCAACTTTCAGAATTTCCGTGGTACGATGATGAACGGACGCGGGAGAAGGTCCTGGCAGAAGAGGCTCAAGCTGATGACGCTCGAACCTGGGTGACCCAGAGGCGAGGTGCGCGGGGGGGGCCTCACCTCTCCGAGACGGGCGGCCCCGGCGGCCCCCAGCGTCGCCGTAGTACCCGACGTCGCGGTCCGGGGATGGACGGCCCTCGCTGTTGCTGTCGCCGGTGATCTCTGCAGGGAGCAACAGTCGTCAACAGCGGCTCCAGCGACCCTCACCGCCATCGCTAAATGACGTGCCGAGCAATTCTCACCGCGATCAGTAACACCATTACAAATATCCCTCGTTGTAAACATAACATCGTGAATAACTTCCAATTCCCGTCACTGAATATGATCCCAAGCAACCCCCCCGGTCAACTATCATTATTTTAAAAGTCAAAGTGTCTCCATGCCGGCTCGTGAAATTGCAGGATGGAGTGAGTTTGAGCCAAGGAGCTGCGACTGGGCAGAAGACTAAAGAGAGAGGGCGGCAGGGCAAGCCGGGCGAGCCATCAGTGCAACGCTCACCGATGGAGGGCACCGTCATGGGCCGTGGGTTGCGCGGCGGCGTGGGGTTGCGTGAGAGCGGGCGGTGTCCCTGCTCGGACTTCTCCAGCGATGATCGTCGCGAGGCTCCGGACTGCGGGGCTCCTCCGTAGCCCTGATGGACAGCACGACGGCGCGCCGAGCGACGGTGAGCTCACAAACGGATCCCTTTGGGTTGCATCAGTTTACAGCACTGGGCGCAGAGACGATTCATCGGTTAGTATCGATGCTCGTGATGAACGCCCCGTCCGTGTGGGAATAAATATTTGTTTCTGCTTTGAACGCGTTGAATGTAAAGGGTTGCCATGACCCTTACAGCCACTCGAGGCTGCTACATTCACTGCTATGTTAAAATGTGTGAAATCTTGAACTGAATCGCAGGCCTCAATTTCAACAATCACCAGCAGAGAAGAATCATTGGACACTTAAGCTTGCATTGTCATGTTGCAGCCTTTTGTCAATCCACTGCTGGATGAAAGCCTCTCCATGCCATGTCAATCACAGGTGTTGTTTGACTTGCTCAGTGCAGGTTGGTAAACGGTGGTAACCTGGGACGGGTTCAGACAGCGCTCGCCACTCGATGTTAGCTATGGCCAGGAGTTGTACGCAAACCACTGCACTACCGCTCCCTGCCCTAGCTTGTAGTACTCAATAACATTGCAATATCTCAGCCAAGTGTCTTTCAGCAACGCAGACGTCACTTCCGTCGTCCTGACAGCGGTTGAAGTTGTACTGTGAATATAAATGTCAAGTATAACGTGTTTAATTGGCACTAACTATCACAGTGAGGGCAGCAAAGCAAGCGCACAGAAACGCACGAGCACAACACAGAATGGAAACGGTGCAGGAGAGCGGCGGAGATTTATAGGGTCGGGGTTTGCGTGGGCGAGGGTCAGGGCGAGGGCGGCAGAGGACAGAGAAGTCTCCACTGAAAGGGGCAAGGGGAGCCACTACCCGTCAGGAAACAGTGAGAAGCACAGAGCCACGTCCGCGTCCCCTGCATCCATTTTCCGTTCGGAGCGGTCGAACAATTGCGACGGGCGATTGTCCCGCTTGAACTTGTGCGGCCTGTCGCGGGCGACACTTTAACCGTTAAGCCTGCGGGCCTGAGAGGCATTACAGATTAAAGTGGCCCGCACAGGGACACCGCTCCGCTGGCACCTGGCTATCCACTGAGAGCCGCTCAAGCAGGAAATCTTGATCCACGTCCTCCTCGCTAGCGGCGTGGTACCCTCTGTTCCAGGCTGCCACCGCCTCCGCCGCCTCCGCCGCTCCTTCAGGCCCACACTGGCGGCCCCCGTGGATTGCCGCGGCCGCTGCCTCGCCCGCCAACTCTGCCTCCAAGCGGCGAAGTCGCGTCGAGGCCCTGGCTCGCCCTTCCTCGCCGAGGTCAGGGCAGTCGCTCGGCTCCCCCGCGCCCCGTCGCCCGTTGATGTTGCCACCGCCGCAGCGTACGGGCGCCGTTTTATGGCGCGCCGGCAACCGAGGGAGCTTTCTGGAGCTGTGGCCGATGGCGGCGGGTGACCTGTCGCTCTCTTCCTCCGTGCCGTACTCGAGGCTGATTTCGTTGTCCTTGTTACCATCCGGGCCGCCGTAAGCGCCCGCCCCGGGCAAGTGCAGCGGTGGGACGACGCTGTGGCCCTCCACCATCATCCTCCGCACGTACTTCGCCCTCACGTTGCTCACGTTGATGTTCTGCACCAGCTCGTACACGTGGTTGGCCTCCGACGGCACGCGCCCTCGAGCGGCCAAATCCCTGCCTTGCTTTTTGGCCGACCTGGTGTCGCCTCCGGCCGCTGCCGAGCCGTCGATCCCGGCGGTGAGGCCCTCGCCCATCCGAAGCGCCCGGTCGAGCCGGAAGGCTTCGGCCGCTGTCAAGGCATCCCCGAGATTCAGGACGTCGCCGAGCTCCACGGCTTCGGTGAGGGGGACCGGCAGGGCCCTCGTCGTCCGGGGAGCCCTGGGGGACGTGACGAGCCTCAGAGCATCCTCCATCCTCATGGCCTCCCGCCGCCTCGCCACGTGTCGCTTGGCGTATTTGGCACGATCCAGGGAGCCGCCGGCGTTGACCCCGTAAGCGCCAGCGGCGAGGCCCGCGGCGCGGTTCAAGGCCTCGTCCACGCTCACGCTCATCGCGTCGCTCATCTTGAAGACGTCGGGATCTGTGTCTTCCTCGTTCAGCTCCGGGATACTGAAGAGGTTCTTGCGACTTTTCTGACGAAGAGGCAGCGACAGTAGCCTCTCCAATGCCTCCTCGTCACTGTCACTCTCCTGGACCTTACAGCTCTGGTTCTTTTTGTGCTTTTGTAAAAAAATGTTGTTTCATGTTTTCCAGAACAGCATATTTGGTGTTCCAGTAGGAGACGGGATTTGAATTAAAAGCCAGGGTAAAGGAAATCAAGAAAAGAGAAAAAATTATAAGGCAAATTATTTAAAGAAAACATTGTAACATGCATGCAAAGAAAATTATAATCGTGAAAAAAGTGTACAGCAAAGAATTGACGGAATTTTTTTTTACAATCATGGGACCTCCTTTGCCAGTGCCAAAATATAATAGGTTTTTCCCCTTTTTTATGGCAACAAAAGTGAAACCTTTTTATAAGGAATCATGTCTGCATTAACCACAATACTTGTGGTCAGAATTCAAACAAAAACACATTCTGATAATATATGCCTTGTCCTTGAAATTGATTGGGCCACACCAGAAACAACTTTCTTTTGAGCCTCATCTCAAACGGTGCTCAAAGATAATGCACTATCAGAGTAATGAGAGCTCGGGGTGAGCATCTACATCATGGGACTCTGATAGTGCATTGTCTTTGAGCTGTACGCCTTTTGGCGTCCTCTGGTCTAGCACCGTTTGAGACGAGGCTCAAAAGAAAGCTGTCTCTGGTGTGAACCAATCAGTTTCAAGGACAATGCATATATTATCAGTGTGTTTTTGTTTGCATTCTGACCACAAGCATTGTGGTTAATGCAGACATGATTCTTTATAAAAAAAAAGGTTTCAGTTTGGTGTTTACACATCTTAACACCTGTTTTGTTGCCAGAACAAAGAGGAAAAACCTATTATCAATCCATATATTAATTATCAGTGTGTTTTTTTTTTGCATTCTGACCACAAGCATTGTGGTTAATAGAGACGTGATTCATTGTAAAAAGGTTTCAGTTTTGTTGCCAGAAAAAAGGGGAAAAACCATATTCTTATGAATTTACAACTGAAACATGAAAAACCAAAATATCACAAAGCTGCTCATTGGTCACCGTTTGTATCAAATTTACACAGCGTGGGCGATGCACAGCTCGAATAGGACCTTTCAATGACAGCATCACCGTGTGACCTTGTTGGCTACCCACAGTACAATGCTGTCTGTGTACGCACTCCCACGAATCGATTGTAAACCAATATCGTGTTGGCCCCACGTGACCGCGAGCGGCACTCCGCTCCCGCTCACCGCTCGGCTCACCGCACCACCGGGTGCCCGCCAGCAGCATGGACGCCGCGTGGGCGCGCTCACCTTGTTTTGTCCGTGAGTGAGGCTGGCCCTCCGGCGGACGTGGCCGTCCTCGTGTCCCCGCTGGCTCTCCGAGTACATCTCCTCCTCCTCGTCCTCCTCCAGAATGTCCGAGAGGTCCGACCCTCGGCTGCTCTCGGTCACGTACTCGTCGGCCGGACCGCCGCCGCCACCGTCGCTGCAGTCGCCACCGCCACCTCCGCGACCTCCGCCGCCGCCACGCGCATGGCTGTACTCATCCATCGCCGGGTCGTAGTGGCCCTGATCGTAGTCGTCTGGTGGGGAAGAAGGCCCATAGCGGCCGTGGTGCGCTGTGCTGTACTCCTCCTCCTCCAGGTCATACTGCTCGTGCTGCTGGTGGTCGTACTCGTAGCACGGCTGCCGGTAATCGTCCGCCGGCACGCCCGGCTTGTAGTGTGACTTCTTGTAGGCCTTCTGCGAGCCGTAGTGCTGCTGACCAAAGTCGTCCTCCTCCTCCATGCTGTAGTGCTGCTGCTGCTGCTAGGACGACGACGACAAGCGCGATACAACGTGAATGTGACGAAGCTTTCACTGGATGTCTTACATTGATAACAACGTACTGTTAGGTGGAGCGATAGAGTCAGCTCATGTGCAGGAGTTAGATGGATTGTTGTATCACGAGATCGTGAGAAATGTTGATAGTGTAGGGAGGCCTTCAAGGGCTGTACATGTGCATCAACAATAAATCAGAATCGTAAATAATTAGAAAACTCAATTCACAATGCAGGAATTCGTGACCCCGTGACCCCGTGACCCCACCTGGTGCTCCCAACGGAGTGTGTCACGTGACCGTGCAAGCCCACCTGCCGCTCCCTGCGCGGGCCCTTGAGGAAATCCTCGACAGAGGCCCCGGGCCGCTTGGACGTGGGGGTCCCGTAGCGCTCCCCCCCTTCCTCCTCCTCCTCTTCCGAGTTCTCATCCCCCGGTCGCTCGCCAGCACTGAAGACCCCTCCTCGCTCCTTCTAACGGCACGGCAACCCCCACCGCGCAGGACAGGGACGACCAGTTACACAGTCGTCTCTACATTGCCATCACGTGCAAAGTCAGGGGCTCATGTCTTACTAAACCAACTCAACTTTTTATTTTACCAGGTAAAGCCCACTGAGCTATCATCTTTGTTTCAGACACGACCTGGCCAAAACGAAGTGTCTTATCACGTGGGAATTTATAGCAGCCAAATACTCTAAATGCATGTTTCTAAATGTGGAGGGAAAAACGCGGAGGATCTGGAGAAAAATCCACGTGACCACGGGGAGAACATGTAAACTGCAAATATACAGGTGATAGGCTCGGGATAGAACCCATGACCTCCTGCATACCAGGCGAGACATTTCACATCTCGCCACGATGGCGCCCAAACCCCGTACCAATTGGGGTTTGAGTGGTGGTGCAGTGGTTAGAGCGTGGCATTCTGACCCGGCCAGTTCGGTTTCCAGCCACAGCTAATGTCAGTGCTGAGCGATATCTGAACTGGTTCTCAGTCCCCCCTTCCCCAATCCGCACTGACCAGCATGGTGAAGTTGGTCAAACAAGCCTCCATGACCAACACGGCATGGGACTGCCTTCGTCCAGCAGAACATTACATTATCACGCTTGGGTGCTTAAATTTCGATGTAAAGCTTTCGTGACTGCAGGGATTCATCTTCTTGGTTCTTTCAGTAAAGTCACGTAGAAGGGAAATAATAAAATAATAAAAATAAAACATAATAAAATTTCGATTTAAAGCTTTCGTGACTGCAGGGATTCATCTTCTTGGTTCTTTCGGTAAAGTCACGTAGAAGGGAAATAATAAAATAATAAAAATAAAACATAATAAAATTTCGATTTAAAGCTTTCGTGACTGCAGGGATTCATCTTCTTGGTTCTTTCGGTAAAGTCACGTAGAAGGGAAATAATAAAATAATAAAAATAAAACAATAAAATTTCGATTTAAAGCTTTCGTGACTGCAGGGATTCATCTTCTTGGTTCTTTCGGTAAAGTCACGTAGAAGGGAAATAATAAAATAAAAAAAAATAAAACACAACGCAAGCAGCCGTCCTCAGGACGGCTGCTTGCGTCCTCAGGACGGCTGCTTGCGTTGTGGCCGAAACGTTGTGAGAATTATTTTATTATGTTTTATTTTTATTATTTTATTACTTCCCTTCTACGTGACTTTACCGAAAGAACCAAGAAGACACTTGGGTGCATTTGTGTTATCCTGCAGCAATGTGTTAACCCACAATAACCGCGTTAACCCACGGTAACCGTAGTAACGCGCGCTGCAGCGTGCCTTGTTGCGCTTGCCGCTCTTCTGCGCGGCCTCGTGGGCCATGGCGCGCGCGATGGTGGGCGGCACGTCGGGGTCGTCCGACCGCGGGTACGAGAGCGGCGCTCGCGACGACGACGACGAGGGCGGCCCCCTCGACTGGTCGGGCCTCGGCAGGGCCTTCTGCGCCACCTGGGAGCCATCCTGCCCCGCCGCTCCCACCAGGCCTGACGTGGCCGGCAGCAGGCGGTGCGGCGATGGCAGAGGGGACCGGCCGTTGCTTCCCGAGCCGCCACCGCCGCCGCCGCCATTGCTCCAGCGGCTCTGTCCGTCCGTCTGGTTCGCCGAAGCCTCCTGCAGCGGCAGCGCCACCTCTGGAGCGTGGAGCCTGCGCGAGACGGACAGAGGCGGACGCAGAGTTCAGGGTCCTGCGTTTCCTCTTCTTGTCTTTGCCCCAGTTTCACGCCAATCGTGTCATCGGCAATTTGTCAAGAGCACAAATGACCGGGTGAGGTGGTGAACGAAAGGTGTGAGCAGGTGCGTGGCGGGGCCTTGCCTCTCCATGACGTCTGGCACCACCTGAGGGGCAGTCGGGAGTCCGCGTCTGCCCGAGGGAATGCCCTCGGCCGGGCCTTCCCGGGGTGGAAGCGGCACGGCCGCGTAGCCCGGCACGCCGCACAGCCGCTGCGCATTCATCTGCATCTGCTGCACCTGCTGCATCTGCTGCTGCATCTGTTGCTGCTGCATCTGTTGCTGCGCGAGCTGCTGCTGCTGATGCTGCATCTGCTGCTGCATCTGCTGCTGCTGCTGCATCTGCTGCTGCTGCTGTTGCTGCTGCTGCTGTTGCTGCTGCTGCTGGCCTTGCAGGTTCTGCTGCATCGCTTCGGGCATGACGGTGGCAACGCCGAAGTGAACCGACTCGCCTTGCGGGGAGAGTGTCCGCACTGTGATGGTGCGGGGCACGCCGGCTGGGAGGTGCGACGGCTCCAGCACCACGTTTCCGGCCACCGGCGACGCCACCTCCATGACCTGTGAGAGGCACCGACGCACGCGCGCAATCTTTACGTACGGCCCGCGACTCGAAACGCCGCATGGCGGAATGCTCGGCGGTCTCGGCCGCCCTGGAGAGTGGAAAAACTCGAGCACTCCACGAATTTCGAGTAATGGTGTCAGTCAATCTACTGCTAGATGAAAGCCTCCCCATCCATCACCATTTATGATGATCTTGAAATGTGAGGGGTCCACCTAGGATCTGCACACGAGCCTGCTTTTAATCCTGAAATTGGCAGGAGCATGCCGTATTCATGTAATCTATTCTAACATTTGACACCATGCGTGTAGCGATCCATCCATTCAAATAAATTCTGACAACCACGGCACACGTCTTGAATCATGCGTTTGAGAAACCTTCTGTCCGTCGGCGAAGATGGCGTATCCGGTGACGGGGGCGCCGTTGAATGCTCCGGCGGGGTCCGTCTGCACGGGCGTCCAGCTGACAGACAGGCTGCCGGGGACGGGCCCGGGCCTCACCTCCACGACCAGTGGCGCCAGGGCGTGGCCTGCAGGAGGAGACGATGGGGCGGAACATCATCGGTCACCGCCACCGCCCCCGCCCTTTGCTTTTCTCACCGCAGCCAGCGCCGGGCAGCAACTTTGTGAGGGTTGCCTCCGTGGATTATTAATGGACCGCCACTCATACGTGGACACTTCCGGCGCCGCGCGCGCGCGCGCCGTCACCTGCGGGCGGCGTGGTGAACTCGACGACGGCGTCGCGGTGCTCGCGCTGCTCCAGCGGGAGCTCCCAGGGCGTGCGGTGCGGGCGCGCCTCCACGCGCACGCGGTGCCGCGTGCCGGCCCTCAGCCCCGTCAGTGGGCAGTGCCGGCG